>NW_027186320.1:3363772-3446908 GCF_028583685.1 Petaurus breviceps papuanus
TCTCTCTCTCTCTCTCTCTCTCTCTCTCTCTCTCTCTCTCTCTCTCTTTTTAATCATGGTTTATCCCTTTTCTTTCTGAATCTTCTTTCAGAACATGACTAATTTGGAAATAGGTTAACGTTTGTAATATATAGGAGAGCATGAAGGAGAAAAATTTGAACTCAAAATCTTATAAAACTTAATGTTAAAAACTATCTTTACACATAACTGGAAAAAAATAAAATACTAGGAAGTGGTGAGAAAGCAAAGCTTGCAGAAAGAGATACAAAAATAAATGACATTTAAATTAACAGGAAATGATAGAAAATATTGGGAGTCTACCTGTCGAAAGACATCCAGGAAGTATATGAACACAACTATAAAACATTTTTCCACAAGTAAAATCAATTAGAAAAATACTCATTGCTGTTTGATAGGTAGAGGCAGTATAATGAAAATGACAATTCTACCTAAATAAATCTATTTATCCAGTGCCATACAAATCAAACGTTCAAAAAAATGTTTTAGAGAACTAGAAAAAAAAATAATAAAAAAACATACACTTGGAAGAAGAAAATTGAGTCCATGGACTCCAAAAGAACTGCTGACCCTATATTTTTTTCTCTTTTTGCCTTTTTGTCTGTTAAACTTGTTTGCAAGATTTTTTTTCCTTGCAGGATTGGTACCCTCTACCTTCAGATGCCTGATTGGTTAAGCCAGATGTCATCCCCTATCCATGACTGAGATATGCCACTTCTGGACCTGGATTCAACTAGATTTGAGATGACAGGTAAAGTACTAACCTTTCACATGAAACCTCCTGGACCTGATGTTGACCAATTCTGGATAAGAACTAAAGAACTTAACTCTGAAGTGGGAACTCCTGGAGCATAGGCAGCTCTACATCCCATTTCAGCTTGAAGTAGATTTGAAGAAGAGACCTTTCCCCTTACCCAGAGATTTTTAGCACCATTTGTTCAAGGGGGAAAGGATGGGATGCTTGTCCCCAAACCCCTCCCTAAGCTATTCTTTTATTTTCAAGGTTTTGCTATTATCCCTGTTGTATTTTTCAAAGTTCTGCTGACAACAGCTTTTCTACCATTTATTACTAAACTCTTATTTGTTGTTAATATATTTTTGCTATGTAAGAGACATGAAAGATATTGGTACCAAATGTAATGGGAATGGGAATTTGAAGATCTTCTCTGCCCCTCAATAAATGTAAGGGAGTTTGGTGACTTCCCCTGCATTGAAAGTAAACTCTGCCCCCTAAGAGGTTGAATGTAATCTCATGGAGCCTATGAAGGAGGGAATTTTGGAATTTGCTAAAGGGTAGAGCAGAGCCCACAGGAAGCTTCCCTGTTGGAAAGATAAACTCTGCCCCCAATAGGCTAAATATAGTTATAAAGAGTCTGTTGTGGGAGGAGTTTGCTTAAGGGAAGCAAGAATCCACAGGAAGATGGGAGCCAGAGACATAATGTGAAAGAGAGTAGCTCAGGAAAGAAAAGAGAGAGGTTTGTGAGTAAATATTGATCTTGTATTGGTTTGTGGGAAGGGTAAAGGATGGTTTGACTCTCAGTGTTATTATTGCTTCTTAATGTCTTTGTTACTATGATGGAATTGGCTTTCTGGTTTTGGGATTCAGTTTTCCAGTGTCTAAATAAATGGTTCAGTTCTGTCCTCTATATAAAGAGTTTATTGTATTTTGTATTCAACATCGTGCAAAATTGTCAGTCATGGTCTTTATCATGATCATGGGCACAATAAATATTTTATTGGTACTGCATGGTTCCATGGTATAGGTTAGATACATAGATTGACTACACAGAGTAGTCAATTGGTATAGTAATCTTTTGTTTGATAAAGCCATAGACTCCAGTTTCTGATGTAAGAATTCACTATTTAACAAAAACAATAACAACCAAAAAAAAAAACCTGCTGAGAAAACTAGAAAACAGAATTGTAGAAACTAGGAATAGACCAATATCTTATACCCTATA
The DNA here is from genome assembly GCF_028583685.1 of Petaurus breviceps papuanus. Lineage (NCBI taxonomy): Eukaryota > Metazoa > Chordata > Mammalia > Diprotodontia > Petauridae > Petaurus > Petaurus breviceps. Next base: position 3,365,752 of record NW_027186320.1, read on the forward strand.
GCAAGATAAAGTCAAAATGTGTACATGATTTAAATATAAAAGGAAATACTACAAGATAATTTAGTGACCAAGGAAGAGTGTACTTGTCAGATCAATGAAGAATAGAAGAATTTATAACCAAACAGGAGGTAGAGAACATTATGAAATGCAAAGTGGATAATTTTGATTACATTAAATTAATGAGTTTCTAATTTGTTTTTGTTTTTCTTTCACAAACAAAAGCAATTCAAACAAGATTAGAAGAGAAGCAGAAAGCTGGGATCAATTTTCACAGCTAGTGTCTATTATAAAGACCTCATTTCTAAAAGATATCGAGAACTGAGTCAAATTTATAAAAATACAAGTTATTCCCAATTGATAGTTCATCAAAGTATATGAAAAGACTGTTTTCAGATGAAGAAATCAAAGCTATCTATAGTAAATTAAAAAAAATCAAAATCTCTATTGCATAGGTAAATGTAAATTAAAACAACTCTGACATATCACATTACACCTATAGTATTGAGCAACATGATGCAATAGATAAATGGTTAATGGTGGAGAGGTGAAAAAATTAGAATACTAACACATTGTTGATAGAGTTGTCAATTGATCTAACCATTCTGGAGATCAATTTGGAGTCATATCCAAATGATTATAAACTGTGCATTCTTTTTATCCAGCACTACCACTACTAGATCTCTACCTGAAAGAGATAACAAAAATGGGAAAAGGACTCATGTGTTTTTTTTTTTTTTTGCTTCTTAGAGGGCAACTGGTGTTAAGTGACTTGCCCAAGGTAACGTGGCTAGTAAATGTGTCAAGTGTCTGGGCTGGATTTGAACTCAGGTTCTCCTGACTTCAGGGCCTGTGCTCTATTCACTGCACCACTTAGCCGCCCCATATTCTTTTCTTTCTAAACTCAAGCTATTATTATTATTATTATTATTATTATTGATGCTTTATTAACTTCTAATTTACAATGTTCATTTCCTCCAGATTCTGAGTTGTAAAATTTCTCCCCGTTTTTCCCCTACCCACTGTCCCAAAATAGCAGTTCCACAGGATATCCCCTCCTCCAATCTGCTCTCTCCCATATTTTCTCCCATACCCTTTTCGACTTTTCCAGTGGATCTCTATGCCTCAGTGCCTGTATATCTTATTTCCCAATTACATGTAAGATGATATTAATAATAGTATACACACATACATACATACATATATATATATATATATATATATATATATTTGAATATTTGATTTTAAAACTTTCAACTCCAGATTCATTCCCTTCCTTTCTTGTCACCCACGCTTACTGGGAAGATAAGCAGTTCAGTATAGGTTGCACATGTGTGGCTAATGCAAAACAGTAACATAGTAGATATATTGTAAAAGACTGACTATATTTCCCTCCCTCCTATCTCACCTCCCACTTCTTCTATTCTCTATTTTGATCCTGTCCCTTTTCAAAAGTGGGTGCTTCCAACTTCCCTCCCCCACAGCCTTCCATCCCTTCTATCATTCCCCCTTTCATCCCCTTCCTCCCCTATTCTTATGGAGTGTGAGATACCCTATTTGGTGTGTACTTCACTCTCTCCTCAAGCCAGATTCAATGGGAATAAGGTTGACCCATTCCCTTTTGCCTTCCTATTCTTCCCCTCCAAGAACTCACATGTTCAAAAATATTTGTAGTGGCTTTTTTTGTGGTGACCAAGAAATTGAAGGGATGATCATCATTATGGGAATAGATGAAAAAGTTGTACTATATGAATGTGATGGCATAATATTGTTTCATAAGAAATGATTAGCAAGTTGACTTCAGAAGAAACGTGAAAATATGTGCATGAATTGATGTTGAGTGAAGTGAGCAGAATCACGAGAATATTGTCTATTGTAACAACCACATTGTGTGATAATCAACTGTTATAAACTTAGCTCTTGTTAGCACAATGATGTAAGACAATTTCAAAAGCCTCAAGATGGAAAATGCTATCCACATCTAGAAAAAGAACATTTCAATCTGAATGCACATGGAAGCAAACTATTTTCTCTTTTTTTTTTTTAATTTTGTTTCTTCTTTCTTGTTTTTCCCTTTTGCTTCATATTGTTCTATACAACATGAATAATGTTTGGGAAAAGAGTCTAAAAAAAGAGTTCTTATCACTTTCTTAATACATAAAACTCTTGATTACTTTATAAAACTGTAGGGACCTTTATTTACAATCTTCTTAATTTTCTTGGTATGGCCTCAAAAATGTTCTCCTTTTGGTATGATTATTGCTTTTCAAGATAAATTTTTATGAACATTACAGTACAGAATAGTGATCTAAAGTTGAAATTTTGTTACATTTAATCTATAAATTTATTTTTGGTTTAAAGCATTCATTTCCAGGAGATTTTGAGTTACAAGTGTTTTCCCCATCTCTCCTCTATTCACCACTACCAAGACAGCGAGCCTTTGGAATAACCCTTCCCCCACTCTGTTGTCTCATATCCTCCCCCATACGCTCATAACTTTCTACTAGGACAAGATGGATTTCTATACCTCAGTGCCTGTATATCTTATTTCACAGTTCCATGTAAAAATATTTTTAAACATTTGTTTCTAAAACTATTTTCCAGATTATATCCCTTCTTCCCTCATCACCCATCCCCACTCAGAAAACAAGCAATTCAATATAAGTTGTACATGTGTAGTTATGCAAAACATTTCCAGAGTAGTCATATTGTGACATAATAACTATATTTCCCTCAATCCTATCAACCCCTCCTTGTTCTATTGTCTCTTTTGACCAAATTTTTTGCTTCTAACTACCCTCTCCTTCAATCTGTCCTCTTGTGTCATGCCCCTTCTTATCACCTTGCCCCCTACTTTACTATAGGGTAAGATACTCAATCAAGTGTATATGTTATTCCCTCCTTAAGTCAAATTCAATGAGAGTAAGGTTGACCCAGTCACTTTGACTTTCCTGCTCTTCCCTTCCATCGTAAAATTTTTCTTTCCTCTTTTAAATGAGATAGTTTACCCTATTCTATGTCTCTCTTTCTCCGTCTCGCAATATATTTCTCTCAACTCTTAATTTTATTTTTAGATACGATCTCTTCGTATTCAACTCATCTTGTGCCTTCTGTCCATGTATACATGTACACACATATACACACATTCACATATATATTAATACACACATACACCCTGTTATACATACATACCTGCACAGACACACACATATGTGTGTGGGTATTCCCTTCAACTATTTTCATACTGAGAAAAATCTCATGAGTTACAATTATCATTTTTCCTTGTAGGAATGTAAATAGTCTGAATTTATTAAGTTCCTTATGATTTCTTTTTCCTGATGTGCTTCTCTTGCTTCTTGTATCTAAAAGTCAAATTTTCTCTTCAGCTCCGGTGTTTTCATCAAGGATAGTTAATAGTTAGCTTAATAGATAGCTTAATAATTCGTTATTTAATTTATTGAACATATTTTCCCATGAAGTATCATAATCAGTTTTGCTGTGTAGGTGATTCTTGCTTTAAATACTACCTCTTTTAACCTCTAGGATATCCTATTCCCTTGTCTGTGATCCCTTAATGTAGAAGCTCCTACATCTTGTGCTTTCCTGATTGTGTTTCCACAGTACTCAAATTGTTCCTTCCTGATTGCTTGTAATATTTTCTCCTAGACCAGGGAACTCTGGAATTTGATTATAATATCACTAGGAGTTTTCTTTTGGGGATCTTTTTCTTTTCTTTTTTTTTTTAAATTAATTTGTTTGTTTCCTTTTAGTTTACAGGATTCAATTCTACAATTCTTTGAGTTTCACATTTTGTCCCCCTCCCTCCCCCCACACCCGCTACGGTGGCATATACTCAACTATAGGATCTGTAAATACTTTCACATTATACATTAGTCAGGTTATAAAGATGGATTGTATCAGATGGAATGAAAAATGGTAAATAGGACATAAAACCAACAAGACAAGGAAAAAGGTCAGACATTTGCTTCCACGTGGATATAAACTCTTCTAGTTCTTTCTCTGGATGCACACATTTCTCTACATCATGAGTCTTTAGGGATTGACTTATATCACTGCATTGCTGAGAACAGTCTAGTCTATTAAATTTTGTCATCACACATATGTCGTGTATGTAACTGTGAACAAATTTCTCCTGGTTCTACTATTCTCACTCAGTCTCAGTTTGTATAAGCCCCTCCAGGTAAATATGAAGACCCCCTGCTCTTTGTTTCTTGTAGCACAATAGTAGTCCATAACATGCATATACCATAATTTGTTCAGCCATTCCCCAATTGTTGGGCACCCCCTTAATTTCCAATTCTTTGCCACAACAAAAAGAGCTGCTATAAACATTTTTGTACATATGGATCTTCCTCCCACTTCCATGATCTCTTTGGATTATAACCCTAGGAGTGGTATTGCTGGGACAAAGGTTATGAAAGTATTTATAACCCTTTGAGCATAATTCCAGATTGCTTTCCAGAAAGGCTTGATCAGTTCACAACTCCACCAGCAATGCATTAGTTTTTCAATTTGCCCACATCCTCTCCAGCATTTGTCATTTTCCTATTTTCTCATCTTAGCCAATCTGACTGGTGAGATGTGGTACCTCAGAGTTGTTTTGATTTGCATTTCTCTAATCAATAGTGATTTAGAGCATTGCTTCATATGCTTACATTTATCTTTAATTTCTTTCTCTGAAAATTGCCTGTTCATATCCTTTGACCATTTATCAATTGGGGAATGACTTGTATTCTTATAAATTTGACTCAATTCTCTGTATATATTAGAAATGACTCCTTTGTCACAGACATAGGCTGTTAAGATTCTTTCCCAATTTCCCACCTCCATCTTTTTTAATTTTTTTTTTAAGAAATCAGGGTTAAGTAACTTGCTCAAGGTTACACAGCTAGTTATTTCTGGGTGTGGTGCTAAGTATCTGAGCCCAGATTTGATCCCCAGGTCATCCCGACACTGGAGTCAGTGTTCTTACTCGCTGTGCTACGTGGCTGCCCCTCCCACCTCCCTCTTAATCTTGGTTACATTGGCTTTGTTTGTACAGAAACTTTTCAATTTCATGTAGTTAAAAATTATCCATCATATATTTTATAATGTTCTCTAATTCCTGTTCAGTCATAAAGTCTTTCCCTCTCCACAAGTCTGACAGGAAAACTATTCCTTGTTCTATAAGATTGCTTACAGTATAAACTTTTATACCTAGATCATGCACCTATTTATACTTGATTTTGGTATATGGTGTTAGATAATGGTTTATGCCCAGTTTCTGTCATACTATATCCCAGTTTTCCCAGCAGTTTTTGTCAAATAGTGAGTTCTTATCCTAAAAACCAGGGTCTAGTTGTTTATGAAAGAATGGATTGCTATAGTCCTTGACTTCTGAATCTCATGTGCCTAATCTATTCCATTGATCCACTGGTCTATTCCTCAGCCAGTAGCAAATAGTTTTGATGATTGCTGCTTTATAATACAGAATGTAATCTGGTATAACTAGTCCACCATCCCTATTATTTATTTTCATTAATTCCCTTGATGTTCTGGACCATTTATTCTTCCAAATGAATGTTGTTAATACTTTTTTCTAGCTTTATAAAGTATATTTTGCGTGAAAAGTTTTTTTTGTAGCGGTGGTCATATAGATCCTCAGTTTGGTTTGTCAGGTAGATTCCCAAATATTTTATAATGTCTACAGTAACTTTAAATGGGATTTCACTTTCTACCTCTTGCTGTTGAATTTCATTGGAAATATATAAGAATGCCAAAGATTTATGTGGGTTTATTTTATATCTTGCAACTTTGCCAAATTTATTTATTGGCTCAAGTAGTTTTTTACTTTATTCTCTAGGATTCTCTAAGTATATCATCATATCATCTGCAAAGAGTGACAGCTTTGTCTCTTCTTTGCCTAATTTGATTCTTTGATTTCTTTTTCTTCTCTAATTGCCACTGCTAACATTTCTAGAACCAGACTGAGTAAGAGAGGTGATAGTGGACACCCTTGTTTCACCCCGGATCTTATGGGAAATGCTTCTATTTCCTCCCCATTACATATAATACTTGCTGATGGCTTTAAATAGATGCTACCTATTATTTTAAGGAAGGCTCCATTTATTCCTATACTTTCTAATGTTTTTCAACAGGAATGGATGTTTTATTTTGTAAAAGACTTTTCTACATCTATTGAGATGATCATGTGGTTTCTGATAGTTTTTATTGTTGATATGATCAATTATACTGATGGTTTTCCTAATATTAAACCATCCTTGCATTCCTGGAATAAATCCTACCTGATCAAAGTGTATTATTCTTGAGATGAGATGTTGTAGTCTTTTTGGTAGTATTTTATTTAGAATTTTTGCATCTATAATCTTGAGGGAGATTCGTCTATAATTTTTTTCTCTGTTTTACTTCTTCTTGATTTAGGTATCAGTACCATATTTGTGTCATAAAAAGAATTTGGTAGGAATCCTTCACTAATTTCCTGAAATAGTTTTTAGAGTATCAGAATCAATAATTCTTTAAATGTTTGACAGAATTCATAGTATATCCATCTGGCCCTGGAGAATTTTTCCTAGGGAGAGGACTGATGACTTGTACAATTTCTTTTTCTGAGATGGGGTTACGTAAGTAATTTACTTCCTCTTCAGTTAATCTGGGAAACTTTTATTTTTTTAAATATTCATCCATTTTCCTAAGATTGTCAAATTTATGTGCATACAATAGGGAAAAATAATTCCTAATTATTGTTTTGATTTCCTCTTCATTGGAGATAGATTAACCATTTTCATTTTTTATACGCTTAATTTGGTTTTCTTCTTTTTTTTATCATATTATCATATATTATTTTATCATATTATCATATATTATTTTATCATATATCACATATCATAAGTGTCTATCAATTTTGTTGTTTTTTTCATAAAATCATCTCTTGATTTTATTTATTAATTCAGTGGTTTTCTTAATTTCAATTTTCTTAATCTCTCCTTTAGTTTTCAATATTTCTAATTTAATATTTAACTGGGGATTTTGAATTTGTTCTTTTTCTAGGTTTTTCAATTGCATGCCCAATTCATTGACCTCCCTTTTCTCTAATTTAATCATGTATATACTCAGGGATATAAAACTTTCCCTAGGAACTGCCTTTAATGCATCCCACAAATTTTGGTATGTTTTCCCATTATTATCATTTTCTTGAATGAAATTACTGATTGTTTCTATAATTTCTTGCTTGACCCACTCATTCTTTAGGATTAAAATGTTTAATTTCCAATTAGTTTTTAATCTGTCTTTCCATGGCCCTTTATTACATATAATTTTTATTGCATCATGACCTGAGAAGCATGCATTTAATATTTATGCCTTACTGCATAGAAATGTGAGGTTTTTATGACCTAGTACATGGTCAATTTTTGAGTATGTTCCATGAACCACTGAGAAGAATGTATATTCCTTTTTATCCCCATCCAGTTTTTTCAGAGATCTAGGATACCTATCCTCTCTAAAGTCCTGTTCACCTCCTTAAATTCTTTCTTCTTTATTTTGAGGTTAAATTTATCAAATTCAGAGAGAGGGAGATTAAGGTCTCCCACTAGTATAATTTTGCTATCTATTTCTTCCTCTAATTCCTTTACCTTTTCCTCTAGGAATTTGGATGCTCTACCACTTCGTGCATATATGTTAAGTAATGATATTGCTTCATTCTTGATAGTGCCTTTGAACAGGATAGAGCTTCTTTCCTTGTCTCTTTTAATTAGGCCAATTTTTGCTTTTGATTTATCTGAGATAAGGATTGCTACCCCTGCTTTTTTTTTTTTTTACTTTAGCTGAGGCATGACATATTTTACTCCAGCCTTTTACCTTTACCTTGTGTGTATCCCTCTGTTTCAGATGTGTTTCTTGTAAACAGCATATTGTAGGATTATGATTTCTTATCCATTCTGTTACCATATCTGTTTTATGGGAGAGTTAATTCCATTCACAGTTCCAGTTATGATCATCTCTTTCTTTCCCTCCATCCTATTCCTGCCCTTATTAATGTTCATATTTTTACCCCTTTCTCCCTCTCCCCCCTTAATGGTTTTCCTTTTGACCACCACCTCCCTCAATATTCCCTTATCAGTCCCCCTCCCTTTTCCTTCCCTTTCACTTTACTTCTTCCCTCCCTACTAACCATCCCCCTCCCTTTCATAGCCCTTTCCCCCTCCTACTGCCTGTAGGATATTTTTGTACTTAATGAAGTATATTATTTCTTCTTCGCACCAAGAGTGACAGGAAAAAAATGTCATGCAAAAGTCCTCTCCCTCCTCTCTTTCCCTCTAAAATGATACTTTTTGCATTTCTTCTCCATAGAGTCCTATGCTTAACTGGTTGTTATTCCCTCCTTGCACCAGAAGCAATGAGGGAAAAACTCATATGATTCCCATCTCCCTCCCTTCATTTACTCTGCTATACAGAGAGTGTATATGCTATACAGAGGTGTATACACCTCTTTTTGTGGCATAATTTACCCTTTTTCACTTCATTCATTTCATTCCCTTTCTTCCATTGCAATACCTTTGTAGCCCTTAACAAGATTTTTTTAAATAGTCATTTTGTGTATTTTATAATCATACCCTCTACATGTCAATAACCAGTTTGTTCTTATCAAATAGCAGGGTGTGTGTGTTTTCCTTGTTTACCTTTCTATGTCACTGTTGCATCTCATAATTGGAGGTTGAATTTTCCATTGAGTTCTGGCTTTTACATCAGGAAGGTCTGGGACTGTGTTATATCATTGAATGACCATCTCTTTGCCTGGAAGAATATTCTCAGTCTTGCTAGGTATGTGATCCTTGGTTGTAACCTGATATCTTTTGCCTTCTGGAAAATTGTATTCCATTGACTCCGATCTTTCAGTGTAGAGGCTGCCAAATCCTGTGAAATTCTCACTGTGGACCCTAGATATTTGAATTGTTTCTTTCTGGCCCCTGAATTATTTGCTCTTTTATCTGGTAATTCTGGAGTTGGGCCACAACATTTCTCAGACTTTTCCGTTCGGGATCTCTTTCAGCAGGTGTCCCATGGATTCTCTTGATTTCTATTTTACACTCAGGTTCTAGTATCTCAGGGCAGTTTTCCTTAACGAGCTTTTGGAGAATGTTGTCCAGGCTCACTTTTTCATCATGATTTTCTGTCAGGCATATGATTCTCAGATTATCTTTCCTGGGTCTTTTTTTCCAGATCAGTTATATTTTCTTTGAGGTATTTTACCTGTTTTTCTAATTTTTCATTCTTGTTGTTTTGTTCGACTAATTTTTGGTTCCTCATAGAGTTGTTTATTTTCATTTAGTTGATTCTAGTTTTTAGCAAATCATTTTCCTTGGTTAATTTTTAGGATTTCTTTTCCATATCATACACTTTTATTTATTGAGAGATGTTTTCTTTATTATAATGTTTTTCTAATTCTGCTACTTTGGTTTTGAGAGAATTATTCATTTGGTCTTCTGTCTCTCTCATTTGGTTTTCAAATTCCTTTTCTTCTCACCTAGGAGAGCTTTCTGTGCTTGGGACCCATTCCCCTTTAATGTTTAAGTTGTGGGTGTGGAGTCTACATTGTCTCCCTCTGAGTTTGGATCCTCCCTCTGAGAACAGTAGGACTCCAGAGTCTTTGTAGTCTGCTTTCTACCCATTTTGAATCATGGCCCTAGCCACACCCTTCCTCTAGGCATCCCAAGCCTTTACTGTAGAGGGTTTTGCCCTGGGGCAAGAGTTACTATGTTTTTAGGGTCAGAGGGTGGGTTTGGAGCAGTTGAGGTTCACTCTGTCATCCTGGTTTTTGGAGGTCCTGATAGTGGCTTTTTTTTTTTTCTCAGCTATGAAGTGGTTCACCCCAGGAGTATTTGCTGTTCAGGACAGGGGGCCCTGTATTTGGTTCTTACCTTGCTCTTTCCAGTTCCAGCGCTTTGGTGAGAGGCCTGGTAGTGGCCCTTGTGGTTGTTGGGATGACTTGCCCTCTAAGTTGATCAGGCCCCTTCCAAGCCTGCCTCTGCCGACCACACCTCCAGGGCCTACATATCCATTTCTTGGGATATTTTTCAAGTGCAAACAGTAAATTCTTTCATTTTCTATCTTGCCCTCTGGTTCTAGAATATCAGGGAAATTTGTCTCTAGAATTTTTTGAGCGATGATGTCTAGGCTCTTCTTTTGATCATGGCTTTCAGGTAGTACAATAATCTTTAAATTATCTCTCCTGGATCTATTCTCCAGGTCACTTTTTTCCCAATGATATATTTCACATTGTCTTCTATTTTTTTTCATTTGTTTGGAACTGTTTTATAGTATCTTGATTTCTCATAGAATCATTAACTTCTATTTGCTCCAATCTAATTTTGAAGGGATTTTTCTCTTCAGTGAGTTTTTGAAATTCCTTTTTGATATGGCCAATTGGTTTTAATGACATTCTTCTCCTCAATGTTTTTTTGGGGGGCCTCTTTTGACACTTGTGTTACTCTATTTTGTAAGGTGTTATTTTCTTCAGTATGTTGGGTGGTCTCCTTTAGCAGTCTGGTGACACACTTTTTATGATTTTTTTGCACCATCTCATTTCTTTTCCCAATTTTTCCTCCAATTCTCTTAAATATATCTTCTTAAGCTCCTTCCATTTCCTGTGAGATGATCATATTTTCTTTTTTTTTTCTAGTTTTGGAGTGGGGAGGAGAGGGTAATTGGGATTAAATGACTTACCCAAGTTCACACAGCTAGTAATTGTGTCAAGAGTCTCAGGCTGGATTTGTATTCAGGTCCTCCTGACTCCAGGGCCAGTGCTCCATTCACTGCATCCCCTAGCTGCCCCATAGTTCATATTTTTCTCAAAGGCTATTGATGCAGGAATTTTGACTTTATTTTCTTCTTCTAGGTTCACGTTTTGATCATCTTTGTTCCCAAATATATTTTATGGTCTGATTGTGATTCCTCTGTTTGCTCATTTTGCCAGCCAATTACTTGACTTTTAGCTCTTTGCCATGGTAGAACTCTGCTTCCACCATGGAGAGAGCTGTCCCATATTTCTGGGCATATCCCAAATGTTGTGAGAGTTCTTGTCAGAGATATGAGTAGGGCACCATCTCTACAGCTACCACAATGTTTGGCACCCCAGAATTTCTCACCCTGGACCACCACCCAAGACTGTGGTCCAGATCCAAGCTGGTGAAGACATGAGTGATTACTCTCTGAAGGGTTGTTTGTTCTCTCTATGATCAGTAGGCCAAGATATCTTGAGGAAGCCACACAGCACTGCCACTTTTATCTTCCCCTGTGCTGGGGCTGGACCAGGATCTTCTCTCACCCTTTTCCAATAGAATTGCCTACTGACCTTTTATTTTCTCTTTGGTGTTTATGGGTTCAGAAGTCTGAAAACAATGACAGCTCCTGGTTATTCAGTATCCTAAATTCTGCTCTGGACAGTCTGTGCCTCAGGTTTGGGCCTCCCTGAATCTGGGACCATGCAGTTCACTTCATACTGCCATTAGTTCCCAGCTAGGTGTGATACACCCTTCCTTTTACCTTGCTAATCTGCCTTCTGTGAGAGATTTCTTTCTGGCACTTTGTGGGTTATATAACTCTAAAATTTTTTTAGAGTCATTTTTTAAAGGTGTTGGAGATGGTTGGAGCAGGAGCTCAAGGAAGTTCATTCTTTTACTCCCTGTATTACTTTAATTTTCATTTATTTGACAATATTAATTGTGTCATAATTAGTTCTAAATTCTGAGCTATTTTTGTTTAAGATTTTCTAATGAATCGCTATAAAATTTGCATGTATTGACCTATTTACATATATGTGTGAATCCATGTGTGTATGTTTATACTGCCTGTCCCCCATTCCTGCATTATTCCTACTCTTCTCTTTCGCCTACTGATATTGCTGATTCTTTCAAATCCAAACAAATATATCTTTTTACAGGAAGCCTTTGAAAATCCCTCTTATTTCTAGGCCCTTCTTTCATTTCATTATTTCCTATTTATTCCATATATATAATTTCACATGTATTTGTATTCCTGTTGTTTCCCCAAATAGATTACAAGCTTTTCAAGGGCAAGAACTATCTTTTGACTCTTTTTCTAAAAAAATCTCTAGCACTTAACACAGTGCCTGGCACATAGTAAAGCACACACTTAATAAATGTTTCTTGAAAGATTGAGGTGCTTATGCATATATATTTACATATGTATACATCCATATCGATTTGTGTGTTTGTGTCCTAGTCTTTGTGTATTTAGGTAAATCAGAATGAACAGAATCTGCTTCTGGAAGTCTCATCAACAGAAACATCTATTTCTTCAGGATCTATATTGCAGTTCAGTCTTTACATCGCAAGATCACTGCTTGAGTATAAATAAAAGTTTGAAGACCACTGAACAGTATTTCTTTATTTTCTCAGTTTTATGGAAACAATTGTGATGAGTAACATTCTGGAACATTCTTTAAGGGAGAAGCAATAAATTGTATTTGTGTTCTTCTGTGGTTTATTTCTTCCTTTCAGATAAGTGAAAATTAATAAATGTTGCCCCAGACAGAATTTATATAGAGAGTTTGTTTACTAGGCTTATAGCATTTGACTATAGAGAGAGTATGTATATTTGGCCTAGATATTGTCCCAGACATTGTTATAGGTCAAATAAAATGGAAAGGGAGGACATCAATCACTCTTGCCCATTCTATCAAAGTCTCTAGTTTACTAATCTGCCAGCATTCGACTAGTTAGTATTGGTTTTATTTGTTTTTATTACCTTGGTTGACCAGATGCTTATTTTAAAATCAGGCAGACAACTAATTGGGGTAATGGGAAAAGTGGAAAGTAACTAACTCTCCTTCTCTGCATTCATTCTACTTATTTATGAAATATATGGGTGTTCCTGGAGGACCAGCTTCTCTGGGGTGAGGAATTACTGAGATATTTTCAGGGCTGGTCATTCATCTTTGGCATCCACCTTTCAAATAATTTTTACCTGTTACTCTAAGAAGCTGTAGAATTCACAACAGCCACAAGCTGGTAAAATCATTTTGACAAAAAGGCTAGACCATTTTTAGGTTACCTGACAGGCCTCATACTTGTTGGTAAGTTAGGAGGAGTTCTACCTGAAGCATATGAAGACTTACTCTGCTTTAATATGTGAATGAGAACACTTTGTTCCCCCAACATCCATGAATGCAGCTAAAGTAGGTATGGTAGAGTGTTCGGGGCATGCTCAGGTATCAAAGATATCGAGGTCATCCACTGAACTCCATGCTATCACTATTCACCTTGATATTTGTCCTGTCACTGTACTTTGATGACTAAGGAAAAGAGATTGAGGGTGAGGACTTTGTGTTACTCTGCCTAATTTAAAATCCAGTTCACAAGCAAGTCTAGGCATATACCCAGGATGTCATTGGTCCTTTTTCAAAAGGAAGGAGAAACAACAAAAAGAAAGATGATGTAAGCATGTAAATGCAGTGTCCTGCTCCAGAAATACTTAACCTCCAATGGTTGGTTTGTTTACCTTAAGGGATTGAGATATTCCTTAAACTTTGTCTCAGGGGAATAAAGATTTTTTTTTTTTTTATTGATGTCATTTCATTATCACCTTAATACAGAGCATCCATGAAGAAATTCCAATGTCACTCTGATTCATTGCTTGTGGATGATAATGGGTTACTCAAGAAAGGGTGCTTGCCTTACTTGAATCAGATTAAAGTCTTCTCATTGCATTTCCTTGTTGAATATACTTCTGCTGTAGGAAAATATTTTTTTAACTTTTGAATGACTTTTAAGTGTATAATTTTTTCACATATTGAAAAAAAGGATAAGGAGAATAGCCTGAGTAAGACCTTTCCAAGAACATTTGGCATAGAGTTGCTTAAGAACATGAAAAACTCTAGCATATCCTCAGACAACCTAAATGATCAATTTTCCTAGATGGTCTATTATACTTTTGAACTATGCATTGAATTAAGCCAGCTAGGTGGTGAAGTGGATATAACACCTGGCCTGGAGTTCAGGAAGACATTAATTCAACCCTGTACCAGGAAAATTGACTAGCTGTGTGTCCATGAACTTAACCTCTGTTTATCTTAGTTTTCTTATTTATAAAATGATTTGGAGGAGGAAAGAGAAAGAAAATCCCAAATGAGGTCCTGAAGAGATGCAAATTACTGAAATGATTGAACAATAGAACCAAAAACTGAATCAGAGGGAAGATGTTTCTTAAAAATTAAACACAGATATAGAAAAAGACAGTATAAACAGGGTACCTATGTGGGGCTGTGCATGAATAAGTTGTTACTGCTTTGTGATTTTATGGAGATAACCACAATCACCTTGCAGGATTATTGTGGAAATCAAGTGAGATAACAATTATAAAGTACTTACTTATAAGGTTTATTGTTATTATTGGTCCCTCATATCTCAAGAGGTACTTACTATGAAGGCCTATTATCTTGACTAATAATCTCCCAAGAAGTTCTTTAGTTATAATGTATAATTAAAAAATAATGAATTCTTATTTCAAACACTTACTACCTATATGACCCTATATGATTTATTTGTTATCTGTGTCACATTGTACTTTTTTGGTGTCATACTAATCCTGCCTGTAAAATGAAATTAACAATAATATCTCAATCATAGGACAATTGTTTGGCTCAAAAAATGATCATAGTAAACTTGTAAACATTAAAACATTATATGAATGTGAACTAATATCAATAAATATAAAAATGATTTTTTCATGTGGTCTTTCAAATAGATTTCACATGTGTTTCTTCTAATAAAGAGAGAGAAAATGTAGACAAAATGGCATATACTTAACGGACTTATTGTGTGGATTTGATGAGGAATTATTTGTAAAGTGCTTTGCAAGTCTTAAAACACCATATAAATGCTATTTATTGTTTTTACTAAGATATTTAGTAGTTAGCTCATTTTCCCTAAAATTATAAATCCCTGAAATAAATGTTTATAACAAATGTACTGTCAGAATCTTAACTATGTTGTTGAGATGCATGTTGTAATTAGCTATGCTTATAATAGCTTACAGACTATAATCTTGTGATCATCCTCAAGTGCCATCTATAAAGATTTTTCCAGAAAGCTAATTGAATATCTATTTGGGGTAATTTTCTCCTGCAGCTTCTCTGCTGTTGTACATTCACCTTTAGGAGAAAAAAAAGGATAAAATGTATTTGTTTCTAACATTAAGGCAGCTATATAATGGATCATGACGTACTAGGATCACCAATTATTTAAATACTTATGTCACCTACAAAATGGTCTAATTGAAAAGGTAGAGGTTGTATGGGACCCCTGATTCAGTGCAACCAGCCAAAGAGCAAAAGTTTATTTAAAATAATAAAGGTAGAAAAAGGAAGAAAAGTCATTTTCCTTATTTTCCACAATTTAAGTAAATTGAATACATGATCAGAAAAACAGTGTGCTGTTTGCTGGAGACTAAACTGGTAATAGCAGCTCTTTGTAGATTCACTTCAAACTTCTAGCAGCCTCACTCAATTCATCCATTAAGCTAGAGATGAAAAGCAAGACAGGTAGCTTATGTATGCATTAAAAAATATTGTTTTATCCAACTGAGACAATGGACAAGGAGTAAAAATAGCTTTGTGAACTACAAATGAAAATGGAGCTCTTTCAAACACTTTTGAGGAAAGACAGGGTCAAAGGAGAGAATAGAATAAATGAGAGGCAGGATAGGCTGGTGGGAAATATAGTTAGTCTTTCACAAGATGACTGTTATGGAAGTGTTTTGCAAGACTAGATACGTATATGTGTAACCTGTACCAAATTGCTTGCCTTCTCAATGAGAGTGGGAGGGCAGGGAGGAAGTGATAGAATGTGGAACTCAAATTAAAAAAAAAAAAAAAAGAAAAGCAAATGTTAAAAATTGTTTTCACATGCAACTGGAAAATAAGATATACAGACAATGGGGTAGAGAAATCTATGTGGCCCCACAGCAAAATAGAAGGGAAGGGGATAAGAGAAAGGGGTACAATGATAGAATAAATGGCAGATTGCAGAAAGGGGGGTCAGAATGCCCATAGTCTTGGGATGGGGTGAGGGGAGAGATGGGGAGAAAGTTTGGAAATAAAAATCTTGTGGAAGTGAATGTTGAAAGCTAAAGAAAATTTAAAAAATTAAAAGAAAGAAAATAGAACTCTTTCCAAACAGAGTTTTACTATTGAAGTAAATTCTCTCCCTAGGCTTGCAATGTGGGAGAAAGTGACTGACAAATTAGAGACCTATTCCTTTAAGTAATGTATGAATCTTTGCCAGATTCTTTTCCACTATGTGTCCAAATATTTAATTGTACAATCACAACATAATCACTTTGAAATATTTGGTAACTCTTTACTGTCCTCATCAAGTATGTCATTTTGAAAATAAAATGAGAACCCTTTATAAAATAATTACTTCCATTAATAAAACCAAACAAACAAGAAGGGAAAAACATGAATGCCTTATAGATGAAATATACTTTTAAAAGACATATGAATGCCTATGCTTAATATAATGGATTAAATTCATTTTATTCCATTCATCCTCCCACATGATCAAAATTCCAAAGTGATAAACTGTGACTCCCTGATCTCTTGGCAAAAATGTCTTAATTGAAAGTGCAAACAATTTTAAAGCCTCTTATTTGGTGTTTGAACAAATTGAGTTATGATTCTTTGATTTTGTTTGAGTATATTCCTTGTCTCAAAAGGTAAGATAAAAATTAAGGAGAAAATAGTAGTTCTGATTCTTGTCTCAACAAACTCTGTGGAATGCCATATACATGCTCACACTTCACATCTCACTCACTGTCTCTTTCATTATATATGTGACTGTTCCTTTTTTATTTTTTTCATACAGAAATGATAGTTGCTTTCTCTGCAGGAGGAAAGGGGAAATAATGAAGTATGGGAGGTTGGAGTAGAAAATTATACTAAGCAGAAAGAAAAAAAAAGTAATGGAAAGGATTTGCAAAAGGAGAGCAATTTATCCTGCTCTAAATTTCAGGCTTAGAATTTTTATAACCTTTGAATAATGGCAAGATGATTGAGGCTGATTTCTTTGAAGCAACTTTTTTGAAGACTAGAAAGACACCACTGGCTCAGTTGCATAATTATACTAAATTTTTAACTGAATTGAAATCAAAAATTTCACTTCTATTATTGAAAATAATGTTAAATATTGAAATTAATCAATGAATAATAAAGAATAATATGGAATTATATCCTGGTTTTACTTAGTATTTTTGTCATTGTTCAGAAGAACAGAGAATCATTACCTATGAAAATAAAGCTTGGATTTGAATCATATACTTTGTTTTCACGTGGCTGCCTCAATTTCAGAATGTTTTCCTTATAGGTAGGCTCAGAGACTATATAGCTAGTAGGTATCTAATTGAGAGATTCTCTCTTCAAACATTATTTTTCTGTGGAAGAAGGAACTTAGCTCAGATTCTATCTGGCCCACTTGTCAATGCATTGTCAATACATGCATCAGAAATGTTCAGATTCCTTAAAAGACTACCCAATATGGTGGATCTTTAATAAACTTTATTCTCTCTGACTGAAAGAAGGTTTGAGTGGAATTCATTTGGGCAGAACTGTTTTTCTTATTTCAGTGACCAGCACCCCTAAACCTCAATGCTACCTGATATTAAATAATTTCTCTGTCTAGTTTCTCTTTCTTGGGGACTTTCATATTATTTAAAAAAAAGAAAAACAAAATACTCAGAACTAGACACTGATTGTGAACTGTCAAGTTCACATATGAAAAAAAAACTATACTAAGATGTCTTTTTGGAAACAGGTTTAGGAGAACCTTAAAATTTTTAATGATCACAATCTCCTGTATAAAGTGAAGAAGAGTTATCACAGGGGAATGAAAGCTTTTGGGGGACATTGTGGACTGTGGCTCCTACCAACATTCAGTGCAATTGGATCTCTCGAAGATCAATACTTCTGGGAAACAATGACTTGTGAAGCTGAGTTCACAGAATCTGACTCTGCTAGATACAAAGAGTGTCCTGGGGGAAGTGTCATTGGTTCTTTTGATTTT
Organism: Petaurus breviceps papuanus; assembly: GCF_028583685.1. Lineage (NCBI taxonomy): Eukaryota > Metazoa > Chordata > Mammalia > Diprotodontia > Petauridae > Petaurus > Petaurus breviceps. The sequence continues at coordinate 3,383,847 of NW_027186320.1, forward strand.
AAATCTATATCTATGTGTGTATCTATCTATATCAATATCTATATCTATGTCTATATCTTTCCATTAAAAACCTTTGATGACTTCCTCTGCTTAACTGACTCTTTTAGGGATTAGGCAGGTGCTACTACAATCCTAGATGTAAGCTTTTAAAGTGAGACTATGTGCAGCTCCTCTGTGGAAATGAAAAAATTCTGAATGACATTGAAATTTGTGTCAATCAATGGCCATGTCTCATTCCATCTCTATTGCGGAGTTATTGAGTCAACAAATATGGTCCAGTTAAATATAGTGTGAAAAATGAATACCCAAATGTATTAGATGGAACTTAATATTAATCACATTTATATAGTGCTTACTATGTGCTAGGCACTGTCCTAAGTGATATTTGCAAATATTATCTTTCTTTTGTGGTAGCCAAGAATTGGAAATTGAGAGGATATCTATCAATTGTGCAATGGTTGAACAAGTTGTGGTATACGAGTGTAGTGGAATACTATTGTGCTATAAGAAATGATGGGCATATGGACTGCAGAAAAACCTGGAAAGACATATATGAATTGATGCTTAGTGAAATGAGCAGAACAAAAAGAACATTGTACACAGTAACCACCTTATCACCCAGTGACTAACTTTCTTAGATCGACTCTTCTCAGCAATGCAAAAATCTAAATAAGACAATTCCAAAGATTTACCAAGGACAATTCTGTCCACATCCAGAGAAAGAGCTATGGAGTCTGTAGGCAGATAAAAGCATGATATTTTATCTCTTTTCTTGTTTTGTTTCTTCTTTCTTGTGGTTCCTCCTTTTGGTTCTACTGCTTCTTTACAACATGACTAATGTGAAAATATGTTTAATATGAATGTATATATATAGAACCTATACCAGAATGTGCACAGTCTTTGGGAGGGAAAGGGGAAAGAGGAGGAGAAAATAGAAAACTCAGAAGCTTATGGAGGTGAATGTTGAAAACTAAAAATAAATTAAATTTAAAATTAAATTAAAATGTTTAAAAAGGAAGAATTAATCTCTGAAACATTTTAACTAATTTGCATGAGGTCACATAGAACCAAGAAAAAAGTGATAATTTGGATGAGTTTTTTAGCTCACATATCAAGGTCAGTGATGTTTGTGAGTACTGATGAGTTATCTCTAATTTATACTTTAAAATCTTTCTTCAACATAGCTTTTTGGATTTTGTGTCCTTTAATAGTCTGTGAGCTCTTTGAAAGCAGAAACTGTCTTTGACTTTATTTATTTTAATTTCAAGTACTAAACACAATTCCTAGCACATGTTGGGTTATTACTAAATATTTCTTGACTGATTCACTGACTGTTATGAATGAAAGACTTTCCAGTCTTAAGTCTCTCTTGAATTAAAGGTATTTATTTCCTACATGGTAAAGTACCTGAAGAGAATGTCTTGGTGGGAGACTCCTAATATTATAAATTAGGTTGTCTTTACAGAGGTCTGTGAAATCTTTTGCATACATATGTGTAGATACATACATACATATATATATATATATATATATACATACATACACAGATACATAAACACATTGCATGTCTATGGGCATGTATTATTTATGGATGTAACAAGAGGGATACAGACACTATGAGGCATTCCTCTCATTTCTCAGTACATAGTAGTTTATAAGTCAATCAAATATGTCTTATGTTTATTAGGCTATATATAAGCTTATGCATATATGCGCATATGTTTAAATTCAAATATGCATATTCATTGTGTGTATACAAACACATGTGTGTACAAAATATATTTCAATATAATTGGATTCCTCTTTAATGTTTTATTTAATGCATTTAAACCATTATTCTGAGAAGCTGTAAATTGGCTAAACCTATCCAAAATACCATCACACCCACATACAAACACACAGACAATTGTTAATTATTCTTACTCTAGTGTATTAGTGTTTCTGTTGATGTCACAATACAAGTCCACTCTTCTCTTTTCACTCTTTTTTTCTCACTATTAGGAGACTCTTTTTTTTTTTTTCTTCCAGAGCTAAATCCTTTCTGGTAAGCTGTAAATTGAGCTTAGTTTTGCTCACCTCTTGATAAACCAACTGAATCACAGAATTGATAGTCCCTGAGTTTGGACAAGTAACAACACGGCCACACATGGAGCCCTGATATGAAGGGACTTTTTATCACTAGAACATTGCCTCACTATTGTTGTTGTGATTCACCACCTTTGCTTCAATGTTTGATTCTTTATCTAGCTAAAATATGCAAAGAAAGGTATAACCTCACTGCCTAGAGTTTCCTACTAAAGGAGACCCGAACACATGTGCCTAATTTCTCTTCCTCTACGGAATAAAGAAAGCTTTTTTTTTAAATTTTTTTTTGCTTTTAACTTTTGTGAGCTCTTTGGGATTTGGGGAATTAAAACTTGTTGCTAAACCTCTGTGATTCTTTGGTCATTCATTGCCAGTGTTGAAACTTAGGTGGTAGCAGTGGGATAAGAAAATAATTACCTTCTTCCCTGACCCCAGTACAAACCAAAGTATGATTTCTACAGTAGTGCTTTAGGTTTCTCTCAATTTGTACTTGGAGAGTGACGGGTGATTTTACTTCTCTGATTTCTTGAGCTTCTGTCTTTGGTAGAGCTCTGTCCCCTTGGAGGACTGAAATTTTGACTTTTCACAAGTGAAGATAGGTTTGTTTGGCCCTCTTTCAGTAGAGGTTTATTTGGCCATCCTTCAGGAGAAATTTTGTTGACCATCCCCTGGGAGAGGTTTCTTTCCTTTATACAAATTTTGTTTCAGTGTTCATCTTATTATCTGTGGAAATGGATACTGCTTCCTCTTAGACATGTAAAGATGATTTGAATGATAATCCACCTCAGAAAACAACATCCTACACTCTGAATCAGGGTCCCCTAATATGCAGGTATGTAATTAAGTAGCAGAAATTGAACTAAGATGACTCTCATCACCGTGACCAACTTGTGGTTCATTTGGTTAGGGAAAATAGATGATTTGACAACTGTCTTGATGAAGCTGTCAAGAAAATTAAATACCCCAAATGGAGTACTTTCAATAAATGGCTACTAAAAAACCACAAACAAAAATCCTTTTGAAACTTAGATGCCCTTAAGAAAAGCTTAAATGCAGTTATGTGTCTATCTTATCATTTGGTCTATGTTTGAGTCTTTATAAAATGTAAAATGTCTATGCTGTGTGTGTGATGATTGCAGATTCTGTTCCCTTGAGAGATTTCAAATACAGTCAACAAGAAAAATTGCTAAGGGATATCCAAAGAGTTTAGAACACTGGGGAAGATGAATTAACTTTCATATTTGAAGCAATTTTCCCTGTAAGAAGGAGAAATTCCCACTTTAGGCTTTCTCGGGGAGATTAGATTCTAAGAAAAGAGAAAAAAAATATTTTCCTTCAGTTCAGATTTAACTGCATTGGAATTATAGAAATTAAGTCAGATAATGAAAGTTTGTAGAACTGCTAAAAATGTTGGTAGATTTTGAAAATTAAATAGATTAATCATTAAAAAGAAATTTATCATTTTAAGATTGCATGGGAGAACTCCTGGGGTTTTGAGTAATTCCAGGAATGCATTTCCTTCTGAAATATTTTAGTAGGTTTTAGACTACCACCTGGTAGAATTTGCTTTAAGGAAAGATACAAATTAAAACTCTATAAAAGTTAAAATGGCATTTGTAATTTCCCTGAGAATAGATAATTCACTGCTTTAGGTTAATGAAGGAAGGTAACTAACTTGGAAGTAATAACTGAGTAAGGGAGAAAAAATAAGTTTAAATTTTGCACTTTGTAACCCCCTCTTGTTAAATTTCCCTTGATAGTGAAAATATTGTTTAAAGCAAAGATTTTGTTTGACCCTCTCCTCCAATACAGAAACACTCATTCTTTTTCTGTTAACTGGTCTCATTCAAAACAGGTTCTCAAATACAGGTGTTAAAAGAAAATGCTAAAAAAGGTAGGGGAAATTGAATTACATTCCAGTTGCAGAAATGTATTAGCTATATAATCTCCACTAAGTTATCTTATTTCTGTTTGTCTCAGTTTCCTGATATGTAAAAAAGAAAACGACAAAGGTACATGCCTCCCAGGGTTGTGAGGATCAAAATAATAAAATGATTGGAAAGTCCTTATAAAGGTGATTGGTATATGTTGAGCTTTTATTATTATTATTTCATTCATTGGATGTAGTTTTTATTAATCTAGAGTTGGTTTAAAAATGTCAGAAGTAATAAGATTAATGATCTTTTAATATGGAATATTTTGTAAATGCAACTGACTTAATGAATGTCATCTGAAATATTATTCTATGTTTTAAATACATGATATTGTTTGTATCACTGTATTTCTACATCATTTTATTGTGAAATTTCAAAGAACACTGGTATGGAAATACTGCTAGAAAAAAATTCCCTTTAAATTTGGATACTTTTAGTTTACGAACCAGGCTTTTAAAAAGATGTGATAAAATAGATATTTTAAAATAAATATTAAATTAATTATTTTTTCTAAAATTAAAAATAGGGGAGGAGGCAATTTGGTGGAGTAGAAGGACAACCACCCCTTGGCTCCAGGTTCCACCTTTCCAAATCCATTTTAAAAGGGGACTCTGAACAAACTTTGAAGCTGCAGAACCCGCAAAATGACACAGAGAAGCTAACCTCCCACTGAGGACAGCCCGGGAGGCTGGCAGGAATTGGCCAGTGCAGTGCTCTGGGAGCCAAGCCTAGCCCCACACCTAGGCTTTAGCTCCAGGGCAGGCCTGACCAGCCACCAGCCAGAGGGACTACAGATCAGCAGCAGCTGTGGCTGTTTCCAGATTTATCAGCACACAGATGTGAAGGACAAAGTGAGAGGTCAGTGCAGTCTGGACTTTGGGAGTGCCTTACTTTTGAACCCAGGATGAGAAGCCACTGAGGTGCTGGCACAGCCAGCCAGCACCACATGGCAGTTTAAGCTCCTAGCCTGCAGAGTGTAGGGAGACCAAGCATCAGTCTGAGGTGTAATAGCTCTTGCTTTAACCTCTTTGGATCTGGATTGCAGTCTAGGGTGGAGGTCCTGGGGTGTGTGTCCAGCTTGTCAGAGGGTGTGGAAGCTTCAGAGAGGCCACCCATCTAATAAATCCAGCAACTGAGAAAACCCCAGCATTTTGGACAAAAGCTCCCCTGTCTGGTGGCAGAGTCCTACTTTGGCAAAAAGCCCAGGGTTCAAGTGACGGAGGGGCGACATGACCAGGCAAAGGAAACAAAGCAGACAGAACATTCCAACATTACACTCCTATTTTGGGGACAAAAAGGAGCAAAGCATGGAACAGGAGGAAGAGATTGAAGTCATAACTCCTGCACCAAAAGCTTCAAAGTAAAATAGGAGATGGTTACAAGACATAAAGGACATTAAGAAGCAGATAAGGGAAGTGGAGGAAAAATTGGGAAGAGAAATGAGAACAATGCAATAAAATTATGAAATGAGAATCAACAGCCTGACTGAGGAAAATAACACCTTGAAAAATAGACTAACTCAAATGGCAAAAGAGACTCAAAAAGGCAATGAGGAGAAGAATGCCTTAAAAAGTCAAATTTGTCAGAGGAGAAATCAAGACGCTGTTAAACAGATTCAAACAAATGAAAGAATAGAAGGCAATGTGAAATATCTAATGGGAAAAGCCACTGATCTGGAAAATAGATCCAGGAGAGATAATTTAAAAATTATTGGACTACCTGAAAGCCATGATGAAAGTAAGAACCTAGAAATCATCCACCAGGAAGTTCTCAAAGAAAACTACCCAGATGTTTTAGAACCAGACGGCAAAAAGAGGTTGGAAAAGTCCACCGATCACCTCCTGAAAAAAATCCCCAAAAGAAAACTCCTAGGAATATTATAGCCAGGTTCCAGAATTCCCAGATTAAGGAGAGAATATTACAATCAGACAAGAAGAAAGAATTTGAATATCATGGAAATACAATCAGGATAATGCAGCATACAGCTGCTTCTACAATGAGGGATCAAAGGGGTTGTAATGTGATATTCTGGAGGTCAAAGGACCTGGGATTAAAACCAAGAATCACCTACCCAGCAAAAGTGAGCATCATGTTTCAGGGGAAAATATGGTCATTCAATGGAAGAGAAGATTTTCAAGCAGTCTTGATGAAAAAACAAGAGTTGAATAGAAAATTTGACATTCAGATATAAGAAGCATGAGAAGACAAACAGGGAAAGGAAGTCATAAGAAACTTATCAAAGTTGAAATGTTAACATTCCCAGATGGAAAAACCATACTTGTAACTGTTGAAACTTGTCAGTATGAAAATAGTTGAAGGGAATATATATATATATATGTATGTATGTATGTATGTATATAATGTATGTGTATAAGGGCATATGGGCATATGAATACATATGTGTATGTGTGCATATACGTTTACAGGTATACATGGAAAGAGGTCACAGGACCAATTTAACAAGAAGGGATGATACTTAAAAGGTGAAATTAAGAGGTGAGAAAGGAATAAAATGAGAGGAGATGGGGAGAGACAGAATGGGGAAAACTATCTCATAAAGAAGAGGAAAGGGAAAGTGGTTACAATGGAGGGGAAGAATAGGAAGGCAAAAGGGAATGGGTCAACCTTATTTTTGTTGAATTTGGCTTTGGGAGGGAATGAAATACACACTAAATAGGGTTTCTCACCCTAAAGTAGAGTAGGGGGGAAGTGGATCTGAAGGGGGATGATGGAAGAGAAGGCAGGCTGGGGGGGAAGTTGGAAGCACCCACTTTTGAAAATGGATGGGATCAAGTAGAGAATAGAACGAGTGGGAGGTGGGATAGGAGGGAGGGAAATATACTCACTCTTTTACAGTATATCTACTATGTTATTGTTCTGCATTAGCTTCACATGTTCAACCTATACTGAATTGGTTATCTTCCCAGTAAAGGTGTGTGACAAGGGAGGAAGGGAATGAATCTGGAATTCAAAGTTTTGAAATCAAATATTTACAAATAAATATATATGTTCTCAACATATTTTAGAAATGGTTTCTTTATCAGAGAAACTTTCTGTGATCCGCTTCTCCCCAATTTCTTATTTTTCTTTCAATCTTAGCTGCATTGGTTTTGTTTGTACAAAAGTTTTTTTTTTTCTTTTTTGTAATCAAAACTGTCCATTTTCTATGCTGTCACCCTCACTATCTCTTGCTCTTAAATATTGCAAGATCAGTACTCTTTATAGTTGAAAAAGACATATTGCATCAGTACTTTTACTTAGAGGTATACAGAATTCTGGAAATGGCAAAATTTATTTTTACCTATTTAAAAGAATTGAATTGTGAATTAATACATTACAGTTAAATGATTGATGAAGTATAGAAATATCTATACTTAGGGCATCTCAAATTATTATTACTGACTCTCTTCTAATCAATAACAAATGAATTATTGACTCTGAAAATATTTTTAAAATTTTGAAAATTTACACATTTTTAAAAATTTATAAAATTTATATATATAAATATATTATTATTAATACTATTTTACATTTAATTGGGAAATAAGATATACAGGCACTGGGGCATAGAGATCCACTATGCACTGGAAAAGTTGAAAAGGGTATGGGAGAAAATATGGGAGACACCAGATTGGAGGAGGGTATATCCTGTGGGAATGCTATTTTGCGGTGGTGGGTAAAGGAAAAATGGGGAGAAAATCTGTAACTCAAAATCTGGCAGAAATGAATTATGTAAATCACAAGTTAATAAAGCATTTGAAAAATGGAAAAAATGTTTTCAAAATTGGATTAAGGATTTTAGACATAAATTGTATTGATAATCATAAAAGAAATGAAATTATTTTCCCATTTTTAAGGTATCAGTCTGACTATTTTAAAAGGCAAAAGACCTCATTACCTCAATTTTTTTAAAGATTCATATATTAGGTATAGGATTTAGATAAGAAAAAAAACAGCAAACTATATATAAGCTAGAATGAAGTTTAAGAATTGGAAAATCATTTTAAGTGGTTGTATTAAATTAAAAGTCAGATTTATCTAGGAATTTCTAGTTTGGGGACCAGGGAAGCTGAGCACCCTTCAGAGGTACCCTGAGAATGAAATTTATTTTCCAAGTAAAGGTATCCAGGGACCAGGTGAGAAATCTGAGTTTCAAAATGTGCTAGTTAAATGGATCAATGACAGAATGGATTACTAGGATATAAGTAGACTTAATATAGGTTAAAATTGGTGATAATCATTGTGTTGCTTTGTTCTTTTGTTTTTAGTCTCAATTTTTGAGACTCTGGTTTCTGACCTCAATCTTGAGATCCTGGTTTTGATAAAATGTTCCTACTTTCCTTGATGACATATTAATTTCCCTTCCCAGACCTAGTCCCCTGTAGCTTTCTAAATAGCTTGATCTGTAAGCTTATATTGGAAAAAAATTAACTCAATATAATTATGGTTATGAATTTATGAAAAATGTATTGCATTGTATAAACCTAGTCCTGCATAGTTGGAAAACTGAACCATCTCTCTGTACTGTTTTGAGATGCTTAATAAAGAACGCATGTTAGGTTAACCAGAAACTCAGATCCGAAGATTAATTCAAGGAGTTTTCTCACAATTGTAAGTCTCATGCAATCTTTATGAATTATTTGAAAACTGGCCCCATTCTGATCATTCAATCATTGTTTCTAAGGGCCCCTACCAGGTTCCTCTGACTACTCCCACAGATTCCAAACATGTGGATGTGAATTCCTGGGTCATCTGAAGAAAACCCTGAGTGAATGAAAAAACTCTCCAGGAAAGGAAAGATTAATCTACTATGGATGCAGAAGCAGCGATAACCCAGAAGAGACAGATGCAGAAGCAGCGATAACCCAGAAGAGACAACTGTTCAAAGATTTCAGACATGGAATGAGTATATATATATATATATATATATATATATATATATATATATATGTGTGTGTGTGTGTGTGTGTGTGTGTGTGTGTGTATACACACACATATATTTCTTTTCTCTTTCCTTTTGATATGTATCCAACAACCTAGGCCCTGATTCAAGCCTGTGATGTCATTTTCTCCCTCTACATTCTTGCCCCTCCTCTCTTTTATTCTTATGACAAACAATGACTAGACACGACCTACTACTCTATCTGCTTATGCTCTTTGACTATTGGAAGTTTTGAAATGATACCTGGTACACACTTCCCTAATAGGTCCCCTAAAGGAACTGACATCCTCTGAAAAATACCATTCCATAATTGCTTATAGGGAGGGCTAATAAATTGTTTGTTCTGCCACTCTAACCCCTAAGGTGATTTAAGCTCAAGATCTTGTCCTGGTCCAATTGGCCTTTCATGGCAACTTAGCTTACACTTACCATTCCTTTATTGAACACAAGGAAAGAAATGCTTTCAGATTCCTTTTCTTTGACCAAAAGGGGGAAATTTCCTCCCCCTCTCTCTTTTTCCCTCTCTTTCCTCTGTTTCTCTCTCTTTCTCCTATTAGATGACAACCTGTTTTCGAGAGCTGAGGCTTAGCAAGCTGGGTTCTGAGTTTGGCATTACAACGATCCTTTGAACTCACCCTCTGAATGAACACTGCAACAACTAGATCACAGAAGTGATGGTCCCTGAGAGTGGGTCAGCATCAATAGTCCCAGACATGGAAGGCCTGCTATTAGTGGTCTTTTTGTCACTACAACAACTTTGCTTTAATGTTGCTATTGTACCTCACTACTGTTACTATGCTACATTATTTGATTCTTTATCTAGCCACAAACATATAAATCAAGTGTTAGTGCCACAGTCTTGGGTCTCTTAATCAAGGATACCTTAAAATATATGTTTAATTTCTCTTCCCCAAAGGAATAAAGAAAGTTTTTTTTGTGGGCTTTGAATATCTGTGTGTGTGTGTGTGTGTGTGTGTGTGTTTGGAGTTAAGCTTGAAAAACCTATGTGACTCATTGGTCATTTGTTACTAGAGTTGACAATGTATGCATAGATGCAATGAGAGTGGTCATCTGTCCTCAGAGAGGTGCAAGTATGAGTAAATTTCCAAGAAAGATCTGGATAATTATTAGATAAGTTAAGTTCCAGATATGTCAGACTATTTGTTGGCTACAAATTGACTGAGAGAATTAGTTAGAACCACTGGCCATGCTTACAATTCCATGCTTCAATGAAAAAAAATGACATCACTCAATGTGCAGTTATAAATGCTGCTTATTCCCAAGGAGGAACTCTCCTTACATAAGTTTAAAGGGAATTACAATTTTTATAATACTAGGCATGATATATGTCATGTATATATTGCAAATTTAGAGTTCTCAGAATTGCTTCTTTTGTGAGTCAGACTAAGAATGCAGCTTGAAATGATTGAGTAAACCTTTATCAACCCTCACAATCACTGGTATTCTTGTACCTGTGTATATTAAGTGAAGTGAATTAAAGACTGTAGAATGTGTTCTCTTTAGAGAACTCTGGTCTTATGACACAGCAGAATTATTGTATTGTCTTCCATTTCTGGGTTTATCATGAGAAACCACTCTGGTCCTGTGAAACTATTGTTCATAATCTACCTCAGCCCCCACTCTCTCCTTGTGGTGGAGAGACAGAAAAAGAAAGAGAGACAGAGAGAGAGAGAGAGAGAGAGAGAGAGAGAGAGAGAGAGAGAGAGACAGAGAGAGAGAGAGAGACAGAGAGACAGAGACAGAGAGACAGAGAGAGACACAGAGAGAGAGAGAGACAGAGAGAGAGAGAGAGAGAGAGACAGAGACAGAGACAGAGAGAGACACAGAGAGATTGAGAGACAGTAAGGCAGGGAGAGAGACAGAGAGATCTATTCATTTATCTATATAGTTATCTCTCTATATATAGATATATCTAGATATAGATAGATATCTGGATATCTATATCTATCTAAATATGGATATATATGTAGATATAGATAAATAGATACATAGTTGTATGGATATATAGATATGTAGATAGATAGATAGATAGATAGATAGATAGATAGATAGATAAATAGATAGATACATAGATAGATACATAGATACGTAGATGCTTAGATACATAGAGATATACATACACATATTGGCACTTTATTCATGGCATGCTGTTTAGTAATTCTCAGGTTAGAGGTTGGCTCAGTAAAGTCTTTTGAACAGTGTAATACACTACTTTAGTCAATAAAGTCCAGAAGAAGGTCGAGAAGAACTCTAACACTACTTTTTTCTCCAAGTATTTTTCATTTTCCTCTATTACTTATCTATTACTCATCTTGTTTAATGTCAGTTTTGCAGTTCTGTTGCTTATTAAAAATTGGATCATGCTGCCTCTAGAGATAATTGACTCGCCATCACAAGGAATCAAAGGCTGAATAGCCACTTGTCAGTTATACTTAAGAAAATCCTTATTCAGCTTAAACTGCATAATGTTTCTCTGTGGTCCTTGGCACACATGAGATTTGGCTTTTCTCTTGTGAAAGGACTAACCTATCTAAGAATGGATAATTTCATATTCTGAGGGATAACCAGCTACAAGAAATCACAAAATCTAACAGGATAAAAATTTCTTTTGTACACAGAACATCCAAAGTTTCAAAATAATATATGAAAATATGGAGGTAAAGTATTGCTACAAATTCATAAAACATATGTAATTCAGAAGCAAAACAGACAGTTGAGAAGATATAGGGTAAAAAGAGAGAAAGAAAAGGGATAAAGACACAAACTTTAGGATGGAGAAAAAAGCAGTTAGTAATCATAACTGTGGAGGGGAATTGAATGAATTCATTCACTCATAAAATTGGAATGTATTGTAGAATGAATTAGAATCCAACATCCAAATATACCTAGGTAACAAGAACCACACTTCAGCTGGAGAGATGTATGCATAATGAAAATAAGGGGGAGGAGCCAAATCTAAAATGTTGCAGATGAAATTTAAAAAAATGGTATGGGTAAGAATCATGATCTTAGACAAAGTAAAAACAAAATTAGACCTAATTAAAAGAGATAAGTAGGAAAACTAAGGTACATAATGTGGCATGGTCAATAGAGTGAGAGGCCTATATTCAGGAAGATTCATCTCCCTTAGTTCAAATATGTCCTCAGACACTTACTTACTGTGTGGCCATGGGCAAGTCACTTAACCTTGTTTTCTTTAGTTTCCTCATCTGTAAAGTGAGCTGGAGGAAGAAATGGCAAACCACTCCAGCATCTTTGCCAAAAAACACCCAAACGGGCTGAGAAAGAGTTGGACATAATTGAAATGAATGAATGGAAGAAACAAAGGAAAACTAGATTTTCCTAAAGGATGCCATAGACAATGAAGAAAAACAAAAACAAAGTACATATATTGATCAAAAGATATAGAATCCTAATTTTTAAAGAAAAAATTCAGATAAATGAATTGTAGGATGAAGTAGGAAAAAACACTGTATAGTACTGGGGGACCATAATTTTCCCCTATCAGAGCTCAATAAATCCATCCATGAAAAAGGAAAATAATAAGAGGATGAATATAATTTTAGAAACATTAGTTATGTTAAATCTCTGGAAGCAATATAGTGGGGGGAAATTATAGCTTTTTTAGTGACAATTTTTTTTTTATTTTTCCACATTCATTTTTATAAAATCTTAACTTCCAATTTTTTTTTCCTGCTCACTTTCCCCCTACCCAAGACAGTATGCAGTCTGATATAGCTTATACAAGTAAACATTCATATTGAACATAGTTCTACATTAGTTATGCTTTGAAAAAAAAATCAGAAGAAAAGGGGAAATAAACACGAGAAAGAAAAAGAATGAAGAAAAGAGAAAAATAGTATGCTTTGATCTGCATTTGGTGTCCATAGTTCATTCTCTGGATGTGTATAGCATTTTCAATCACAAATTTTTTTTAGAATTGTCTGAGATCAGAGAACAGATGGGAAGAGCTAAGTCTGTCAAAGCTGCTCATCATAACATGTTGTTACTGTTTACAATGTTCTCCTGGTTCTAGTCACTTCATTCAGCATCAGTTCATGTAAATCTTTCCAGATTTTTCTGAAATCAGCCTGTTCATCTTTTTTTTTTTTAGAACCCAATAGAATTCCATTACATTTCTATACCACAACTTGGTCAGTCATTCCATGATGAAGGGCATTCATTCCTTCAATTTCAAATTTTTCTCCACCATAAAAAGAGCTACTTTAAATATGTTTCTATATGTGGGTTTTTTTCCTTTTTCTGTGATCTCTTTGTAATACAAAGTAATGGTATTACTGGGTCATAGAGTATGCAAAGTTTTATAGCCCTTTGGGTATACATTCATATTTTTCTCCTGAAAGGTTGGATTTGTTCACAACTCAACCAACAATGCATTAGTGTTCCAATTTTCCCATACCTTCTCCAACATTTTAAATTTCCTTTTTTTTTTTTGCCATATTAGCAAACTAATAGGCATGAGGTGGTACCTCAGAGTTGTTTTGATTGCATCTCTCTAATCAATAATGATTCAGAGCATTTTTTTTCAAATGACTATAGAGAATTTTAATTTTTTCATCTGAAAACAGACTATTCATATCCTTTGACCATTTATCAATTGGGGGATGATTTGTATTCCTATAGATTTAACTCAGATTTCTATATAATTTAGAAATAAGGTTTTTATGAGACATGCTGACTTTAACAATTGTTCCCAAGATTTCTGCTTTACTTCTCATCTTGGTTGCATTTGTTTTATTTATTCAAAAAACTTTTAAATTTAATATAATCAAAATTATCCATTTTGTATTTCATAATGTTCTCTATCTCTTGTTTAGTCACAAATTCTTCCCTTTTCCTTAAATCTGACAGGTAAACTATTCCTTTCTTTCCTAAATGGCTTCTGGTATCATCTTTTATTTCTATATCATGTACCCATTTTTACCTTGTCTTGGTATATGGCATGAGATAGTGGTCTATACCTAATTTCTGTCATATTATTTTTCCAGTAGGTCTTGGTCAAATAGTGAGTTGTTTTCCCAAAAGCCAGAATCGTTTGGCTTATAGAAGAGAAAATTACTGTAGTCATTGACAACTATGTCCTGTGTACCTAACCTACTCCATGGATCCACCACTCTATTTCTTAACCAGCAACAACTAGTTTTGATGGATGCTGCTTTATAATATATTTTTAGATATGGTATGGCTAGGCCACGTTCCTTTGCATTTAATTTCATTAATTCCCTTGATATTCCATATATTTTTTTCTTCCAGATAAATTTTGTTATTTTTTTCTAGATCTATAGAATACTTGTTTTGTAGTTTGTTGTGGCACTTAAAAAGTAAATTAATATAAGTAGGATATAGAGAGGTAATGTTAATGGACTAGCACTTCTGCAGATACATAACCTTTTTTAGTATCAGAACAATGAAACCTTAAGAATGAAAAGGAAGAAAACCCTGAATATAAATATAAATATAATATTTATATCAATTGAAAGACATCTTTCAGAACTACAAAAAAAAAACATTGAATAAAGCATTCCTTTATTAAAAAGCTTAGATTTCAGAATAGAAGATTAAGAAATATAGATATAAATGACCTTTGACACAAAGTAGTAAGTATCAATGGACTACAAAATTTTTCTTTTTTCTTAAGCTTTTTTAGTATTTATTTATTCCCCCCCCAGTTACATATAAAAGACAATTTTAATTTTTATTTTTAAATCTTTGAGTTCCAAATTCTATCTCTTCCTCAATCCTCATCACCCCACCCCAAGTTGAGAAGGCAAACAATTCCATATAGGTTATAAAGTGGTATTTATGCAAAACAAATTCCTAATAGTCATGTTATGTAAGAAAACATAGACCAGAAAAAAAAAACTCAAGAAAAATAAGATTGAAAAAGGATATTTCAATACATATGTGGATATCATCAGTTCTTTCTCTGGAGATGGATAGCATTTTTCATCCAAAGCCCTTTAGATGTGTGGTGGATAATTGTATTGCTGAGAATAACTAAGTTGTTCATGGCTCATCATCTTACAATATTGCTGCTACTTAGTACAAAGTATATTTAACTTTGCATCAACTCATGCATATTTTTGCAGGTTTTTTCTGAGAGCATCCTGCTTATCATTTCTCATAGTAAAATAGTATTCCTTTACAATCACATACAAAAGCTTGTTTACTCATTCCCCTAATGATAGGCATAATCCTCAACTTCTCATTCTTTACCCAGAGAAATAGTTGCTATGAATATTTCTGAACATTTAGTTCCTTTTTTTTTTACCTCTTTTAGAATACAAAACTAGTTTGGGTTTGCAGATCAAAGACTATGAATGTTTTTTTAGTACTTTGGGCATAGTTTCAAATTGGGAGTTCCTTATAGAAATATCATAGTGAAGATGGCTCCTACTGCTTATAAGCACCTAATTCTGACTCTATTAATTGGAGAAATAGGGTACCCTCTTTCAGAGGTTCTGGATAAAATTTCACAATTAAGTGAGCTAGAGGAATGGGAAAAAGACAAATTGCCTCGAGAGAGAAGAGTAAACAGCCAGAGGATTCAGAGACAAAATAGACCTAAAAGAAAGGAACTGTTTACTTCTCTATTAAGAGCAGGGGTGGACTTTAGAAGAATAGAAGATATTCCAACTAAAGAGCTGCATAAGCTGTAACAAGAAAAGGTACTTAGCATTAGAATGAATAGGGAAGCAGGAACCACCCCTGCAGGTACTCCTGAATCTGAATCTTTGTATCCAAGTTTGCCCCACCTTCAGGGAGAATAGGAGATAGGCCAAGCCCCAGCCCAAATTAAAGAAATATACAGAAGAAATTGCAGACCTCATATTTGTTTAACAATATATTGGAAGAATGGATCAACTACTGTGACTAGGGCACTGCTGGATACTGGGGCTGAGGACACACTTATCTATGGAAATCCTGATAAGTTTAAACATGGAACTCCTATTACCAACACAGGTCTAGGAGAAGCTGAAATATCAGCCAGACAAGTTAAAATAACAATGAAAATTGGGCAGTTACCTAAGAAAGAATATACTGTGGTTGTTGTACCCATTCCTGAATATATAATTGGAATAGATATATTGAGAGGCATGACTCTGAATTTACCTGAAGGAAGATACCAATTTGCTGTAAGGAAGATAGAAATTAATACAGTTTCAGAGGGAAAAACAAAAATGGACCCAATCACTTTACTTGAACCTTCTGAAGTAATTATTTTAAAACAGTATTGTGTGCCAGGTGGGCAAGATGAAATTACCACTACTATAAAGGAATATGTTGAAGCAGGAGTGTTAGTCACTACAACCACAAGATGAAATAATCCTCTCTGGCCAGTAAGAAAATCAGATGGGACATGGAGAATGACTGTGGATTATATACAGTTCAATAAGGTGACTCCTCCTTTGTATGCTGCTATTCCAGATACCATCACCTTAATAGAAATGATCCAGAAATATGCTGGGACTTGGTATGCAGTTATTGACTTGGCAAATGCCTTCTTCACCATGCCAATAGACCCTAAACAATGGAACCAATCTGCTTTCACTTGGCAGGGTAGAAAATATACTTTCACAAGGGTACACACATTGCCCCACTATTTGTCACAGGATTGTGGCTGAAAAGTTGGATTAATTAAAGCTACCTGGTACACAGCTTACCCACTACATTGATGATATCATGATACAGGGAAAAGATGCAAAAGAATTGGAAAGGAGTTTGACCCTTCCAATTGAGCATATGAAAAGTAAATGGTGGGAAATTAACCCTGCAAAGATTCATGGACCAGCTCAAAATGTGAAATTTTTGGGTATACAATGGAACAAGGGGCTACGGGAAATTCTTCCTCATGCCCGACAAAAGATTCAGGATTTTCCTACCCCTACCAATAAGAAAGAGGCCTAAAAACTCATAGGATTGTTTGGATACTGGAGGCACCACATTCCACATTTGGGACAGATTTTAAAACCTTTATATAGAGTCACACAGAAGAAATATGAATTCGATTGGGGACTTGAGCATAGTAAAGCTTTTGAAGAAGCCAAGGCTGCCATACAATTGGCGCTAGATTTGTGGCCCATGCAAAATAGTCCAGTGAAATTGCAAGTGACTGTACAAGATGATTATGCAAACTGGAGCTTATGGCAAAAACAACAAAGCCTAAATGTACCTTTGGGATTTTGGTGTAGGAAGCTCCCTTCATCTGGAGTCCAGTATACACCTTTTGAAAAGCAGTTGTTAGCTGCATATTGGGCTTTGGTGGATACTGAACAACTGACTCTGGGCCATGAAGTGATAGTAAGACCTGGAATCCCAATTATGACCTGGGTAATGAATACCCCAGCTTCTCACAGATTTGGACATGCCCAAGAGTCTAGTATAATCAAATGGAAGAGGTATATTCAAAATAGAGCGAAAACAGGCAAAAGCAGAGTCTCTTGCTCTACATGAATCTGTAGCAAACATAGAAATTGAGAGGAATGACACACCCCCTGAGTAAAAGCAACAGTTGGTACAATCCACTGTAAAATGGAATGAGGGATATGATGTGTTAACTGAGGAACAAAAGAGAAATGCATGGTTTACTGATGGGACAGCAAAATATTTGGGACAAAAAAGACATTGGAAAGCAGTGGCCTATAACCCATGTACTAGAAGGACTTTGGAAAGTACTGGGATAGGTGCAAGTAGCCAATATGCTGAACTTATGGCAGTATATCAAGCCATCAAAATATAACAAGGAGGACAGTGTCATATATTCACTGATTCATGGGGGGTAGTTAATGGGTTAGCTACATGGATGCCCATGTGGAAAAATGAAAATTGGGAAATTCATGGCAAACAAATTTGTGGCAAAGAATTATGGGAAGATATCTGGAATATATCTTTGGTCACTGACTTGTCAGTTTTTCATGTAGATGCTCACATGGCCCCTACCACACCAGAACGTGAGTACAATGCTCATGCTGATCGACTGGCGAAGATTGCTACTGAACATATTGTACCTACTTTGACAACAACTGATGATCCGGTATTAGCAAAATGGGTCCACCAAACAGCAGGCCATTTGGGGGTCCAGGCCACACACCAGTGGGCACAAGATCGAGGTATTAGT
Organism: Petaurus breviceps papuanus; assembly: GCF_028583685.1. NCBI lineage: Eukaryota > Metazoa > Chordata > Mammalia > Diprotodontia > Petauridae > Petaurus > Petaurus breviceps. The sequence continues at coordinate 3,401,968 of NW_027186320.1, forward strand.
ATCGCTCATTCACTGTTAAAACAGATAGCAGAGGAATGTCATATATGTCAATTGGACAAGGAGTAAACTGTTCCTCAGGTAGAAACTGGAGAGATAGCAAGAGGAAAAGTCCCACCTCAAATCTGGCAAATAATTATATTGGTCCACTACCACTAGATAAAGGATGCAGATTTATATGTGCTTATGTTGACACTTGATCAGGTGTACTAGTGGCTTGTCCTTATAAGAATGCAACTCTGAAAAACACTTGTAAAACTCTAGATCTCATAAGTCTATCCTATGGAACCCCAATGCAGATCCAAGGTGATAATGGGTCACATTTCAAAGGCAATGAAATAGAGAAGTAGTGTATACTAAACAATATAGAATGGATATATCATATTCCATATTATCCAGAAGCATCTGGGTTAATTGAAAGAATGAAAGGATTACTGAAAGAACAGTTGAGGAAGTTAAGTTCTAATAATACATATCGACATTGGAAGGATAATTTGTTCATGGCTTTACGTAATTTGAGTAATAGACCATTGGGAGGAAGTACAAGTACAAGTACAAATATCTCTAGCCAGAATGATGACCCCAAATCTGCAAATTAGAAAACAACAAACACATAAGATCCCAAATATTGAGTACTGGACCTTGAGGCCAGATGTCCCAGCACCGTAGCCATGAACACCTGGCTCGGTGGGACATGATTTACATTGTTTAGAGGCCTTTTGGTTGGACAGAAAAGAAATAAGAAAAAATCTCCACTGGGATATGCATAAGGATCCCTAAAAATCACTTTGGACAGATTTTAACCAAATCAGGATTAGTAGCTGAAGGAATACATATATTGGCTGGAGTAATAGATTTTAATTATCAAGGAGAAATTGTTGTTGTAACATTCCATAATTTAGGTGAAGGGCCAATACAGATTCTTAAAAATGATAGGATAGTTCAAGTGATTATCATTCCCTGTAAAAGAACACCACTTGTAAAAACTGACCCTCCTTCCAAAATAACTGTCAGAGGATCTGAAGGATTTGGTTCTACTGATAGAATAAAACCAGGAGCTAAAGTATGGGTAAAACGGAAGACAGATGATGTTCCAAAGGCTGCAGACATTAAAGCACATGGGAGGGATAACACTGTAACTGTTGTGTATTCTGGAGAAGATGATTACAAAATTGTACCCTTAACTCATTTATTCTACCGTGAGTGAGACTACAATAATCTGGTTATTGTCTCTTTGCTTCTTCTTGACTTTTTGTCTGTTTACCTTGTTTGCTGCATTTGTTTCCGCAGTCTTGATACCCTCCACATGTAGATGCCTGATAGCTTAAGCTGGATGTCACCCCCTGTCTGCAACCGTGATGTGTCACCCTTGGACCTGGCATCAAGCATATTAAGAACTTACCTCTCAAATGGGACCCCTTGAGACAGGGACAGCTCTACATCCTATTTCAACAGCAAGTAGCCATGGAAGAAGAGACCTTCACCCCTTACCCCAAGACTTTGAGGCCCCATTTGTTCGGGGTGGGGGGAATGATGGGGAGCTTGTGCTCAAGCCCCACACTAAAATATGGTTTTCTGTGTTTATTGTGTGCTATCCTTGTTATATTGTTGTGAAATTCTGTTGACACCAGTTATTTCTAATGTATTTTTGCCAAGGAAGGGACATGAAAGATCTTGGGGCCGAATGTAAGGGTTATTGGATTTAAAGATCTTCCATGCCCCATTGGACTTGCTGATGTCCAGGAAGGGGTGGGGCAAGAGGAAGCAGAAACCAAGCTAGAGTTCCTACAGTGGCTTGCAGTGGCAGCGACGGCAGCAGCAGTAGCAGAAGCAGCGGCAGTGCTAGCGGTAGTGCCGAGGTGGAGGTGGAGGCGCGAACCCCTTTTTGAGCCAGCCAGAATTTCTGGTAAGGACTCCTGCTGAGGACTGCCAGGGGCCCGAGATGCTAGGAATACACTTCCTGGATGCTGAGTAGTTGCTATGAATGGGGAGAGGAAGACCTTTGCCTGAGGCAGCCTGATCTGTTTTAAAGGCTTGAGAATGTGGGTGCTGTCTACTTTATCTACCTGTGCCAATATCATAACTACTCTCATGGCTTTGACTTTCTGGTTTTGGGACTCAGTCTTTTGGTATTTTAATAAATGTTCTAGCTTTATCCCGCATATAGCAAGCCTGATATATTTTGTGATTAATAACCACATCAGCATATTTACAATTATCATAGGCATTGCGAATATTGCATTGCTGATACACCAGTCTTGAGTCAAGAAGAGAGAGTACTTTACTAGGACACTGTGTAGTGATTAAAGTCATTGTGACTTTATGTAACCCAGGGGTGAATAGTATTTGTATTTACTGCTACCTCTTCAGGATGTGTTGTGCTAGGGGAGGCTTTACCATGGGATCCCCTAATTGTATGAACATATGTTTTGGGGCTTTGTTACTGAATACAATATATCTATGTGCCATATGACATATTGATGGTATATATATATGCCTATATACACATATTTGTGTGTGTGTGTATATATATATTACATATGTATGTATTATGTATGTATATGTGTATGTATGGGTTAGATGATACATTTCACTTAAGAATGCTTCTATGAATGTTATGCTTCATTGAACAATGTTTTGTTAATTTCAGAATAGAGTTCATTATGTAATTAGATCTTTAAAATTATTAACAGCAGCAGTCCTCAGATACACTACCATGATTAGAGTTATACTGTGAGAGACCATAAGCACTTTTCTCTGCCCTTCCACTCTTACTACAATTTCTGCTATGTTAGTACTATTCTTTACCTTGTAACTGCCACCCAAGACATGGATCCATGTATGAGCAAAAAACAGAATCTTTACTCAGTGTTAGCAAAAAGAATCATGCAATCTCTTTGTGATCAGCTGTTCAAAACCCTTACCATATGTGAGCTGAGAACTCCTGAAGCAGTCACTACCACTGCCACTGCTGATTCAGTCACTCCCAAGGCTTGCTTGCATTTTACTGGGTAGGGGTCATGCTTTTATGGCCTTTCACTGGACTATGCTCCTCTCTCTCCCAGAAAGAGGACTCTTGCTCCTGACCTTCTAAGTTTTCTTTTATGTCTGTGGGCTGAGAGGTCTGAAAAACAACATTGCTGCATATGATTCAGTCACCTTGAAACCTACTGTTGGTTTGCTGGGGCCCCGTTTTATCTGATGTGTTTTGTGCTGGACTATTGTCCTCTCTTACCCTTATACCACAAACCTTTACTGACAATTTTCCATCTTTTCTTGACCAGAAAATTTGTTTTAATCCATCTTTTTGTGGGTTCTGCTACTCTAGAATTTGTTTATATTAAACTTTTAAAGCTATTTGGAGGGATTTAGGGGGGAGATCATGCAAGTCCCCATCTTTGCTCCACCATCTTGACTGCCTCACTATAATTTCTTTTTAATAGAGCTAATGATCAAAGCATAAAAATTATAAAATCATATTCCTGAAACTGACAGTAAAGCCTGATGTGAATTCAGGAAATAGATCCACTTCTGAATTAACTCAGTCAGAAAGTTTGACAAAATTATTGAAAGGATTACCATAGGTTCTTTCATGGTACCCTCAAATTGATATTACACCACTTACTTCTCAGTGTATTTTGGACAGATCTATGTGCATTGTAATTCACCTTACTTTAATATCACAGAGTCTCAGATTAGAAATAAACCTTAGATGTCCTCTAGGTCAATATGTACCTGATAGAGGCTGCATTTCATAGCATCCCTAAAGAATGATGAAGAGAAAGACCTTTAAAGAAAGGGAAAGCATTACATTAATAGGAAGATCTTTAAACATTAGAAAAAAAATTTTGAAAAATTTTTTTCCTTGTAGAAAGCTAAAATTTTCTTCTATATCATTTTTCACCTTCTAATCATTAGCACAATAAATCTCATTTTTCTTTCCCATGACAACACTTAAAATAATTACTGACAATAATCATTCTAATTAACCAAACTTATAATAAAATATTTATTAAGTGTTTACTTCAAGTTGAGAGTATTCCTTTTCTCTCTTCATTTTATCATCTGAACACCTCATGAAATTCCTCATACTTTTATGAATGGTGCAAAATCCTTTAATGTTATGCTCATTCTCTGATCTAGTCTTCCCAAATAATTTTACATATGTAATGGTAGTAGTAATAGCAATGGCAAAAGGAGTAGTAGGAAGAGGAGGAGGCCGAAGAAGATCAATATTAAAAATAGTTGTAGAAACAGTAGTAAGAGTTATCTTAGTTATACTTGTAGCAATAGCAGTAGTGGTAGCATGGGAAAAATTTAAAAGCATTTATTAACTACCTGCTAGCCAATAGACATTGTATTAACAACTTTATAAATATGATCTGCATCGGTAGCATATTGTAGAGGAAAATCTCATGGATACAGAGATGGGAAAAAGAGAGAAAGAAAATAAAGAGAAACAGTACCTTATACCATTATGAGACAAGGGATTTTGTTGAAAGGTTTATTTATATCAAGGGAGGGTGAACAAAAGGTTTCTGGGAAGTTCAGACACATAATGACAAGTAAATGACAAACCTACAGAATTTATTTATTTTGTGTGTTTAATATCATTCAAGGGCAAGAGTATGTTCTTTATATCCTCAATGTCTGGGAAATAGTAGGCACTTAATAGATGTTTTTTGACTGACTGAAAAAAAATGAAATTTCCAAATGTGATATAGCCTAACTCCTTTCCTTTCAGCATCATGGGAAACATCATTCATCTCCTCAGAAGTGAAAACAATTCTCCAGATGTAGTCAAACCTATAAAGAATAAAAAAAAATAAAATTCTCCTACTGCATCTTCTATATTAGTATTTTAGCTGTTATATCATCTGTTTTTCATGTTGTCATTTTTGTTCAGAGCTGTGCAAAATTTTCAGACTTACTTTCTTCTCAATAGTATCTGGGTCACAGGGCAAGATATAGATCATGAAGCGAGATCTACTTTTCTCCCTACTTTTCACAGAAACAACCTACAGGATTAAGAAAGTATTTGACTGGAGGATCACAGCTTCTAAAATGAAACTTCTTATTTAGTTCTCCCAGGATAAACTTCTTTATATTTTATATATCTCTGCCTAACAAAAGGGTGGGATGGAGAAAGAGGATGTGACTACAATAGGGACCAGATGCTCACCTCAAAAATTTCAGGAAATATCTACTACCCTTCCTCAATTGTGGCCCCAGTTCTACCACAAGCCATCATTCCTCCTGAAGTTCATGTTGTTTTTGTTATTATTGTTATGTCATTTTTCAGTCATATCTGACTCTCAATGACACCATTTGGGGTTTTCTCAGGAGAAATACTGGAGTGATATGTCATTTTCTTCTTTAGCTCATTTTATAAATGAGTAAACTGAGGCAAACTGGGTTAAGTAACTTTCTAAGAGGCACATAAGTAGTACATGCCTGAGGCTCAATTTGAACTCAGGTCTTCCTTAGTCCAGGATGAGTACTTTAGCCACTGCTCAACCTAGGGGTCCTCCAGAAAGAAAGAATATACTAAATATGCATCATCTACAAAAGGAAGTGAACCTTTAGTGCAATTGTTATGCCTTTAAGTATGCCATCCATGGTACTTATAGTTATATTAATAGGTAACCTTGTTCTGTCTTTAATTAACCATAGTCATGTTACAATGAAGTTGTTCATTGACGCAATAATCAATTGTCTTGTTAAGATATAACAGGGTATGCACTAGCATGTGGATTTCTGTTTCGTTTGCTTTTTGCTGTTGGAGTCAAACTGAAACAACTATTTATATCTCAAGCTGTATAATGAGACTATATCCCCCTTCCCCCCCACATAAAATAAAATAAAGACGTGAGGAGGAGGGAAAAAGCTATGACTTATGGTTACTATTATTTTCCATTTTTTAACACAAAGAAAAGAAATATGTAAGCTTCAGTAATTTAGAAGCAACACTCTACAACATTTTGAACTTTATTGTCTTATTTATATTATTATAGTGATTTTTAAAAACTTTTTATGATTCTATTATTTTCCATAAATGTATATAATTATTTATATGTTTATTAAATTCTTTCCATTTGTAATTTATTGTATCAGAATAATGCTTTAAGTTCATCTGTCATAATATGATTAGCCAGTTCCCAAACATTTGATATATAATGTTTCTAGCTATTCACTACGACAAATTTTAATATAATGAATATTCTTGTCACATGAAATCTGTTATTAACCAGCTAGAGGACTAAACACTTTAGATGTAAGACTAGCAACCTGAAATGGGGCCATTGACCAGAAATCTCACCTCTGAGACTAAAAGTAGATATTCCTGTCACATGCTGTCTATAATACACACCTTTTTTTATAAGATGACCTTTCCCCCCAAACAAGTACTCAATATGATACTGTCATTAAGCAACCCTGAAGGTTGGAATCTGAGTGTTACTGACAATTCTAATTGTCTCAGAATTTCTCATTTGGACCATGAGGCAAATACATGCACTTTTACATGGGCTTTTAAGGTAAGAAAGTCATTAGGAGTTCCTGAAAGATAAGAAATCATGCCTCTCTGCTTCCTATACTTTTAAAGTCTCTCAGGTGGGAACACAAACAAAGGAAAAAAAAAAAAAACAAGAATGCAAAGGTGAAAAAGAGTTTAAGTTCTAAAGGAAGCCCCTATTACATGTTGTAAGAAAAGAGACACTCCTGGGAACAACACGTCCCCCAAGTGTGTGACACAGCCATTTAATCTTGTGGTGGAGGTAGACCTCAGCAATTAAGTCTACCCAGTAGGAAGCATCAAGAGGATAGTGCTAACCTACCAATTCTTCTTAGGAAACAATCCTAGTCATGAGACATAATAAGTAGATGTTATCAGACTTCTCATAAAGGAGCTAATTAGATACAATGCAAATGCTGGGAGATAAAATTAAAAGTCTTGATTATCACTTCCAAACCCCTTCTGGTTGTATTAGATTAAAAAGCCACAATGTAAAGTTCACAATCTGGTAAAATCATCGAGATAACAGGAGAATTCCAATTAAACCTCACACATACCTTGGGCAAAGTACTCTTTCTGTCCCTCTTTGTCTCTGTCTCTGAAAATTTCAATGCTATTTTACATGATAAAAGAATATTCTTCTATTTTTCATTGTGCTTCAATAGTAACAAACCTAATATTTGCTGTTACAAACATCGAGACGACATGCACTCTGACTTATGTATAACATTCAAAATCTTCTCTTCAAAAATATGTTAAAGGATTATTTTTAGTATTTCTATGTAATCTTATTGAAATCAATCTCCCTTGTTTTGTTCCTAATCATAAGGAAGGTGACTAAATGCAGCTGCCTAACTGCTAGCCTGCATAATCATAGAGGATAATATTTAGTTACATATTTATTTTTGGCTATTATACTATTGCCAGTGATTAAGAAAAGAGCTACTACAATTGTGGATTAAAATAGAATTGATAATAACATGGTCCTTATGCAGATTATTAAAACAATACTCAAGTTCAAGATCTCATATTAGTCTCTGTTAATATTATCAATGGAAGTAAAGTCAAGATTAATTTTTCAGTATTACCTTCATATACTCCAAAAAAATTGCATAGGTAATATATGTTCCCTTGTATTTGCCTTGGTTTTACCTTCAAAATAGTTATATATAAAGTTTTTTTTTCATAGAAATTAAATTTAGCATTCTAGATTGAATATAAAATTATCTTAATCAGTCTCCTTACCAATAAAGAACATTTCCGTGATGAATTTGGATTAATTTACTTCCTGGATATCACAAGTAAACTTGAATATGTCTTTCTTGTTGGTGGTGGTGGTGGTATTACTCACTGAAGATCAAAAAAAAGTTATTTCCAAAGATTGGCAAATAGACTATATAGTTTTGTTGAAAGAGAGAGACATAGAGAGAATATGCTGTGAAGCACATATATTGGTGAACTTGGATTCACGAAAACCTATGTATTTATATTGATATCTATGTGAGCATGGGCAAATGGCTTTATCTCTTATTTCCTTTGTCTATTGTCAAAGACTGCAAATTACATGTGATTAAATCTTTGGAGATATGTGCATGCATACATAAATGCAATACACACACAAACTCATACACAATACATATGTATGCATATGCAGGAATACCGCATTTTATTACAATTCACTTTATAATGTTTTTCAGATATTTTACTTTTTTAAGAAATGGAAGGCTTGTGGAAACTGCATTATACCACTTTATCAGCACCATTTTTTTCTCCACAGCACATGTTTATATCTTTTCTATGTGTCACATTTTGGTAATTCTTAAAATATTTTAAGCTTTTGACTGATGTAACATATGTTATGATGATCTGTGACCAAAGACCTTTGATGTTACAATAACTATTGTTTTAGTACACCATAAACTTCACCCATAAAAGAGGGATAATTTAATCAATAAATACTGTGCTTTCTGACTACTCCTCCCAGTTGTCATTGCTCCCTCTCTCTTCCCTTCCATATTCTCTGAAATACAACAATATTGAAATTTGACAAATTAAATTGCTACAATAGTTTTTAATTGTTTAAGTATAAGGGAGAGTCCTATATCTCTCAGTAAAAATCCAAAGCTAGAAATAACTAAATTTAGTGCAGAAGTAATAGTAAAAGAAGAAACAGGAAAAACCTAAGCCTCTTCTGTCTAGCAAATAGTCAAGTTGTGGAGTGAAAGGAGGATTTCTTGAAGGAAATTAAAAAGGTTTTTAAAAATAAAATTTTAATTGAACTACATGTATTTTTTGACTTAATAGTAGTGCATATTTAGTAGACTATAGCATAAAGGTAACTTAAATGCACTGGGAAACAGAAAAAATATGTAACTTACATTATTGTGATATTCATTTTACTGTGGTAGTCTATAACTGAACTCCAAACATCTCTGAGGTATATGTTGTGCATGTGAGCTTGTGGGTTCCTTTGAAACTTAATTATCATTATTTTTAAGAGAAATTTTATAAAAATTTATTTTAATTTTTTATTATTTTGCCTTCTTCCACCTCCCCCACCTCACATTAAAAAAGAACACCATTTAACTCAGATTTATAAATATATGTAATAACATGTTATGTATACATCTATTAATAACCTCTTTCTCATAGTTGGAAAAGAAATGAGAGGTATGCAAGAGAGAGTCAACAACTTGGAAAGGGAAGGAAAAAACTGACTGTAGAAAACAATTTCTTTAAAAATACATTGATCAAATTGGTGACAGGGGTACTGGATGCTAATGATGCTATGAGACATAAAGAATCAGTAAAACAAAATTAAAAGAAGGAAAGAAATAGAAGAAAACATAAAATAATTCATTGGTAAAACAACTGACCCAGAAAAAAAAAAACAGGAGAGATAATTAATATATATTTGTCTACCTGAAAGCCCTGATGCAAAAAAGAACCTGAACAAAGGAATCATCAAGCAACACTGTTTGACGTCCTAGAACCAGAGGATAAAATATAGTCATCAAAAGCATTCACTGATCACTTTCTAAAAGAGATCCCAAAATGAAAGAAAAAAAAAGTAAGGGATTTTGTAGCCAAATTCAAGAATCATCAGGTCAAGGAAAAAATATTGCAAGCTGCCAGGGAAAAAAAAATAATATAATGGAATTAAAGTCAAGATTACACAGGACATGGGGCGGCCAGGTAGCACAGCAAGTAAGAACACTGGCCCCAGTGTCGGGTTGACCTGGGGATCCAATCCGGCCTCAGACATTTAGCACCACACCCTGAAATAACTGGCTGTGTAACCTTGAGCAAGTTACTTAATCCCAATTGCTTAAAAAAAATACATGGAAATTTCTAGCTTTCCAGCTTCTATATTAAAAGATAAGAAGCTTTGGAATTTGATATTCCATATGAAAAAGGAGATTGTATTACAAAGAATGATAAACTAGGAAGCAAACCTGAGCACAATCCTTCATGGGAAAAGACAGACATTCAATGAAAGATGAAAAGACAAGAGGTCAATAAAAAAATTGATATTCAATTATGACTCAAACGAAGCATAAAAAGGTAAAAAAGAAAGAAAAATTATGCTTTTAAATAATGGCAAAATACATTCCTATCTGGGAATATGATACTTGTAACTCTTGAGAACTGTTTCTTTATTACAACATTTAAAAGAGTTATACATAGACAGGGCATGGGTATAAACTGACTTTGATGTGATGATAAAAAATCTATTTAAGAAGTGAAAAGACAGTATGCTGGGATAAGAAAAAAAAAGAGAAGGCATAAAAGGGTAAATTACCTCACAAGAAGAGGTACAAAGACCCATTAGAGTAGAAGTAAAGAAGTGAGGGAATTGAGTATTTTTTGAACCTTACTCTCATCAGATTTGGCTCAAAGAAAGAATAACCTACACAGTTAGGTACGGAAATTTAACTTATCCTAAAGGAAGAAGGAGCAAAAAGGAAAAGAAAAGGGATGGTTGGATAGAAGTAGTAGGAGAAATAGAGAGAAAAGGGAGCAGGCTGATAGAAAGGAAGGCAGATTGAGGGAGGCAGTGTTTAGAAGCAAAACACTAGTGTGTAGGGAGAGAGAGAAAGGAGAAAAACATAAACAGGAGAGAAAATGGGATAGAGAGAAAGACATAGCTAGTATTCATTACTGTGAATGAGAATGGGATAAACTCTCCCATAAAATGAAAGTGAATAGCAGAGTAGATTAAAACCATAACCCTACAATATGTTGTTTAAAAGATACACATTTGAATTAGGGGGATACTCAAAGAGTAAAGGTAAACGGCTAAAGCAGAATATATTATGCTTCAGCTGAAGTAAAAAAAAATAAAAAGCAGGCATAGCAATCTTGATGTGACACAAAGCAAAAACAAACATAGATCTAATTAAAAGAGATAAAGAAGGAAACTACACACTGCTAAAAGGTACTATATAAAATACAGTAATGTCATTAATAAACATATGTGCACCAAATGGGATAGCATATAAATTCTTAGAGGAAAAGTTAAGGGAGTTATAGGAAGGAATAGAAAGCAACATTATACTATAGGGGGAATTCAAACTCCTCCTCTTGTAACTAGATAAATGTAACCACAAAATAAACAAAACAAAAAAAAAAGAGATGAATTAAATTTCAGAAAAACATGTAGATATGGCAGAATTCTGAAGAAACTGGAATGGGGATATAAAGGATAATACATTTTTCTGAGAGATAGATAGCACCAATAAAAATTTGACCATAACATCACATTCCAATCTAGAAACACAGAATCATTAAATGCATCCTTTTCAAATTACTGTGCAATAAAAATTACATGTAATAAAGAACAATGGAAAAATAGACTAAAATAATTGGAAGGAAAACAACCTAATGAGAAAGAATGAGTGGATCAAACAGCAAATCGAATGACAATAATGAGACAACATACTAAAATTTGTGAGGTGTAAAGAAATTCATTTTTAGGGGAAATTTTATACCTCTAAATGCTTACATTAAAAATATAGAGAAAGCTGAGATTGATGCATTGGACCTGCACTAAAAAGATCAGGAAAAGGAAAATTAAAAATCCTCAATTGAGAAACAAATTAAAAATTCTGAAAAACCAAAAGAGATTAACATAATTTAAATCAAGAAAGCTATTTAACTAAGAAATAAATCTAACAGCTGATTTTGTTAAAAAATAAATCATTGCTTAATTTGATTTTAAAAAGAACAAAGAAAACTAATTTTCCAGTATCAAAATAAAATGTAAAAGGTGAATTCAATGTCAGTGAAGAGGAAATTAAAGCAATAATTAAGATCTATTTTGTGCAAATGTATGCTAATAAAAATGACAATCCAACTGAAATGGATGAATATTTGCAAAAATATAAATTGTCCAGATTAACATAAGAGGAAACAAAATACTTATATTATCCCATTTCAGAAAAAAAAATGGATTTTACAAGCCATCAATGTACTCCCTAAGAAAACAATTTCCAGGGTTATGCAGATTAACAATTTAATGTCTACCAAACATTAAAAAGCAATTAATTCTAATGCTTTTTAAAGTATTTGGAAAAATAGTGGAGTCCTACTAAATTCCTTTTATGATACAAATATGGTGCTGATACCAAAGCTGGAAAGAATGAAAATAGAAAAAGGAAATTATTGACCAATTTTTTAATGAATAGATAAAAAATGTTAAATAAAATATTAGGAAAGAGATTACAACAACTTGTCATGAGGGTAATACTCTATTATCAGGTAGAATTTATACCAGACATACAGGATTGGTTCAATATTAGGGAAACTATTAGTAGAATTTACCATATCAACAAGAAAATTAACAGGAGCCATATGATTATCTCAATAGATGCAGAAAATGCTTCTGACAAAATACAACACCAATTCCTTTTAAAAATCTTAGAGAACATAGGAATAAATAGAGTTTTCCTTAAAGTGATAACTAGTATCCATATATGAAATAGGAATGACCTGGAAGCATTCTCAGTAAATTCAGGGTTGAACCAAGGATGTCCATTATTACCATTATTATTTAATATTGTATTAGAAATGTTAACTTTAGCAGCAAGGGAAGAAAAAAGAAATAGAAGGAATTAGAAAAATGAAAAAATAACAAAGCTATCATTATTTGCTTATTACAATGGTTTATGTAGAGAATCCTAGAGGGAAAAATGCTTAAAATAATAAACAACTGTATCAAACTTGCAAGATATAAAATAAACTCACATAAATCATTGGCATTCCTATATATTACTAAAAAGCCAAATACCAAGAAATAGAAAGCAAAATTCCACATAAAATTACTCTAGACATCATAAAAGATTTGAAAATCTACATGCCAAGATAAACTACATATAGCTATATAAGCACAATTACACAATATTTTTCACATAAATTAAGTGAGATATAAATAAAAAATATAAATAAATCTCGTTAAGTCAGATAAAAAATCAATATAAATAAATAATAAAAAATAAACAGCTATCCATGAGTAAGCTAAGCTAATATAATAAAAATGCTCATTCTACAGAAACTAATTTGCTTATTTCATACCATACCAATCAAACTACGAAAAAATCATTACATAGAGCTAGAAAAAATGGTAACAAAATTCATGTGGAAGAACAAAAGGTAGAGAATATCAGGCGTATTGATGAAAAGAAATTCAGTGGAAGGTAATTTTGCCATACCAGATCTTAAACTGTATCATAAAACAGTCATCGTCAAAATCCACTGTTTACCATCATTGATCCTTCTGCAAGTGATTTATGAAATCATTAATCTTAAGGATCTTTGAATGTTCTATAGTAGAAAGCTTATTTTGGGGCTTCCCTTAATTCTTTCTTCAGAAGCAAAATTCAGCTTCTTACATGAATACTTGTTGCATTTTGGAACTTTGTTTCAGTTTAACCTGGGAAATCTTTGACTCTAACTCATCAGCAATATTTTAATACTTTTGCTTGTAAAGAGATACTTCTGTTTCATATTGGCACAAATGCTATATCTTTTAAAAGTGATCTTTAGGCAATGATGGCAGAACAAAGGCAAGGAATAACCTGAACTCTCCCACAAGACCCCTCAAAATATTTTGGAAATATGAGGTTAAACAAATTCCAGAGCACCAGAATGCACAAAAAGACATAGTAGAAGCAATTTTCAGTCCAAGATAAGTTGGAAGGTACTCAGTTACACCAGGATGAGAGAGGAGCACAGTCTAGCACGGTGCAGGCAGGACCTGAGAAAAAGCCAAGAACAGGTGTCAGGGATACTGAATCACTGACAGTAGTGGCAGTTTCCAGACTTCTCAGACCACAGACACCAAAGATAATGTAGGAGGTAAACAGTAAAATCTACTGCACCTGAGGGAGAGTGGAACTCAGTACAGGATAGATGGTACCAACATAGACCTGGCCCAAGGAGACCAGTAATAGGTCTTGTGAAAGCTTGAATCATTTATAACAGTGGTCCAAGCAACAGCAGTTTTTGCTTCTAGAGCTTTTGGCCCACAGACTTGGGGGGGGGGCTCAAACAACTGGTAATAATGAGATTACAAGAGTGGTTATGATAACAATGAGAAATGACTCTTGTTTTGTCCATACGAGGACCTTGGTTGTAGAACATGGTGGCAGTCACAGGCCAAAGAGGAGTAGTAGTACAGCAGAGCTTGCAGCCACAGTGGAAAGGGGACCCTTCTCAGAATTACAGGGGAAAAAGAGTGCTTATGGTTACTCACAGACAAGATCACAAGCCAAGAGAGGAATACACACATCTCTGTAGAACATACCACCGTGAAAGTACTGAAAACTTACATGTCCCTATATATATCTCTGAAAACAGTTGCAAAAGCACCTTGAATTTTGGGAAAATGAACCCTCCACCCTTAAATAAGAGCCCTACTTTAACAAGTAACACCTTAAAAACCAACTAGGGAAAATGGTAAAAGAGGTCCAAAAAGTCATTGAGGAGAAGAATGAAATAAAAATCACAATTGGTTAAAAGAAAAGAAATATAGAATGAAATAAATGGAAGCCAATGATTCTATGAGAAATCAAGAAACAAAACAAAATGAAAAGAATGAAAAAAGTAGAAAATGATGTGAAATATCTCACGGGAAGAACAACTGACCTGGAAAATATATCCAGAAAAGTTCATTTAAAAACCATTGAACTACCTAAGAGCCATGATTGAAGAAAAGGAGACTAGATGTCATCTTTTAAGAAATTATAAAGGAAAATTACTCAGATATTAAAGAATGAGAAGTTAAAATAGAAATTGAAGGCATTCAGCAAGCAGCTCTTGAAAGGGTTGCCAACATGAAAACTTCCAGGAATACTATAGCCAAATTCTAGATTCCCAGGTCAAGGAGAAAATATTGCAAGTAGCCAAACAAAACAAAACAGAAATTTAAGTACCATGGAACCACAGTGAAGATAACACTAGATTTAACAGTTTCTATATTAAAGGATCTGAGTACTTGACATATAATATTCCAGAGAGCAAAGGAGCTAGAATTACAACCAAGAATCACCTACACAACAAAACTGAGTGTGACCCTTTGGGAGGAAAAAAAAAGATTATTACATGAGATAAAGGGTTTCCAATCATTCTTGATGAAAAGAACAGAGAAGAAGAGAAAACGTTACTTTCACATACAAGACTCAAGAGAAGCATAAAAAGCTATGCAGGAAGGAGGAATCATAAGGGACAGAAGTTGATACTATTCTTATTCTATATGGCAAGTTGATATCTGTAACTCAGAAGACCTTTATCTTTATTAGAGTAATTAGAAGGAACCTATATAGACAGAGGATATAAGTGGGAGTTGAATATGAAGGGAAAATATCTAAAAAATAAAACTAAGGGGTGAGACAGGAATATCCTGGGAGAAAGACTAAGAGAGAGGTAGAAAGGTTTTTAGTGGAGTGGGCTGGAGGGAGTTCATGGAGAGTGATTGAACCTTTCTCCCATCAGAATTAGCTCAAAAAGGAACAATATTCATTCTCAATTGGGTAGAGAAATCTCTCTTACCTTACAGGAAAGTAGGAGGAAAAGAGAGTAAGAGAGGAGGAATGTTAGAAATTTGGGCAGATTTAGGGAGGTGGTAGTCAGAAGCAAAACACTTTTGAGCAAGGACAGGGTAAAAGTAGAGAGAGAATAGAGTATACAGAATGGGGAAGAAATAAAATGGAGGGAAATACAGCTAGCAATAGTTACGGTGAAAAAAATTGGAAGCAAATTTCTCTGATATAGGTCTCATTTCTCAAGAATATAGAGAACTGAGTGAAATTTATAAAAAATTAGAACCATTCCTCAACTAATACATCATTAAAGATGTGATCAGTTGTCACATGAAGCACCAAAGTTATCAATAGTTTTATGACAACAATACTCTAACACTACTGATTGGATAAATGTGAATATAAACAATTCTAAGCTACTACCTAATACCTATTATATTGCCTAATAGGACAGACAAAGTAAATGATAAATATGGGAGGGGATGTGGGGTAAAATTACACATTAATATACTATTGGTGGAGTTGTGAACCAATTCAATCATTCCTTAGAGCAATTTGAAACTATGTCCAAAGGGCTATAAGATCATGAATATCCTTTGACCTCTTAATACCTCTACTATCTCTACTGTGTTTCCCCGATAATAAGACACTGTCTTATTAATTTTTTTTGGACAGAAAAACACCAGAGGGCTTATTTTCAGGGGAGGGCTTATTTTAATGAACATTGACAGCAATTTTAATAAACAGGTAAATGTGAACCAAAAAACGTACCTTTATTCAATAAGCAAATCACTGGGGAAGAACAGGATGACGCGCTCACTGCTGCAGCTCTGATTGGATGCAGCTCGGAGCGGAATGCGTTTCATGGGGGGGGGGGCGGTGCATACAGAGGGTACCATAATGTAGCGTGTAGTGGAGGGGATCACCTTCACTACAGTAGCAATCTCAATAGGGCTTATCTTCAGGGGAGGCTTATTTTAGAGGAATCTTACACAGTAAGGGGAGGGCTTATTTTTGGGATAGGTCTTATTATAGGGGAAACATGGTATATCCAAAAAGAGATTTTAAAAGGTTAAAATACTTATATATACCAAAATATTTATAGCAGCTCTTTTCTTGGGACAGGAGTGTGTTTGCAAAGAATTAGAAATTGAGGGATGTCCATAAATTGCAGAATGACTAAAAAATTGTGGCATGTGATTATGGTGGAATACTATTATAATATAGAAAATGATGAGCAGCATACCCTCAGAAAATCCCGGAAAGACTTGACTCTTCCTCAATATTAACCAGTTATTCATTATACTGAACTTATTATATGTTCTCATGAAAGCTATAAATTCCTTGAGTCCTCCTTTTAGTAATAGTCAATTGCTGCAATTTTGGCATTTTTGGCTCCCTAACAAATATAACACTCTCCAATTCTTGGTGTAGTTCATTTTTTTCAAACCAATCAAACACAATAAAATTTTAAAGTTTTATTAATGACTCTAAAGTTTCATTAATGACTTTATTAATTAATAAATAAAAATTTATTAATAATTCATCATTCTTTTTGTTTTTATTGAAATATTTCATTTATGCCAACTTTGTTTTCAAATACACCATTCTCAACTTTTCTGCTTAGACATCCACTTTTTGTAACAGATTTAAAAAGAGAAGAACCTTAACACAATGAATTCAGTTAAACCAACAAATATTATACATATTTTGACAGGACTGACAATACTTCACATGACCTATCCAAAAATAGGAGATACAGGTGCATTTTCTCAGTCCCTTTTTTACAGATCAAACTTTGCCATTAAAATTAAGCTGTTTTCAGCTTCATTTTGTAGCAATTATTCCTTGCAATAGCGTTGCTGTAGACATTATGTACTGTTTTCCTAGTTCTGCACATTTACTTTGTATCAATATGCTTCTATATTTCCCTGAAATTTCATATGTATCATTTCTTATGATATAGAAACATACCATTATATTCATGAACCAATCATTTTCTTTAGGTATATTCCAACAGATGTGCATATATATTGTTTCTAGTTCTTGGCTATCACCAAAAAAAAGTGGTGTTTGGAATATGTATGTGTATATGGGAAACATTTTTATACCATATAGTTTTATCTTGATCTCTTTGTGGTACATTCTAAGTAATGAGTTTCCTGGAATAAAAGTCATGGACATGTTAAAGAATATTTTTAGTACAATATCAAAATAATTTCCAAAATATTTGGAGCAATGCTTGGGTCTTCTAACAGTTTTTTAATGCCTGCCTTCTCACATGTCCAAGAACTTTGACTATTTACCACACTTTATATTTTCAGTTTGCCAACTTATTGCATGAGAAGTTGTTTGGTATTCTGATTGCTGCTCATTAGATTTCATATAATGGTAGAATTCTGTTGAGTATAATTTTATTATGCACAGATATAAACTCAAAATTTAAATATGTGAATGTGTATGAATTTTCCCCTTATAATTTAATCCCTTTGTGAATTATTCAAAAAGCATTTAATAAGTACCTACTATGTGCTAGGCACTGTCCTTGGTTCTAAAAGTACAAACACAAAAGAAAAAAGACTGAACTATACCAATATTTAGTACATTGCCTGACACACTGTTAGCACTTAATAAACTCTTGCTAATAGATACAGAAGGAGTATAAATTCTAATAGAGAAAATATCATCTCTGGTATTTTGTGTGATCTTGAGTTGCTATTTACCTTCTTAGAATCTGTTTTCTCATGCAATAGTTGGAGAAGGGGAATAACCTAGATGTCATCTGTTTTCCTTTTCAGCGATAGAGCTTTTATCCTGTGATGTAACTTAATCTCTGTAGTTTTCCTTTCATCATAATCTCTGACCACATTTTTGAGAGGTGTGTGTTCATTTTTATGATCCTTCATCACACAAGACTCCCCAGTAGCATATGTTGAAAAGCACTTGGGTCTGTTTTCTAGCATACAGCGCATGTACATCTAAGTACTAACTGTTATTTTGTCTTCACTATTAGAAAACAATCATATGACTGTAAGGACTTTCCCCCTCTCTTTTTTATTTGTAGAAATTAATTCAACATTGTAGTAAATAAATAAATGTGTGTTTATTGACTGATTTGATTCTCCACATACTGCTCAAAAATTAAAAGTTTCACAAATCTTGGAGTAGGGACAGTAAGAGAATGAAGGATTTTACTTCTTCCCCAATCCAACATAGGTGCTTTAGTTGATAGCATTGCAATCTACCCCAATCTAATCCTTAGATGACATACCTCATTTTTCTTTCATTTTCATCAAACCTCCTTGTCCTTCTTGAACATGTAATCAATGATTACAGTCAGTTAATTTTACTTAATATGTAAATCATACTTTCCTTTTTGTCTACTCATATTAACACTCTCCTATTTTAGGCATTCATTATTGATTGACTTTATTGGTCTCCCTACATCCAAGGGTATTTCTTTCCTAATATTTTTTATTGGACAGCCAAAATAATAAGTCCAATGTTTGTCTTACCTTATTTCCCTGCTAAAAATACATTAAGTGATTACTCCTTATTAGCCTCAGGATAAAATACAATTTCATTAGCCCAAATTTTAAGGCCTTTTGTCATTCAGGTCTAAAATACATTTCCAGGTTCATTTCATATTGATCATCATAACACAGTCTATATTCCAAAAAAATGTTGATCGTTCCACAAATATTTTCCCATCTTGAGAAATCTAGACGGTGGATTCAGTAGATACAGGCCTCTCCAGCTGTCTAACCATGGACAACTCAATTAATCTCTCTGCCTCAGTGCCAGAAGTAGGAAGAGGAGGAGCCAAAAAAACAAAGAAAAAGAAAAATTACAATTATAATTTTAATTATAGTATTATATGACACAGTGTCAATGTTGTTATATTTGAAATCAAGAGGTCTGGGTTAACAAATTACTTTTATTACTTTCAGGGTCATAGATATAGAGCTGGAAGCAATCATATAGTCATTTAGTACAACAGATGAGGAAACTAAGTCTCAGAACAATTAAATGACTTGCCAATGGTTACACTGGTAGTTAATGGGAATGGAAACAATATATTTTGAGTCCTAAAATTGAACTTTACACTGTATAGCTGTTTTCTTAGTACCTATATGAATTTTATATGCATTATATAAGCTTTTTCATTCCTCAAACCCTCAAGATTTACTGCCTTTCAAAATGCATATCTTCTTTTAAGACTTAGTTTAGTTTCTGGCTTCTTCATTGAATGCTTTCTTCATTACAACTCCATCCACAGTTTCCTAACTCTCCTTACTTATGTTTTCACAGTTATTTGGCTAGATTTCCCATTTATCCTCTTAACAACTTACTTTATATGTTAAACATATATAAATATATAAAACTTACCTATATGCCTATATCTACTTCCTTAAACAATGTAAATTTCTTGAAGGAAGAAGACTTTTAGTGTGTACTAATAAAAACTATATCCTTGTATATTTAGTGCTTCAGTAAATATTTATTCCATTGTTTATAATTATGTAAGATAAAACTGAAATTTTGATGGTGGGAAGGAGAGTGAGGTTAAAATTGGAAATTAATGAAAATTATAATGTAAATAAGATTTAGTAATTATTGTGAATCAAAAATTATCACTGATTTTATGCCAAAATTATTATTGAAGTAGCATTCAGTTATATATATATATATATATATATATATATATATATATATACATATATATGTATGTATATGTGTGTGTGTATATATATATATATAGGAGAGTTCTCAAAAATAAACTTAGAGTTAAAAGAGGCTATGGAATTTAAGAACCCTAAGAGGTCACTTAAACCACTGGGACCTACACTTTTTTTCTTTACAGATGAGCACTCTGTGATCCCCAGTGGTTATTTTTCTGAGGGCACAGAGCATGTGAGAGTATGCATGGAGAAATCTATTACTCCCATTACAACATGCTGGTTTTATCTTGCACTTCATTTTTACTATAGGAAAGCAGATCACCTAAAAAAGTTTCTTAATAAAGGACATACACATAATATCAATAAAAGGAAGAAAAAAGAATCAATGAAGACTACAAAAGAGGAGAAAACATTTTTAATGTGATTTCCTAGGAAGCGTATAGGTAATAAATTGATTTGAGTTCATAGTCCCCTGTTTACCTGGAAAGAAACACATACATTTCTAAAATGCAGAATAAAATTTCCCTTAGAATTCCTTCTAATTAGAATACTAATTAAGATTGTAATTTCTTGTAATTTTCATTAACCTATAGCATATTAATCTACTGCATGCAGTATATTCATTAATCAATTGATCTAACTATATATTTCTTAAGCATTTACTCTGTTTTAATCACAATGTAAGTGACAGTGGTTATAAATAGAAAGAAAGAGTTCCTTATCTTAAAGACATAGCAGTCTATTATGGCAATACATATTCCCTCTTTCTGCTTTCCCACACTCCTATGTATAAACTGTACATAATTTTCCCTAATCTCTATAAAGTATTCCCTAGGTTTTAAAAAAAGAAATTCAGTAATGTAGCAATGTCATATAACACCTTTCTTTCCTTACTTCTTAGATATAGTGAAGGAAGAAGGTACATTTGGCCATTAACAGAATGAGGAGAAGATTATAGTAAAATGTTTCCCTTAATCCAAGTTGATTAGTTGGAATCCAATATTTCAGTTTGGAAACTGAAAAGCTAAACAAAACTCCTGCCTCTCCTTTCCAAAATAATCCCATTTTTGATGGGTGGAAATGGTAAAGTAAAGAAGCATTTATTACATGCTTATTATATTCTTGAAAATGCACAAAATTGTGAGAATATAAATTAAGAAAAGAAAAGAAAACCTAATTATGTGATCAATCTATGCTCATTCCCTACCCCCTAGGGAGGCGGAGGAAGCAAAGTGAAAGGAAACAATAAAACCTTTAACAAGAATGCATAATCAATCAAGACCATTTCCCATAATGGCCATGTCCAAAATTGTGTGTTTCATTCTGTATATTTAATCTAACACTTCCTTGTCAGATAGTAGGAAGCATTCTCAATCATAGTGCTCTGCAATCATAAGAAATCACTGAAGAGATCTTGAGCCTTTCCGATTTTGGATTGTTTTAACAATTTTATTGTTAAATAAATTATTCTCAGTTTTGCTCATTTTACTCTTTGATTCAAACAGATTTTCCTAAATTACTCTGAAGTAGTCTCTTTCATCATTTCTCATACCATCAAGGTATTTCATTACATTCACTTACAGTAATTTATGTAGGCATTCTCCAACTTATAAGCATTAAATTTCTAGTCTTTTGCATTACAAAGAAGTACTGGTATAAATGTTTCAGAAATATATGACATTTACTAGATGATTTTTGTTTACAGAGTTAGAATTATCATTTCTAGTTTAAAATATATCAATTGTTTAGGAACTTTTTGTTCATATTTCCAAAGTGCTTTTCAGAACAGCTGTAGCAATTTACAATTCTACCAACAAATTAAAACAATATGTCTTTTTTTATTCATTCTTTCCAACTGCCACTTTGTGTTTTTTTCGTTGTTTTCCAACATTATGAGTATGACAGAAATATACAGTTTTTTTAAGTGTTTTAATTAATAGTGATTTGAGGGCATTTTTATATGACTGTAGATAGATTTCTACTTCCATTAAGTACTGCCTTTTCATAGTTTTTGACCATTTATGGTACAAGTTTATACATTCATACATACATACATATATACATTTATATACATGTGTAAATAGAAATCTGTGTGAGTATTTGTATATAATATATACATATATATGTATATATGTATGTTTGTATATGTATGTGTGTTGAGGTGTGTGAATATATAATGTGTCCATGTGTGTGTGCATAATTATCTATCTAGATATAGAAATACTTATGCACTCCAATGGAAACGTTATTATAGAACTTTTAAAAAATTTTTCCCCCAGGTAATTATATCCCTTCTAAAGTAAGCTTCATTAGATTTTTTAAGCAAAAGTGAGACCTAAAAATTTTACATAATCCAAATGGCCTCTTTTATCAACTGAAATATCTGCTATGCCTTGTTTGGTCATGAAATTATAGCTATTAGCATTTTCTTTTTATTTTGAGTCTATCATATTTGAAATTCATGGCAAGAAAATCAGGTAACACTGAGTGAGAAACAGATGAAGAAAATGAAGATATGATCATTTCTCATCATGAAGAGCAATCTGGTATGTAAATGTCAATACTAAGAATCTCTATTTCAACAGTGATAGAGTAGAATGCCAAAAGAGTCACACTCTTTTTCTTCAGTAACTAAGCACTAACACTGAAATATCATAAAAAATACTAGCTCAGATATGCAAGAATTTTATTTCCCTTGCCAACATAACTCATGTTTACTTTATTTTTCTTCATAAGAACAGATGGCGCTAAAATTTTTGCTTGCCTAGCTTTTTTAGAATAGATGTTTTATCAACAGAAACTATATAACAGATGATGTTACACTTTATTAAAAGAGCATTTTAAGAAATGGAAATAAAGGAAAACATTTTGGTTTATTCCATAAGGATGCATACATTATTGTAGATGGAACTCACTACTTACTTATCCCCATCTGTAAAAAAATCTTGTGTTCCATGAAATGGTATAAAATTCCTGTAGGACAATATTATTTTTGAAAATTCATTTTCAGTGGCACAAGTATAAGACACAAAAAAATAGGAAGGATAATTTTAGCTTTTATTAAATAGTATGCTGTGTGAAGTCAAGAACCTTTGTATATGCAGTTTTATAGATGGAAGTATTTGGTACCAGCCTTTACATATAATTCAGTTCAATGCCAACAATTATCAGTAAGTACCTTCCATCGGTATAATATTGTGTATGAAATGCACAATAAGGATTTATTAACTTCAATGAATACAAATGCTAAATTTAGTTTTTGTGGAAATATACTATTTTTTTATTTGTAATATTTTTCAATTGAGGGGGAAGATGACAATCCTTCATTAAGCACCTACTGTGTAACACACTCTGTTTTAAGTGCCTTAAAATTATCATGTCATTTGATCTTTACAATCAATGAGCTAGATGATGTTATGATACCTATTTTTTTTCACAATTGAAGAAACTGAGACAGATAGGGATTAAATTACTTGACCAGGATAATATAGTTACTTTCTGAGAGCAGATTTTCATTCAGGTCTTCCTGACTCCAGACCCAGTGGCCTTTCCATCTACTGATTCTAGGAATATTCTAAACTAGTGGACTCTGAGTACCTTCTACTTTTAATTTTGGGTATTCGGAAGAATGATCTCATTATGAACCTCACTTTCTGTTCTGACTGTGATAGGTGACTTAGTGATATGCATAAATACATACATACATACATTCATTCATACATACATACATACAAACATACACATACCACCAGTGATATAATGGAATAGGAGTATCTGGTAAGTAGGGTATATGAGATGAGCAATTTGATTTGTGGAAACAAAACATAGCCCTAGACAGACATGGACCTGGTGCCACTCACATGAGAATTTGATTAGAAAGTGATTATTAGCTAGCTTCCCTAAGACCCTGAAAGAGAGGATGAAGCACACTGAGATTTACATTACCTTCTACAATTAATCGGTATCCACTCTAAAAAAAAATATTTAAACATTATGAACATAACTATTATAACAGTATTTGGAATGAAAGCACATATACTTTCCATTCACCCCTCAGCCTGACTCTTGACTCATTCCCATATTTATCTTATAACCTTGAGCTGAGGGACAATGTAAATATTTACATAGATATATATACACATATGTGTATGTATATGCACATATCTCTATATATGTAGATATAAGGTATGTATGTATGTGTGGGTGTGTAAATGTGTATATATATGTGTGTGTATACATATGCATATATATGTATGCACACACACAGGAACTGTATGTGTGTATAAATATACAGATATTTGTATATACATACACATATAAATGTTTATATTATGTGTATGATTCCTTAGTCTGCAAGATTAAAAAATAACAAGTGCTGAATTTATGATTTGTTAACAGTGAAGTCATAGTAACATAAAGCCTAGTTTTGATGTCTATTTCTTCCTGTAACTCCTTTAACTCCTCCTCTAAGAATTTGGATGCTCTACCACTTGGAGCTTATATGTTTAGTATTGAAACTGCTTCATTATCTATTGGACCTATTAGCACAATGTAGTTTCCTACATTATCCCTTTTAATTATATGTTTCTGTATTGGCTTTGTCTAAGATCAGGATTAGTACTCCTGCTTTTACTTCAGTTGAAGAATAATTCTTTATGATTCTGCCTTTTACCTTTACTGTGTGTGTTTCTCCATGTTTCAAATGTGTTTCTTGTGAACAACATGTTGTACAATTACAGATTTTGATCCACTCTGCTATCAGTTTCTTTTTTTGGGAGAGTTCATCCCATTCACTTCCACTGTTATGATCAACAATTGTGTCCTTCTTTCCACCCCATCCCCCCAATTATGCTTTTCTCTATTTTCACCCTTTCCTTCCTCACCATAGTTTTGCTTTCAGCCACCATGTCCTTCACTCCCTTAATCTGCCCTCCCTTCCATCACTCATCTTCCTTTTTCTTTCTTCTTTCCCCTTCTGCTTATTCCCTCCCTTCTGCCCTTCCTTCTCTCTACCCCCCTTTCTTTTTCTCTTTCTCCTTTTCCTTCCCTATTGAATAAGTTAGATTTCTATAACTAAATAAATGCCTATGTTATTCCCTCTTTGAGACAACACTGATGAGGGTAAGATTAAAAAAATCCTTCCTCTCCTTTCTTTCTCCCTACTGTAGTTGGTCCTCACAACTCTTCATGTGATATAATTTATGCCTATCCACATCTCCCCATTCCTCTTCTGCAAGTGCAATCCTTTTTTCAGCCCTTAATTAATTATTTTTATCACACCAAAGTCAATTTGTAATCACACTCTCTCTCTATGTATAACCCATCTGAATGCCATTATTAAGAGACAGTTCTCAAGACTTAGGATATCTTCTTCCTGTGTAGGGACATAGCACTTTATCCTTATTGAATGACATAGCTTTTGTTTTCTTTCCTGTTTGTCTTTTTATGCTTCTCTTAAGTCTTGTATTTTTAGATAATGTTCTGTTCAACTCTGGTTTTTCATCAGGAATGACTTGAAAAGTCCCTATTTCATTGAATGTTCATCTTTTTTTTTCTCTGAAAAACTAAGCTCAATTTTCCTGGGTAGGTGATTCTTGGTTATAATCCAATTTTGTTTTGTCTTCTGGAACATTACATTCCAAGTCCTCTGTTCCTTCGAATAAAAGCTGCTAAGTTCCACATAATCCTGATTGTGATTTCACAATATTAAAAATGTTTCTTTCTGAATGCTTTCAGTATTTTCTCCTTGACCTAATTATTCTGGAATATGGATAAAATATTCTTAAGTTTTCATCATGGAATCTCTTTCAGGAGATGATAGGTGAATTCATTTTTAAGGTGAGTTTTCAGACTTTTAAAAATATATTTATTCATTTCTTTATTTCTATCTATATATTTGTTCAATTTATTTATTTATTTTTAGTTTTCAACATTCATTTCCACAAGATTTTGAGTTACAAATTTTTCTTCCCCTCTTTCCCCTACCACCCACACAATTTCAAGCCTACTGAATACTCCTTCCCCCAATATTTTCTCTCTTATATCCTCCCTCTCTGCCCTAGACCTTTCTAGTAGGGCAAGATGGACTTCTATACCCCAGTGCCTGTATAACATATCCCAGTTACAGGTAAAAATATTTTTTTAAACATTTGTTTTTAAAACTTTGAGTTTCAGCTGTTTTCCCTTCTTCCCTCTTCACCTACCTCTCCCCCCCACCCCAGGAAAAATAAGCAATTAAGTATAGGTTGAAAATGTCTAGTTACACAAAACTTTTCCATAGCAGTTATATGGTGAAAGATTATAATTCCCTCCATCCTATCCCACCCTCCACTTATTCTATTTTCTCCTTTTATCCTAGACCTTTTCAAAAGTGTTTGCTTCTAACCATCCTCTCCTTCAATCTGCCCTTCCATCGATAACTACCCCCCCATCCCCTTTCCCCTTATTTTCCTATAGGGTAAGATACCCAAATGATTGTGTATGTTATTTGCTCCTTAGGCCAAATTCAATGAGAGTAATGTTGACCCATTCCCTTTCACCTTCTTGCTCTTCCCTTCTTTTGTAATAGTTTTCTCTTCCCTCTTTTATATGAGAGAATTTACCCTAATCCATCTCTCCCTTTATCCTTCTCCCAATATCCTCCCCTTTCACCTCTTAATTTTATTTTATTGTTCTTGGATATCATCCTTTCTTATGCAACCCATCTTGTGCCCTCTGTCAAAACTCTTCTCCAACCAGTTCCAAGAGAGTTCCTCACTGACCTTTTACATTCTTTTTTGTTTTTATGGGTTGAAAAGACTGGAAACTGCCAGAGCTGTTGGTTATTCACTCTCCAGAAGTTTGCTCTTACCCTGCCTTGGGGTAGGACCTTGTGGTTCACATGGGACTATGCTCTGCTCCCTATCTGCAATAGACACTTCTTGTGAGCCTGCCAAGCTGCCTTCAGTGGGAGATTTGTTTCACTCTGTCACTTTGTGGGCTCTTTAGCTCTAAAATTTGTTTAGAGTCATTTTTTACATGTATTGGAGGGAGTGGGAGCCAGAGATGTGTGGAGATCCTGTTTTTGCTCTGCCATCTTTGCTCCACCTCCTGTGTGGATTCTTTCAGTGACTAATTTAACCTCTGGTTCCTGAATGTCTGCACAGTTTTCTTTGATTATTGAATAATACTGTTCAGGCTCTTTTATTTTTTATCATAGCTTTCAGGTAGTCCAATAATTTCAAATTGTCTCTCTTGGATCTATTTTCCAGGTCAGTTGTTTTTCAGTGAGGCATTTTACATTTTCCCCCTAATTTTTGATTCCTTTGATTTTCTTTGAGTGAGTCTTGATATATCATATATTTCTTAACTACAATTTTCCAAATTCTAATTTTTAGGAAACTATTTTTTTTTCAGTTAGCTTTTATACCTTCTTTTCCATTTGGGTATTTTTTTTTCATTTTATGGAGTTGTTTTATTAAATGATTTATTTGAAAATGCCTTTGGACAGTAAAACTTTTTACAGCATTGTTTACTTCAGTCAATTTTTGTTCTTCCTTTTCAAGCCCTTGATTCTCCTTTACATAATTTTCTCTTCTTTTCCCAAATATTTCTTCTACCTCTCCTTTTTTACTTATTACATCTTTCTTTAGCCCTTGCAAGAATAGTTTTGGTTCTTGAGAACAATTCATCTTCCCCTTTCATGTTTCAGATGTAAGTCTATTTCAAATGAAAAGTTTTTTTTTTATCTTCCTTATCATCATAGTAAATTTCTGTTGTTATTGATTATTTCTGCTTCTTGCTCATGTTATTCTCTTTTTTAAACTATTTCCTGGCTTTTAAAATTGATTTCTAATCCTGGGGCATAGAGAGCTCTTCCGTAAGCTTCTTGTACTGGGGTGCAGGGGCCTGGTTATTGGCTTTGTGTATTGAGGCTTCAGGTGCTGGCAACTAGTGGCTTACTTGCTTTTGAGCTTGGGTCCTCATCTTAGTGTCTGGCTGGTTATAAGGTCTTGGGCAATTTTTCTGCATTTGCCCAGGGATGCAATGAAGCATATGGAGGTCTGGCAGCTGGATGATGCTTTTTTTGTCCTTGGCTTTTCTGAAGTCGTATCATGATCAGGTCTACTACAATCTTTCTTATGACTAATAACAATCTTAGATATGTTTTATGTTTTACATGCATAAAAGGTAAACTGTCTGACCTTATTGATTCCCTTATAATTGATCTTTGCTCTTTACCTTATATTTATTTTGCCTTATGTATGTAAAATCTTATGTCAAGTTCAGGTTTTTTTTTTCCTCACAAAGTCCTGAAATCTGACACTTTATTAAATATACTTTCCTCTTTTCATTCAGAATTATTCTTAGCTTTGCTGGGGTTGAAAATTTCAGCCAAAAGCCCAGTTCTTTTGCTCTTTGATGTACAGTGTTCCAAGACCTGTTTTCTTTTAGTGTTGTTACTACTCGGTCTTGTGTAAATCTAATTGTGTTTTTCTTCTTATCCTTCTACCTCTGCACTCCATTTTTCCCTCCTTTTTATCACCCCCATTTTATTTTCCTCCACTTTCTCTTTCTACTTCTCTATAGGGTAAGATAAGTTTCTATATCCAACTGAATTTCTATGTTGTTCCCTCTTTGAGTCAAATCTGATAGGAGAAAGGTTTAAACAATGATCATTACCCTTCTTTCTTTACTTCTACTGTAATAGATCTTTGTGGCCCTTAAGGTGACTTAATTTACTCTACTCTCATTCCCTCTTTCCTTTCCTCCCAGTACAATGTTTTTTTTTTAATCCCTTAATGGACTTTATAACATCACATCAAAGTTAGAATATAGCCATATGTTCTATGAATACTTCTAATTGTCCTAATAGAAATAAAGTTCTCAAGAGTTAGAAGTATCATCCTTTTGTGTAGGGGATGCAAGCTGTATAATCTCATAAAATAAATTTTTGGGGGGGTCTTTTCTATTTAGCTTTTTGAAATTTTCTTAAATCTTACATTTGAAGATGAAATTTTCTGCTCAGCTCTCAACTTTACATAGGAAAACTTGGACATTTCATTGACTGTCCATTTTTTCCCCTGAAAACTTATTTACATTTTTTTCCTTTTATACTTCCCTACAACAGGGAGTTTTTCATTATTTTTTTTTCTTTTTCAGAATTTACTTATTTTTAGTTTTCAATATTCATTTCTGCAATAATCTGAGTTCCAAATTTTCTCACCATCTCTCTCCTACTCCCCAAACTAAGATGGCATTCATACTGATTTCTCCTTCCCCCAATATGCCCTCCATATATATCCCCCCCCCCAATTCCTCCCCTTACCAAATTCTTACTTACTTTCTAGCAGGGCAAGATGGATTTCTGTACGCCATTTCCTTATATCTTATTTCCCAATAAAATTAACAAAATATTTTAACATTTGCTTTTAAAACTTTGAGTTTCAGATTCTCTCCCTTCTTCCCTCCTCACCAACCCCCACTGTGAAGACAAGCAATTCAAGGTTCATTATTTAAGTATAGATGTGCAAAATATTTACATAATAGTCATTTTGTGAATGATTAGCTAAATTTCCCACCCCCAAAATATTCTATTTTCCTCTTTTATCCTGTCCCTTTTAAAAAGTGTTTGCTTCTGACTACTCATTCAACCAATCTGCCCTACCTGGTGTCATTCTCCTTAATTCCTCTTCTTCCCCTACTTTTCTGTATGGTAAGATACCCAATTATATGCATATGTTATTCCCTCCTTAAGCCAAATCCAATGAGAGTAAGGTTGACTCATTCCCTTTCACCTCCCTGCTCTTCCCCTCCTTTGTAATAGATTTCTCTTTCCTCTTTTATGTGAGATAATTTACCTTATTCTATCTCTCCCCTTGTCCTTCTCCCAATATATTCCTCTCACCTCTTAATTTTGCTTTTAGATAACATCCCTTCATATTCATCTCACTTTGTGTTCTTTGTATATGTATAAATTTACCTACATATACACACATACACACATATAAACACATGAACCCACCTATACATACATATATGTATATATACACAAATATATGTATGTATTCCCATTAAGTATTTTCATGCCGAGAAAAGTGTCATGAGTTGAAAATATCTTTCCATGTAAGAATATAATCATTTAGACTCTAATAAGATTATTGTGACTCCTCTTTCCAGTTTACCTTTTCCTGCTTCTCTTGATTCTTATATTTGAAAATAAAAATTTCTGTTCACCTCTGGTTTTTCATCAGGAATGCTTGAAAGTCCAATATTTCATTGATTATACATATTTTCTTTTGAAGTATTATACTCAGTTTTGCTGGGTAGGTGATTATGGGTTTTAATCCTACCTCCTTTGACCTCCAGGATATGATATTCCAAAGCCTTCAATCACTTAAAGTAAAAACTGCTTGATGTTGTGTTATCCTGATTGCATTCCCACAATACTCAAACTGTTTCTTCCTGAATTCTTGTACTATTTTCTCCTTGACATGGGAACTCTGGAATTTGGCTATACTATTCCTAGAAGATTGATTTTGGGGACATTTTCAAGAGATGATATGTGAATTTTTTTCAATTTCTATTTTACCTTCTGGTTCTAGAAAACCAGGGCAGTGTTCCTCGATAATTTCTTGAAATATGATGTCTAGGCTTTTTTTTTTTATCATAGCTTTCAGATAGCCAAATAATTTTTTAAATTATCTCTCCTATATCTATTTTTCAGGTCAGTAGTTATTTTCAAGGAGATATTTCATATTACCTTCTGTTCTTTTCATTCTTTGGGATGTTTTATAATATCTTAATTTCTCATAAAGTCATTAGCTTCCAATCTCTACAATCTAATTTTGAGGGAATTTTTTTCTTCAGTGAGTTTTTGAAATTCCTTTTCCATCTGGCAAATTCAGATTTTTAAGGCATTTTTCTCCTCATTGGCTTTTTGGACATCGTTTGCCAATTGAGTTAGTCTATTTTTTATTGTGTTATTTTCTTCAGGATTTTTTTTTTGGCTCTCCTTTAGCAAGCTGTTGACTCAATTTTCATTATTTTCTTGCAACATTAGAATTTCTCTCCCCAAATTTTCCTCTACTTCTCTTGATTATCAAAATAATTCTTGAGCTCCTCCATTGTCTGAGACCAATTATTTTTTTTTTTCTTGGAGACTTTTGGTGCAGGAATTTTGACTTCATTTTCTTCTGTTTTTGTTTTGTTTTGTTTGTTTGTTTGTTTTGTTTTTGAAGGGGGGGGTAGGGAAATTGGGGTTAAGTGACTTGCCCAAAGTTACACAGCTACTTTTTGTGTAAGTGTCTTAGACCAAGTTTGAACTCAGGTCCTCCTGATTCCAGGGCCAGTGCTCTACATACTATGCCATCAAGCCACCACTGGTTCTGTTTTGATCCTCTTTGTCACCAACATACATTCTATGGTCTGATTTCTCTTCCTCTGTTTACTGATCTTGCCAGACAAAATCTTGATATTTAAGCTCTCTGCTAGGGTAGAACTCTGCTTCCAGAGTGGAGAGTGTTGTGTCCCAAATTTCTGGGGTTCTGCATAGCTGTTATCAGAGTTTCTTATAGGCATCTGCCTCTGAACTGTGAGGAGGACTGCCTCTGCACAAGCTCAAGAAGCTCTTCCACACTAGTGGTCCTCATCCCAGGACTTCTACCCAAGAATATAGCCCAGTCCCAAGCAAGGGAAAACAAGAGAATCCTCCCTCCGCACCAGCATAGAGGTTCCTGCAGTTGCATTCTAGTCAGGTACTTGGTACCCCCACTATCTGTGGGCCAGGATTTATGGAAGCAGCCCCATGGCAGCAACTGAAGTCACTACCACCTCTGCCACCCTGGGGGCAGGGGCTGGAGAGGATTCTTTTCTCAGCAAGGATCCACAATTTTCCCATCAACCATTTACTTTATTTTGATTGCTTATGGGTTGAGAAGTCTGGAAACTACCACAGCTGCCAGTCATTCAATCCCCAGAGTTCAGCTCTGGACAGTCTGTGCTGTTGGTCTGTGTAGGTGCTGCCCATGTGGATGTGTATTCAACATCCAGCCTGGTGTGAAATACCCTTCCTGTCATTTTGCCAGACTGTACTCAGCTGGAGCTATATTTCATTATGCCATTTTTGGATTTGGTAGCTCTAAAATTTATTTAGAGCAATTTTTAAAGGTACAAGTAAGTTCCTGCTTTTACTGTGCCCTCTTGGTTGCATCCCTCCCGCTTATTCTCAGTTTTGCTGGGTTGCTGATTCTTGTTTGTAAAACAAACTTCTTTGATTTCTATAATATCATAATGCAAACCCTCTGATCTTTTAATATAGAATGTGTTAAATCATCTGTAATCTGAATCATGGCTCCATGATATTAAAATTTTTTCCTTCAAAATCCTGGCAGTGATTTTGTTAACTTTATGAATCTGAAATTTGGCTACTATATTCCTTGGAGTTTACATTTTGTGATGTCTTTCAAGAGGTGATTCATGGATACTTTCAATGGCTATTTTATCATTTGGTTCTAGGAACTCAGGGCAGTTTACCTTGATAATTTCTT
This sequence comes from Petaurus breviceps papuanus, assembly GCF_028583685.1. Classification (NCBI taxonomy): domain Eukaryota; kingdom Metazoa; phylum Chordata; class Mammalia; order Diprotodontia; family Petauridae; genus Petaurus; species Petaurus breviceps. The sequence goes on from NW_027186320.1 coordinate 3,434,726, forward strand.
AAAAGATCCTGCATAGGCATTTTTTTTATCATGGCCTTCAAGTACTCTAACAATACTTAAACTATCTCTCTGGCATCTATGTTTCAGTTCATTTTTCCCCCCAATGAAGTGTTTTGCATATTTTGCATTCAAATCCTTTTTTTCTTCTTTTAACTTTGACTGAATCTTGATGTCTTATGGAGTCATTAGCTTTCACTTCTCCAATTTTATTGTTTAAGGAATAATTTTCTTCAAGTATCTTTATATCTGCTTTTCCATTTGGTCATTCCACTTTTAATGGAGTTCTTTTCTTCAGTGGATTTTTTTTCCATCTAGCCAATACTAAAATTTTAAGAAGTTGTATTCTTCAGTCAATTTTGGTGATTCCTTTTCTGAGTGGCTAACACTTTTTTTTCATAATTCCTCTATATAGTTCTCATTTATTTTTCCAACTTTTCTTCTGACTTCTCTTACTTGATTTTTAAATACTTTTTGAGCTCTTACAAAAAGCCTTTTTGGATTTGAGAACATTTCATAATCTCCTTTGAAGCCATACATTTAAGCATTTTAAATTTTTTGTTCTCTTTTTAGTTTGTTTTTAGATATTCTCTGTTGCCATAGTAGCTTTCTAAGGTCAGAGGGCTTTGGTTGTTGTTGTTTTTTTGCTTCTTTAAACATTTGAGTTCTCATATTCAAGCAGAGAGGGGACTTCCCCAAGATTCTTGTGCTGAGAGCCAGGTTTCTGCTCACTGGTTTTTCACACTGGGGCTTGTAATGGGAGTATAAATTTTTAAGATCTTCCCTGCCCCTAGGCTAAAGTGCACCTGGAGCCTGGGGTGGGAGGCTTGTTTCTCAGTAGATACTTTTTGATTGGCCAGTGGGTCCAAGAGGTTGCTGCATTCTGTGAGCCAGGAGAAGGCTATATAAACCCTGATTTGAGGCTTTGTTTTGGGGCTCACTTTGAGAAGTGTTCTGTGATTTGATCAGATGAGACTCCAGGAAGCCATTGTTGAGAGCCCCCAGGCTTTGAAAAACCCAGATGTTGATTTGGTATGGATGTAATGGTTAGACAGCTTGGAAGACTGTCTACTTGATCTGTTTCTCTGTCTTGATAATTCTGTCTGTAAATCTGGAAGTTCCAGGTGCTGACATTTTACCCTGAACTAGGTAAATGATACATATTTGAAAGATTAAAGTAAGCTTGTTAACCTATTTTGAGTTGCTTTCCTTTAACAAAGCAGATCTAAGAACCTGTGTTGGCAAACACCCTGGCAATGCTGGGGTGCTTGCTGCTACAGAGCTCAGGTGCTTGTGACTTGCCCACTGCTTGGGGGTGGGCCAACTTAGTCACACCTGTTGGGCTGGGGTTCCTGGGCTGGAAATTTGCCTACTGTGGTGGGGTTGGTGCCCTCACAGATGGCTTGCTTTCCCACTGACCTGCTTATCCAGGACTAAAGTGCCTCAGTTGCTGATCTGTACTGTGTTTAGGAGCTTCCCACTGGCTTGCAGAGATACCATATACACAGGGAGGCCCTCTTCTTTTACCCAAGTGAGAGCAAACCCCCCTGAAATTTTTCTAAGTTATCCTATATTGGATAAAATTTTCATACTGTCTTTTGGTGGGTTCTGTCACTCCAGAACCAATTTAGAGGTTTGGCTTAATGTATTTTTAATGAAACTAGATAGAGGTCAGGCAACTTCCTGGTTTCTCTCTGACCTGACCACCTCTTTGGGTCATTTATTTTCTGAATTTGCCTTAATCAGTTCCAATGATTTCCTACTGTTTCCAGCATCAAATGCAAAATATTCTGTTTGGAATTCAAATCCTACACAACCCTTATCTTTCTTTACCTACTTCCTGATGGTTACTCTTCCATCCAGTCACACTGGACTCTTGGTTTTTCCATACAGTGCTCTAACTCTGTCTCTCTCTTTCTCTCTGTTTCTGTCTCTGTGTATGTGTGTGTCTGTCTCTCTCTGTCTCTGTCTCTCTCTGTCTCTCTGTCTCTCTCTGTCTCTGTCTCTCTCTGTCTCTGTCTCTGTCTCTGTCTCTGTCTCTCTCTCTCTCTCTCTCTCTCTCTCTGTCTCTCTGTCTCTCTCTCCCTGTCTTTCTCTCTGTATCTCCCTGTCCTTCTACAAGAAGACTTTTGCAACCCCCCTTATTTCTAGCCTTTTCTTTTTTTAATTATTTTGTATTTATTCTGTTTAACTGGCCTTTAGGCAGCTAAGTGACACAGTGGAAATAGTTTTGAGTCTGAAGTGAGGAATGCTCATCTTCCTGAGTTCAAATGTGGCCACAGACACTTAATAGTTTTGTGTGCCTGGTTAAGGAACTTATCCCTGTTTTCCTCAGTTTATCATCTTTCAAATGAAGTGGAGAAGTAAATGGCAAACTGCTCCAGTATCTTTACCCAAAAAACATGAAATTGTGTCCTGAAGAGTTGGATATGACTGAAAAAGGACTAACCAACAACATAGTCTTCTTTTTCTATATGTGTTTGTACATGGTCTTTCTCATTAGATTGTAAAGTTCTTGAAGACAGGGACTATCTTTGTCTCTTTTTGAATCCACAGTACTTAACATAGTGCCTGGCACATAGTAGGTGTTTAATAAATGTTTAGTTATTGATTGATCCAGAAAAATTGACCAAATTTTCATTTTGAGAAAAATAGTAATCCTTGCCATTCCTTCAATTATTTCTTTTTTGAGCAAGCAATTGTGTAGTGTTATTTTGTTAATAAGTTTGTTTGCATTGGAGAGAATGTCAAGTTTAAATAATTCATGATCCCTTTTTTATGAAATTCTGAGTCAAATAAAGAGAGAAAAAGAAATCATAAAATTTAAAAAAGAAAAAAGCAAATGCATATATATGTGTGTGTGTGTGTGTGTGTGTGTGTGTGTGTATTGAAAGCATAAATATATGCTTTCAATTTGTCACCTTCATTCATGAGACTTATTTTCTCACTTCCAGGAATTTTGCACACAAAGCCACAGATCTTTACCAAAGAGGATATTATTGTTACTATATAGTGAGGACAAAACTTGAATCTACCTAGAGATTTGAATTGTCTATATAGCTTTCTCTGAATATGAAAAAGACAAGTGAAAGAACCTTGCTTCTTTGCCTGTTTTATTTCTATGCCTTTCTTTTCACCACTGTATAAACAAGGAAAAATAGAAAAGAAAATTGAAAATGTATATTCCTAAACCTTACAGCATTTTGGTAATAAATGTATGAGTAACTGTAATGTGATTTGTAACTTTTTTTTTTCAAGTGATTATGTTTTGGAGGTGTGTTGAATGTCCAATATAAAATAGTGTGAGGTCACTTACCAGGAAACTAAAATTCATCCTCCAAGGAAAGCAAAAAGACAAGATCTCCCCACTTAGGAGGAACCCTTTCTTTGTTCCAAAGAAATTGGTTCTAGGTGATCTCCTATAGGAGAGAATAGAAGCTTATTCGAGAATACATAGGAGATATTGATAACAGACATTTTACTGATGACAATAAAATTTTGTAAGAGAGCAAGAGGAATGCTGTGGATTTAAAATAATAGAGTTTGCCACCTGAAAAATTTCTTTCAACAAAGGAATATGTCTGACTGAACAGCATCAGGCGAATGACTTAGAAGTGCCTGGTATAACCTATCCAACAAGGCTGCATTGAGAAAGCATTATCCAGTAGAGCAACATTTAATATAGATCATGTAAGAAAATCAAAAAGTGACATATGCATTACCAGAATATATGTACTTTGCCTTCTGTTATTATGGATAATTATGATAAAGTAGGCACCAAGATTATGGAAAAAATATCTTGTACCTTACTATGTTATTTTATAGTTTTGCTGTAATATTCATGTGTGTCCTAATTTACTTTTAGAGGTACATATATCTATAGCCATGGTATTAAGAATGTTGACTTACAGAGTAATCTGTGAATAGAAATCTAGAGTATTTACTCTTATTTTAATTATTTTTTCTTATAATTCATCATAATAATATTAGCTAGGTAGTATGGTGGATAGAGTGCTAGGCCTCGAATCAGGAGGATCTCTATTGAAATTTGGCCTCAGACATATACTATCTATATGACTTTGTTTAAATCACTTGTCTTCTGATTGCCTTTGTTTCCATATCTGTAAAATGTGGATGATAATAGCACTTACCTCCCAGAGTTGTTGTAAGTATCAGATAATATAATAATGGTAAAGTATTTATCCCAGTGTTTCTCAAGTAGTAGGTGTTATATAAATGTTACTTATAACAATTGTTAGTATTACTATCTTTCATATTGTTGATATATTTTATTATTCTATTTATCTTTTATTCAATAGACTTCATAAAAGTACCTTCATATTTGAGGTTTAATAGACATATGTGCAAGTAAATAAAATAATTGTTTTTGTTTTTATTTTGGTAAATGAACAGTAGTTTTAGGCTGTAAGATTATCTTTCTTTGATGGTGAAGTCACCCTTAAACAAATGGGATGATGGGAATTATATGTATTTCATCTTCTTACCATATTTAGGTTTTCATCTACTAACTGGAGTATTCATTTTTTGAGATCATGTCATCCCATGAACTTTGGAAATAATGTTTTCAATATATAGAAATATCTTTTAAAAATTCTTAATTTTTTTATGGTCCAGTTTCTTGTTTAGGCAATTTTGGAAAAGTCATTCTGGTTACAATAGCATTTAATCTCAAATGCTTAAAGATAATGTGAGATGCATAGTTCTAGCAAGGGGGGGGGGGGGGAGATTACTATGTTATTTTTTGAAGGATAGAGAATGCCTCATCTAAATAGTTGAGTTTTGATAATTTTCCCCCTTTAAGTATTTTGTAGGAGAATTTTTTTTAATAGATATATTTTACAGTGTCTAGCATTTTCTTTCTTTTTGCTTTTTAGAGAGGGGAAGGTAGGGAAATTGGGGGTTAAATGACTTGTTTAAGGTCAAATGGCTAGTTTTGTATTTAGTTTCCTGGGCCAGATTGGAACTCATGTCCTCCTGACTCCAAGGCTGGTGCTTTATTTACTGTGCCATTTAGCTTCCCCTAGTATTTTCTTATAAAATCTGAATTGATTACTAAGTCCAGGATCCTGCCATGGATTTGTATTGTTAACATAATCCTTTCCATTTAAAAAAATGCAGATTCATAATTATTTAAAAGTTCTTTTTTTCACTCATTGAATTCATTTGGATGTCACTTGTGTAGGATATTTTAGTACTATATTTGTATTTTAAGCATTTCATGGGCTCCATTCATTGCAAAATTTATATTAATTACATTTTGTAGTTGTTTTAATACACACATAAACATACAATATACATGTTACATATGTGCAATATATATACATATATGTGTGTATATATACATGTGTATTCATATATATATATAATTTGTATCTTCACAAATATTCTTCAAACAATATCACAGTTACTGTATATAATGGTTTCTGGGTTTTTCTCATTTCCCTCTTCATTATTTTATGCAAGTTTTCCCATGTTATTCTGAAATTGGACATTTCATTGTTTCTTATAGCACAGTAGTATTCTATTATTTTCATATACTTCATCTTCTCTAGTCATTCCCCCATTGATATATAAATATATATATATACTTCAATTTCCAGTTATTGACCAACACAAGGAAATTTGTTCTAAATATTTTTAGACATTTAAGTTCTTTTCCTTTTTACCTGATAACCTCAGGAAATGGAAATAATATAGTAATTTCTGACGCAAAAGTATCCAAAGTTTTATAAATTTTTTAATACAATTCAAGATTACTCTCCAAAATGGTTGAATCAACTCATAGTTCTGCCAAAAGTACATTACTGTTCCAAATTTTCCACATCCCCTTCAACATTTATTTTCCCCTTCTATTGTTTTAGCAGGTCTAATTAATATGTGATAATATTTCCAAATGGATATATTTTGTATTTCTCCAATCAATAAAGATTTAGATTAGAGTCCATTTTATAGGACTATTGATTTTTCTGATTTCTTCATCAGAAAAATGCCTGTCCATATTCTTTTAAGATTTATCAATTGAGGAATTACTCATATTCTCATAAATTTGACAAAGTTATGTATATATTTGAAATATGAAAACTTTATCTGAGAAAATGTGTATAATTCCCCCCCATTTTCTTCTTTCCTTCTGTTCTTGACTAAATTGGATTTATTTGTACAAAACCTTTTTTCAATTTAATATAATTGAAGTCATTCATTTTGCATCTCACAATGATCCCTGTCTCTTATTTACTCATAAATTCTTCTCCTGTTCACAAATGTTATAGCAATCTGTTTAATTTTCCTCTAATTTTCTTTTGATACACTCTTTTATATCTAGGTCATATAACCATATTGACATAATCTTTATTTTTGGGAGATGATATTTGTCTACACCAAATTTCTAGCCAGCTGTTTTCCAGTTTTCCTATTTTTAATCCAATTATGAATTTTTATCCTCAAAATTTAAATGTTTACATTTGTGAAAAAAATATTATTGTAATTTACTCTTGTGTGTCATATGTCTATATTTTCCCCTTTATCCACCTTTCTATACCTTAGGTGACACCATATAGTTTTGATAATTACTGCCTTATAAAATAGTTTAAGACCTGATAGTGTTATGCTTCCTTCTTTTACATTATTTTCACTGATTTTTTTTTTATATTCTTCATCTTTTGCTCTTTCAAATGAATTTTATTAACTTTTTGGCCCAAAAATATTTTTGTCAATTTAATTAAGATGGCATTGAATAAATAAATTAGACTGAATTTTAATTTTTATGACATTGACCTTGGCAATGCAAGCAATTAATATGTATTTAATTATTTAAATCTGATTTTATTTTAATAAAAAGAGTTTTATAATTATATCCATGTAGTCTGTGGGATAATCTTGGCCAATTTACCGTAGGATATTTTGTGCTATTTGCAATTATTTTAAGTGGGGTATCTCTTACTTTGTCTTCTTGAGGAGTTTTGTTTTTTTTTTGGTGCAGCTTTATTTTATTACCTGCCTCTTTGATAAATTTATTAGCATTTTCAAGTAACTTTTTATTTAAATTGCCAGCATTTTTCAAGTATAATATCATGTCTTCTGCACAAAGAGATTTTTTTCATATCCTCATTGTCCATTCTGATTCCTGCAATTTAATTTTCTTCTATGATTGTTAATGCTAAGATTTTTAATACAATATAGAACAATATTGGTGATAATGTACTTTCTTGTTTCACTCTTCATCTTATTCATGAGATGTCTAGCTTTTTCCTACTACAAATATTATTTGGCAGCTATTTTAGGTAGGTACTTAATAAAATTTTAAAGAAAAATTCATTTATGCTTATGATCTCAAGTGCTTTTAACAAAAAAATGAGCTTTGTATTTTTTCGAAGATTTTTCTACATCTTTTGACATAATTACTTGATTATGTTACTTTTGTTATTGATATAATCCTGTTAATATTATTCTTTGTGTTAAATTATCCCTGCATTCCTGGTATAAATCCCACTTGGTAAGAATATATAGATATTCAAGCTGTCAAATTAAAAGGAAATGATCCTCACTATTTCACTTCCAACCTGCCTATATATATTGGCTGATTAAAAAAAATACATTTCTTCTTTAATTTTTATTTCTTTAAGTAGTTTTCAACATTTATTTGATAAGATTTTGTGTTGCAAACTTTTTTTTTCTCCCTGTCTTCCTTCATCCCTCTTAAAGAATGCATGGGATCAAGATGGCGGAGTTGAAGCAGGACCTCCCCCAGCTCCAGCTTCCACCTTCCCCAATTCATGTAAAAGGGGACTCTGAACAAACTTTGGAGCTACAGAACCTACAAAACTACACAGAGAAGTTAACCTCCCAGTGAGCACAGCCCGGCAGGCTGGCAGGAATCAGCCAGGGCAGCTCTCTGGAAGCCAAGACAAGGCTTGTGTGAGCCAGAGGTTTTAGCCCCAGGGCAGGACTGACAAGCCACTGGCCTGAGGGACTCCAGATCACCAGCAACTGTGGCCATCTTCAGAATTATCAACACATAGATGCGAAGGACAGAGTGAGAGGTCAGTGCAGTGCAGACTTTGGGACCCAGTAATTGGGAGTGCTTTGGGCTTTCGCCCTGGGGCGAGAAGTCACTGCTGTGTAGTGGCCCCATGTGACAGATTCAGCTCCTGGCCTCCAGAGTATAAGGGTACCAAGTGACCAGTCTGAGGGGTAATCGCTCTTGTGTTAACAAGCTTGGATCTGGAATGCAGTCTAGAATGGAGGTCCTGGGGTGTGTGACCAGCTTGCAAGAGCATGTGGAGGCTTCAGCAAGGGCACCCATCTAATAACTCTGCCAGATGAGAAAACCCTATCATTTGATATGAAGCTCACCTGTCTGGTAACAGAGTCCTACTGTGGCTAAAAGGCCAAAAGTCAAGTAATTGAGTGGCAACATAACCAGGCCAAGGAAAAAAAAAAGCAAACAGAAGAATCCAACATTAGACTCCTATTTTGGGGACAAAAAGGAGCAAAGCATGGAACAGGAGGAAGACAGTGAAGTGAGAACTCCTACACCAAAAGCTTCAAAGGAAAATATGAGCAGGTTACAGGGCATAGAGTACCTTAAGAAACAGATAAGAGAATTGGAGGAAAAACTGGGAAAAGAAATGAGAACAATGCAAGAAAATTATGAAATGAGAGTCAATAGCCTGACTGAGGAAAATAATACCTTAAAAAACAAACTATCTAGATTGAAGTCTAAGGTGGAGTCCCTTTCTGGAAAGGAAACAAAGCAGGCAGAAGATTCCCACATTAGACTTCTATTTTGGGGACAAAAAGGAGCAAATCATGGAACAGCAGGAAGACCGTGAAGTCAGAACTCCTACACCAAGAGCTTCAAAGGAAAATACAAGCTGGTTACAGGCCATAGAGGACCTTAAGAAAAAGATCTCACCTTCTGGGTGAGTTTGGGGGGAAGGGGATGAGAGGGGATGATGGAAGGGAGGGCAGGCTGGGGGAGAGGGAAGTTGGAAGCACCCACTTTTGAAAAGGGATGGGATCAAAGGAGAGAACAGAAAAAGTGGGATGTGGTTTAGGAGGGAGGGAAATATAGTCAGTCTTTTACAGTATATCTACTCTGTTATTGTTTTGCATTAGCCACACATTTACAACCTATACTGAACTCCTTATCTTCCCAGTAAGGGTGGGTGACAAGGGAGTAAAGGAATGAATACAAAATTCAAAATTTTAAAATCCAATATTCACATATATACTATTATTTTTACATATAATTGGGAAATAAATATACAGGCACTGGGCTTACATATCCACTGGAAAAGTCTAAAGGGGTATGGGAGAAAATATTGGCGAAAAAAGATAGGAGGAGGGGACATCCTGAAGGACTGCTATTTTGGGCTGGTGGGTAGGGGGAAAAATGGGGAGAAAATTTGCAACTCAAAATCCGGTGGAAATGAACAATGCAAATCAGAAGTCAATAAAGTGTTTAAAAAATAAAAAAAAGAAAGAAAGACTAAAAACTAATTGGAAATTAAATAATTTAATCCTAAAGAGTGAGAGGATCAAAGGACAAGTCATAGAAAGAATCAGTAACTTCATTCAAGAGAATGACAATAAGGAGACAACATACCTAAAGCTTGTGGGATGTAGCAAAAGTGGTTATTAGGAAAAGGTTTATATGTGTGAATGCTTACATGAATAAAATAGAGAAAAATGAGATCAATGCATTGGAGATTCAAATAAAAAAGATAGAAAGAGAATGAATTGAGAATCCTAACTTAAATTTTAAATTAGAAATACTGAAAACAAAAGGAGAGATTAATAAAGTTGATATTGTTTTGGTTTTACAGGGGAAAAGGCAGGACAATTTTGGTAAAGTGACTTGCCCAAGGCCACACAGCTAGTAAGTATTAAGTGTCTGATGCTGGATTTGAATTCCTGTCCTCCTGACTCCAGAACCATTGCTCTATTCAAAAAAATTGAAATTGAGAAAACTATTGAAATAATAAATAAAACTAAGAGCTAGTTTCATGAAAAAGAAAAATAAAATTGACAAATATTTATTTAATTTGATAAAAAAAAAGAAAGAAGAAAACCAAATTACCAGTATCAAAAATGAAAAGGGTGAATTATCCTCCAATGAAGGGTAAATTAAAACAATATTTAGGATTTTTTTTGCCTAATTATATTCCCATAAATATGACAATCTTAGTGAAATGGATGAATATTTACAAAAAATATAAATTGCCCAAATAATTGTATCTCAGAAAAAGAAATTGAACAAGGCTTTAATGAATTTCCTAGGGCAAAAATAATCTCCAGATTCAGATGGATTTGCAAGTGAATTCTACTACATCTTTAATGAAAAATTAATTCCAATACCTTTATGCTATTTGGGAAAATCGGTGAAGAAAGATTTCTACCAAATTACTTTTATGACAGAAATATGGTGGTGATACCTAAGTTGAGAAGAGCCAAAACAGAGAAAGAAAATTACAAAAAAAAATCCCTTATGAATATAGATGCAAACATTTTAAATAAAATGTTATTAAAAAGATTATAGCAAGTTATTATGAGAATAATGAACTTTGGTCAGGTAGGATTTATTCCAGGAGTGAAAGACTGGTTCACCATACATTGTCACATATGTTGATTCTTTGAACTGGAATCTGTCAGAGGGATGTCTGGTGCTTTACCCAGAGGGAACTCTCATACATGTTGGGTTATTCATATATGAAAGATTTGTGCAAGTCCATTGAAAAAGAAGGTCGTGGAATATAAAAATCATGAATGAATTGTTTTAGACACCAATGATGAGAATACTCATATCATTGAGTCTATGGATATATTGAAGTATTGTAATTTCTGTACCCTGCATTTTATAAAGGACATTAATAATCTGGGATGTATCCAGAGAAAGACAGCCAGGAAGATAAGATCAAAGGGGAACCTGTCACATGAAAATCAAATGAAGAACAAAAGTATATTTTCCTAGGAGGAGACAAACTTAAGGTCTATACGATAGTTGTCTTCACATGTTCAAATGATTATTTTGTGGCAGAGGGATAAAATATCTTCTGCCTGGCACCAGAGACCAGAAATGAAATCAATGAGTGGAAGCTGAAAAGCTTCCTATTACAGCCCAATACTTAGACCTAGTCTTAAGAGAAAGGATGTGCTTTTAATGGGAATTAGATCTCTATAACATGAGTCCAAACAGAGTTTGGATAAACACTTTTGTGGAAAATAGAGAATAGGTTTCTCTTCAAGAATATGTTAGAATATTTGGCCCTTGAAGTCTCTTACATATATATTATTCTTTAGGTATTTGGAACAGAAAAAAAAAATTAAGCAAGTGAGGCAGAAAAAAAAGTGCAATGATAAAATCTCATAATTGGAAAGCACCTCAGTAGCCATGTAGACCAACCTATTCCTTATAGCAACATAATAATACATTACATGATTTTCTTATGCAATATGACATATCATTATATCATTTGGAAACACTAGTGGTGATGGAGGAGACTGAAAGTCAGGTAAGTAGAAGGCAGTTGCTCTTTTCTTACACAACCTTAGGGCCAAATGCCAATTTAGGGTTAATAAGACATGGTAGATTCTTCAAATAGCAGCTCCAGCTGCTACCCAAAGGACACACTTCACATGTGCACAGTGCAGAACAGACTGTTACTCCCATATTGGTATTTTCAGTCACATCTGCATAAACAGATTATCATCACCACCAGTGGCATCATTTTCTAAATATATATTTTTTAATTAGTGAAGCTTAAATACATGCTCTCTGCTCTCACAATAATTCATCATGAGGGACCTTTGAGGACTGAAAAAGTCATTATGCAAGGGTGAAATAATGTTATTTTTTTCCTTTAAACTAACTTTTGTGATGATGAAAACTTCTTACTCTTGATTTTAATATATAACATCTATTATTGTACTTAATATAGTTAAAATATATGTCTATGATTATCTTTATGTATTTGTCATGTTCCCAAATGGTTTATAATTTGTAAGTGGCAAAACCAAGGAAAAATTTTAAGAAACTAGAATAAAAGCTTTTATTTCTACCTTTTTAAAATGCATATCCATTCTTCTATCTGTCTATGTATGTATTTATGTATGTATGTATGTATCTGTCTGTCTGTCTTTCTGTCTGTCTATCTATCTATCTAT
>NW_027186320.1:3446918-3452928 GCF_028583685.1 Petaurus breviceps papuanus
ATCTATCTATCTATCTATCTATCTATCTATCTATCTATCTATCTATCATTAGTAAGCCTAAAGAAGAGATGAGGAAATTTAACTCTTCACTTGTTATATGTCTTATCTAAACAATATATGTTTATTATGTCTATTCCATTTGTATTTACTTTTTGAGAATGTGACTGATTCATTTTTTTATATCTTTAGCACCTGGAGTCTCTATCATACAATGGGCACTGAATATATTTTAATAGTTTCTTTTTAGAGAATGCAGGATATGAGCATGGAATATTAAAGATACCTCCATAATCTGCAAATGCATGACTTGATTTTATTGAACTGATTTTTTTTTCTTCTCTCTTGTTTTTGTAATCCCTGGCCACTTGATGCATGGCTGTAAAGGAGAAAGTAAGGCTGGTGATTTTACACAGCCATCACTCACTCAATATAAATTCAATTGCAAATCATGACATCATCTCCCTGAGGTCATGGTATCTTTTGAGAACAAAGGACAAACCATAAAACACACAGTATAATTGGTTAAAGTTGCCAGTGGAGTAAAGATGGCAGAGTAAAAGCAACAACTTGCTTGAACTTGAGCTTCAGACACCTCCAAAACCTGTAAAAATGACTCTAAGTAAATTTTAGTGAAATAGGATCCACAATGTGACAGAGAAAAACAAATATGAATTACTCTTAGTTCATGGAGAAGCTCAAGAAGGATTTTGATGATCAGGTAAGAGTAGTAGAGGGAAAATGGGGAAGAGAAATGAGAATTATGCAAGAAAATAATGAAAAAGAAGTGAAAATAATGCTAAAGGAGACCCCAAAATACAGTGAAGAAAATAACAAGTTAAAAAATTGATTAACTTAAATGGGGAAAAAAAAGAGTTACAAAAACACCAATGAGGAGAAGAAATCCTTAAAAAGCCTAAATGGACAAATGTAAAAGGAAGTCCAAAAGCTTACTGAAGGGAATGGTCCATTCAAAATTAGATGAGAGCAAATGGAAGCTAATAACTTTATTATAAATCAAGATATTATAAAACAGATCCAACAGAATGAAAAAACAATAAAAGGCAAGGTGAAATATTTCATTAGAAATATTTCACTTACATGGAAAATAGTGCCAAGAGATAGAAGTTAAAGATTATTGGAAGACCTGAAAAAAATGATAAAAAAAAAGCCTAGGCATTTTCTTTCAAGAAATTATCAATGAAAACTGCCCTGATATTCTAAAACCAGAAGGCAAAAAATAAATTGAAAGAATTCACCAATTATCTCTTGAAAGATTATCCCCAAAAGAAAACTCCTAGGAATATTATAGCAAAATTCCAGAGTTATCAGGTGGAAGAGAATATACTGCAAGTAGTCAGGAAGAATCAATTTATTTGAGTACTGTGGAAACACAATCAGGATACCCCAAGATCTAGCAGCTTCTACTTTAAGCCATAAAAGGTCTTGGAATATGATATTCTGGAGGTCAAAGGTGCTAGGATTAAAACCAAGAATCACCTACACAGCAAAGCTGAGTATATTATTTCCAGGGTAAATATGTGTTTTATATGAAATAGAAGACTTTCAAAGTGTTCTTTATGAAAAGAACAGAGCTGAACATAAAATCTGACTTTCAAATACAAGATGTAAGAGAAGCATGAAAAGGTAAACAGGAAAGAGAAATCAAAAGGAATTTATTAAAGTTGAACTATTGACTTCCTACATGGAAAAACGATGTTTGTAACTCATGAGACTTTTCTCAGTATGTGGATAGTTGAAGGGAATACGTGTGTATGTATGTGTATGTGTGTGTGCATATGTATACATAGAGACAGGGCCCTGGATGAGTTGAATATGAGGGTAGGACATCTAGAAGTAAAATTAAGAGGTGAGAGAGGATTGTATTGGGAGAAGGAGAAAGGGAGGGACAGAATAGTGTAAATTATCTCACATAAAACAAGCAAGAGAAAGTTGTTACAATGGAAGGGAAGGGCAGGAAGATGAAAGTGAAAGAATCAACCTTACTCTCATTGGATTTGATTAAAAGAGGGAACAAGATACAACTCAATTGGGTATCTTATCCTACAGGAAAGTAGGGAGAAAGCAGATAAGAAGGAGTATGATAGAAGGTAGGGTTGATTGGGGAGAGGGTAATTAGATGCAAATATTTTGAAAAGGGACGGTGTCAAAGGATTATAAGGAATAAACGGGATGTGATGTAGAATGGAGGGAAATATAGTTAGTCTTCCATCATATGTCTCCCATGAAAATGTTTTGTGGAACTGCACATGTACAACCTGTATTGAATTGCTTGTCTTCCCAGTGGGGTTGAGTGAGGAGGGTATAAGGGAGAGAATCTGTTCCTCAAAACATAAAAAAGTCAAGTAATTTGCTGAGAAAATGAGCAAACAGTGGGGAAAAATTCAGACTATAGGATCTTACTTTGGTAATAAGGAAGATCACAACAAACAGCCAGAAGAAGAAAATAAAGTCAAAGCATCTACATCCAAAAACTCAAAGAAAAATATGAGTTGATCACATGTAATGGAGGAACTCAAAAAGGAACGTGAAAATTTAGTGAGAGAAATAGAGAAGAAATGGGGGAGAAAAATGAGAGTGATGCAAGAAAGTCATGAAAAACAAATGAGCAGTTTGATTAAGGAGACCAAAACAAAGGCAGATGAAAATGACACCTTAAAAATAGATTAACCCAGGGTGGCCAGGTGGTTCAGTGAGTAAGAGTCCCGGCCCAGCATTGGGAGACCCGGGATCAGTTCCACCCTCAGATACTTGGTACCCACACAAAATAACTGGCCACCTAACCTTAAGCAAGTTAATTAACCCCAATTGCTTAAAAAAATAAAAATAAACTAACCCAAATGATAAAAGAGGTTCAAAAAACCAATGAGGAGAAGAATGCCTTAAAAAGCCGAATTGGCCACATGGAAAAGGAAGTTCAGAAGCTCACTGAAGAAAATAATCCCTTCAAAATTATGTTAGAGCAGATGGAATCTAATGACTTTATCAGTAATAAAGAAAGTATGAAACTAACCCTGAAAGAATGCAAAAAAAATAGAAGACAATGTAAAATATCTCATCAGAAAAAACACTGATGTGGAAAATAGATCCAGGTGAGATAATTAGCAAATTATTGGTCTCCCTGACAGCCATGAAGAAAACAAGGACCTACCCATCATCATGCAAGAAATTGTTAAGGAAAACTGCCCTTATATTCTAGAATGAGAGTGGAAAATAGTATGGAAAGAATCCACCAACCACCTCCTTAAAGAGATTTCAGTTTGTTTTTTTCTTAAAGCAATTGGGGTTAAGTAACTTGCTCAAGGTTACACGGCCAGTTGTTTCTGGGTGTGGTGCTGAGTGTCTGAGCCCGGGATTCTATCTCCAGGTAATCCCGACACTGGAGCTGGTGCTCTTACTTGCTGTGTTACCTGGCCACCCTGTTAAAGAGATTTCCAAAGTAAAATTCTAGGAATATTGGAAACAAAATCCCAAGATCCCTAGTTGAGGAGTGAATATTGCAAGCACCCACAAAGAAATAATTCAAGTATTGTGGAAACACAATCAGGATAACAAAAGAATTAGCAATTTCTACTCTAAGGGATTAGAGGGAAAGGGATTTGATATATCCAAAGTCAAAGGATTTAGGATTGAAACCCAGAATCACCTACCTAGCACAACTGAGTAAAATACTTCAGTGGAAAAAGAAACTGGACATTCAATGAAAAAGAGAACTTTTAGACATTCTTGATGCAAAGACCAGAGTTGAATAGAAAATATGGCTTTCAGATACCAGAATCAGGGGAAGCATGAAAATGTACACAGGAAATAGAAATCTTAAGAGACTTATTAAAGTTAAACAGCTTACTTTCTTACAAGAAAACGTGATATTTGTAATTAATGAGACCTTTCTCATTTTTAGTGTTGTTAGAGGGAATACACACACAGGAAAACATCCACATATGTGTATATATGTATGTATTTATTTATATATATATGAATATGTATATATATATATATATATATCTGAAGAGAGAGACAGGTGGGCAGAGAGACAGAGACAGAGAGAGAGAGAGAGAGAGGAAGATTTTAAAGGGTGATTTGAATATAAAGAAATGATATCTAAAAAAATAAAATAATACAATTAAGGAGTGAGAGGGGAATGTCCTCGGAGAAGGAGAAAGGGAGAGGTATAATATATTTTAAAAAAATATCACATAAAAGAGGCAAGGAAAGCTTTTAGAATGCAGGGAAAGAGGCAGGGGCTGAGAGGGAATGAGTGAAACTTACTCTCATTGGATTTGGTTTAGGGAGGGAATAACATACACACTCAATTGGGTATGAAAATCTATTTTATCCTACAGGAAAGTGGGGGGGTGGTTATAAGGGAGAGGAGGGGTGATAGAAATGATAGCAAATGGGAGGAGGCCATAATCAGAAACAAACACTTTTGAGGAAGGAGAAGTTCAAAGAAGAGAACAGAATATATTGGGGGGGGGCATGATAGCATGTAGGGAAATATAGTTAGTCTTTCATAACATGAGTGTTATGAAAGTGTTTTGCATGACTACACATGTATATCCTGTATTTAATTGCTTGCCTCATCAATAAGGGTGTGTGGGGAAGGAGGGAGAGAATTTGAACTGCATTAAAAAAAATGGTTTGCATATGCAACTGGGAAATAAGAAATAAAGACAATTGGGTATAGAAATCAAGCTTTCCCTATGACAAGGTAAGGAGGAAGGGAATAAGGTGGTGGGAGGTAAGAGAAGGTTCACTTGCATCCCCTCTTCCCTCCCCTTCCTTGCCTCTTTAACGTGAAATAATGTACCCCATTCCACCTCTCCCTTTCAGTTTCTCCCAGTGCATCCTTCTCTCACCCCTTAATTTTATATTTTTAGATACCATGCCCTCATATTCACCTCACATCTCTGTTCTCTGTACTGCTGTTAACTACACTAAGAATGGGAAATTTTTCATGACTTACAAGTATTCATTTCCCATGTTCGAATGCAAACAGTTTAACATTATTATTTCTTTTATAAATTCCCTTTTTCTATTTCTATTTTTATTTTTCTCTTGATTCTTGTCTTTGAAAGTCAGTTTTTTTTTGAACTCTGGTATTTATCAAGAATGTTTGTAAGTCCTCTGTCTCATTGAATGTTAATTTTTCCCTTTGAGGAATATATTCAATTTTGATGACTGGGTGATTATTGGTTTTAAATCTACCTACTTTTCACTTTGGACAATCATATCCCAAGCCCTTTGATACCTGAATATAGAACTTGCTAAATCCTCTGTTATCCTGACTGTGACTCCATGAAATTTGATTTTTTTTCTTCCTGCTTGCAATAATTTCCCCATGATCTAGAAGCTGTACTAGTTGGCTATGATATTCCTGGGAGTTTTCATTTTGGGAGGCTTTTCAGGAACTAATTGATGGATTCTTTAAAATTCCATTTTGCTTTGGGTTACCACAATTTCCCTTGATAATTTCTTGAAAGATAGTATCTAGGCTCTTTTTTTTGGTCATGAATTTCAGATAGTCCAATAATTTTTTCAAAACATTATCTCACCTGGATCCATTTTCCAGATCGCATTTTTTTTTCCAATGAGATATTTCATATTCTCTCGATTTTGTTTGATTGTTGCTTGATGTCTCATTAAGTCATTAGCTTCCAGTTGCTCAACTCTAAATTTCAAGGAATTATTTTCTTCAAAGAGGTTTTTGTAGCTCCTTTTCGATTTGAACAATGCTATTTTTTTTTCTTTTTGGAGGAGGGGAAGTAGGGCAATTGGGGTTAAGTGGCTTGTCCAAGGTCGCACGGCTAGTAAGTGTTAAGTGTTTGGGCTGAATTTGAACTCACGTGCTCCTGACTCCAAGGCCAGTGCTCCATTCACTGCACCCCATAACAACCCCATACAATACTAATTTTGAAAGAGTTCGTCTCTTCAGGGTTTTTTTTAATATATATATATATATATATATATATATATATATATATATATATAT
>NW_027186320.1:3453028-3498716 GCF_028583685.1 Petaurus breviceps papuanus
TATATATATATATATATATATATATATATATATATATATTTGGCCAATTCTGCTTTTCAAGTCACTCTTCTTTTCATTGAATTTTTGTGCCTCTTTACCATTTGGCCTAATCTGTTTCTTAAGGTTTTAGTTTCTTCAGCAATTTTTTGTGTTTCCTTTAATAACTTTACATTTTTACCCATGATTTTCTTATATCACTTTCATTTATGTTTTCAATTTTTCCTCTACCTTTCTTACTTGATCTCCAAATCCTTTTTGAACTCCCCCATCCCCTGAGAAAACTCATATTTTTCTTGAACCTTTTGGATTCAGGGATTTTGACTTTGTCTTTTTCTGAGTGTGTATTTTCATCTTCCTTTTTACAATAGAAATTTTATGTCATCAGAATTTTCTTTTCTCTGGTTTGCTAATTTTCCTGCCTATTTCTTGTCTTTTAACTCTATACAAAAATTGATTTCTGCTTCCCAAGTGGAGTGAGTACTGTATAACTGTTCAGAGTTATTTTGCATTTGTTTCACAGGTAATTCTGTGTACCTGTAAGTCCTTGACTCTTCACAGGTCATATTGTCTAGAGAGAGGTATATTTACCACTCTCGTTATCTGTGCAGTGGTTTGTGAGTGAAAACAAGTATTATTTTCATCCCTGGAGCTGTAACCAGGCCCCTGATAGTAATCCTTCTCAAACTGGGTCTAAGCCCCAAAACTTATACCCAGATCCAAGTATAGGAAATGTAATAGGGTCCTACCCCTTGTAGTAGCAAGCACCCTAGCATCCCCAGGATGGCTGCCAACACATGTTCTTAGATCTGCTTTTCTAAAGGAAAGCAGCTCAAAATAGTTAACAATCTTGCTTTAATCAAACATATGTCATTTACCTAGTTCAGGGGAAAAAGGTCAGCACCTCAAATTTCATAGAATACAGAGTTTACAAGAAGACAAAAAATAGAAACAGAGAAACATATCAGCAGAAAGGGCTTCCAACTGTCCAACCATTACATCCATACCTAGTCAGTTACCAGAGAGGGAAGCACCAACATCTAGGTTTCCAAAGCTGGGGACCTTCATAGCTGCATAGAGTCTCATCTGGTCAAATCACAATCTTTTCTGAAAGTGAGCCCCAAAACAAAATCTCACATCAGGGTATGTATATCCCTTTTCCTGGATCAGAAAATGTCACAACCCTCTTGACCCACTGCCCAATCACTCAATACCAAGGTGTGAGCATTCCTGAAAACCAAGGCTCCTTCCACAGGCTCCATGTGACCACATTCAGCCTATTAGGGGGCAGAGTATATTTTCAAATCAAGGAAGGTTTTCAGAGTCACTCATGCCTATCAAAGGGCCTAGGGCAAGGAAGGTCTTAAATTCATATTACCATACTACCCCTAGAACCAGCAGAGGGACCCTTATACATTTTCTTCTTGCCTGTTGTCTATTTCCTTTACCATCTATGGGCTAAGAGTTCCAAATGCACCTGGTCCTGGTTTATTGTGTCTGGGTCTGTGCTAGTGAGAACTGGGGTGGGTTTTTTTTTTTGACAGATCATTACTATTGATATTCTAAGTTGCATTTGGCTAGAATATTATTTATCTCTCTTTCTGTTGTTTCTGCTACTCCAAGATTTGTTTTAGGGAATTATTTAAAGATGTTTTGAGGTGTTTCAAGGCAAGTTCAGGTAAGTTTCTTTTTTTTTTCCACCATATTGACTCTACCCCCCGAAGAAGGTATAAACACATCTGTTTTACTCCCTAGATACTTTAAAATGAAAGAATGTAGTTGTAGAGTCCTATATTTATGATCTCTCCTTTATATTACATTTCAATATTAATGAAAATATAATACATGTTTATCTTCCTGAGTACAGAAAATTGCATAATGTCTGGTTAAATTGCTCTATAAATATAAAAATTTTAAGGATGGAAAAAATAACTCACCTTGTACTGAAATAAACTTAGGTGACAGAGTTCTTAAAAAATAAATATTCAAGGATATTTAGCATGATTTATTCTTTTTGTCCAAGAGCAAGTGTAAATAAAATGATATCAAACTCAGAAAGAGGATCTAGATGCATTATAAATGTGAGAATGCCTTGATTAAAACTCAGTGCACTGAAATCTCTCCTACCAGCAAGGAGAGGAGAGAGGGATGTAAGCCATTACGTATAGTGATATTATATATGTACTTAAGTATGTGTGTATACATGTGTGTATGCATATGTACATGTTTGTATCTATACATAGATATATGTGTATAAACATATATGTGTACAGTAATGTTACATACATAAATATATGTACATTTTTATTAAATATAAGATGCAGTGCACACGTGTTTTTCTGCATGTGTATATACACACAAGTACAAACATATGTACATGCATATATATGTGTGTCTATGTGCATATAGTCTTGATATATCTTCATAATTCTCAAAATGTGTGGAACTACAATATCTTGTTCATTACATAAGAAAAAATGAATGAATTAAGCATTTTGAATACTTAATATGTGAATAATAATATGCTAAGCATAGAGTATACAAATACAAAAGCAAGACATACTTTACTTTCAAGGACCTCCCATTCTTATGGGGAAGACAATACATATAGAAGATCTCAGTGACAACAAAGAGAGAGATTTTTCATGGTCTTTAAGGCACTGTAGCAAAGCACATGTTAATTTTACTATTGGATGTCAATTCCAATAAGAAAAAATTATTTCAGTGTCTGAAATTTCGGAAAGTTTCAGTTTCTAATGATTAAATATTAGATAGTGCCAAGGATTTTTATGGCCATAATTTTCTTTTCTGATTCTTCAGTAGCTATTGATTATAGCAGTTTCTGAAACCCTGCTGAATCTCCACAAGGCTAGCTTTCCAGGATAACAACTCAGGGCACTGGGCTTGAAGCAATGCTATTGCCAAGGTTCATAGGTTCAGGTTTTTTATCCATCTTTATCAAGATTTGAGGAGTGGTGATGATCAAAGTTGTTGTGGTGCTTTGCCTTGCCTGTCCCAAGGTGCTTTTTCTCTCTCTTCTAAAATGACTTACTTCTTCAGCTAGACTAGCTTGCTGGAACTGAGAGTTGTGTGAGCATTGGTTGCACCCTCTTTAATGCTATTTTTTCCCTGAGGATGAGTGTGAGAACTTGGCTCAAATCAGAGCTAATTGTCAGGGAGGGATATGCATCCTCCTCTCCCCCCCCCCCAAAGCCCAAGGCTCTTCTGCTTATCTTCCCATTGCTGACAGTAGTTGTTACTTGTGATGCTAAGGGAGGTGGACTCCATCATCAGGTGCTTGGGCTATTTTTATTAGGAAATGAGGCAGGAGATGGTAGTTTAGGTGGTGGTGGTTTGACCTGCCTAGAATATACTGCTTCCTCTCATGGTGACTGACTACTTTAGCTAGGATGTGTTGCTTGCTTTGTGCATGACAGTCTCTATTTTACAGTGGTAACTTTCTACCTAGGACTTAATTTTCTTAATACCAGTTTCATACTTCCTGTGAATCTATCAGCCTCAAATCTATTCTTGGGAGGGTTTAAAAAAAATTTGCTCATGGCTGAGTAGAAAGAGGAAAATCTGTGACCTTCAAAAACAACCACATAAAATACCTATAAAATATGCCTCTAAACAAATTTAGAGCTTCAGAACCCACAAAGTGAGAGGGAGAAACAAATTCCCTGGTGGAGGCAGCCTGGCAGGCCAAAAGGAAGATTTTTTCACAGTGTGCAGGGAGCTGAGTGCAGTCCCACATGAGCTGCATGGTCCTGACCCCAGGGAAAAGCAGAGGCAGGATCATATTTCAGGAGGGTGTGAAACTGGCAGCTCTGGTAGTTTCCAGACTTTTCCACCCATAAATGCCAAAAATAAAGTAAAAGCTCAGTCAGCAATTGGTTG
Organism: Petaurus breviceps papuanus; assembly: GCF_028583685.1. Classification (NCBI taxonomy): domain Eukaryota; kingdom Metazoa; phylum Chordata; class Mammalia; order Diprotodontia; family Petauridae; genus Petaurus; species Petaurus breviceps. The sequence goes on from NW_027186320.1 coordinate 3,456,926, forward strand.
GAAAGGAAGGGCACATTCTAGCCCCTGCCCCAAGGGAAAGAGGTTGCACAGGAAGAGCAGCTGCAGCATCTGCCCCCTGGCTGCCTCAGGAGCTGCTGACCTATAGATCATAGGGGGCCAAGCAACCATTCAGAGAGTAAAGTGCTCTTGCTTTGACTTGCTTGAATCTGGGTTGCTTTATTAGGCAGTAGACCTGGGGTGAGAAACAACAGTTTGCCAGTATGGTGTCTGTAGAGAGGGTCCTCCTAAGATATCTGACAACATTTCTGAAAACCCCAGTGATTGGGGACAAAGCTCTCCTCTCTGGAAACAGAGTTGCACAGTGGCAAATAGATCAAAAGTCAAGTAATTCTTTGACAACATGAGCAAGTAGAGGAAGCAAAGCAAGCAGAGAAATAAATCCTTTGATCAAATGGCATAAGAAGCCCAAAAAGCCAATGAGGAGAAGAATTCCTTAAAAAGCCGAATTTGCCAGAGGGAAAAATAAATAATTTGAAATGCTCACTGAAGAGAATAAATCCTTCAGAATTAGTTTGGAGCAAATGGAAGCTAGTGACTTTATGGGAAATCAAGATACTATTAAACAGATACAAACAAATTTAAAAAATAGAAGGCAAGGGGAAATATCTCATTGGAAAAAACACTGACCTTATACATAGATCCAGGAAAGATAATTTTTAAATTATTGGACCACCTGAAAATCATGATTAAAAAAGAATCTAGAAATCACTCTTCAAGAAATTCTGAAGGAAAATGTCTATGATATTTCAGAACCAAAAGGCAAAATAGAAATTGAAAGAATCCAATTACTTCTTGAATAAAGATACCAAAAACAAAATTCCTAGGAATATTATAGCCAGGTTCCAGATTTCCCAGTTCAAGGAGACAAATATTGCAAGCAGACAAAAAGAAACAATTTGAATATTGTGGAAACACAATCAGCATAACTCAAGGTCTAGCAGCTTCTATACTGAAGGATAAAAGGGCTTGGAATATGATATTCCGGAGGTCAAAGGGATTAAAACCAAGAATCACCTAGCCAGCAAAATTGAGTATCATGTTTCAGGGGAATATATGGTCATTCAATGGAATAGAAAACGTTCAAGCATTCTTCAAGAAAAAAAAACCAGAGTAGAATAAAAAAAAATATTGTCCTTCAGATACAAGAAACAAGAGAAGCATGAGAAGGTAAACAGGGAAAAGAACTTATCAAAATTGAATTATTTACAGTCCTACATGGGAAAATGATAATTGTAACTTAATGAAACTTTTCTCAGTCTGAGTATAGTTGAAGGGGATATAAATGTGTGTATCTATGTATACATATATATATATATATATACATACACATGTATCTTTATAGGAGGGTATATGTGCTTGTGAATTCGTATGTGACTGTGTGTATATATGTGTACAAGTCTACATAGAAAGAGGGCACAGTATCAATTGATTTGGAAAGGATGATATTTAAAAGTTGAAATTGAGAAGTGAAAGAGGAGTATGTTGAGAGGAGATAGGCAAAGACATAATAGGGGAAATTATCTCATAGAGAAGAGGCAAGGGAAAACTGTTACAATGGAGGGGAAGAACAGGAAGGAAAAAGGCAATGGGTTAACCTTACTCTCTTTGAATTTAGCTTAAGGTGGGAATAACATACACAATAAATTGGGTATCTTAACTTACAGGAAAGTAGGGGAGAAGGGGAGAAGGGGGGGGTTTACAGAAGGGAGGGCAGATTTGGTAGGAGGGTAGTTAGAAGTACACACATTTGAAAAGGGACAGGGTCAAAGTTGAAAATGTAACAAGTGGGGGACAGAATATGATGGAGGGAAATATAGTCATTCTTTCATAATATATACACTATGGAAATGTTTTGCATAAATACACATGTACAACTTATATCGAATTGCTTATCTTCCCAGAAAGGGTGAGTGATGAAGGAAGAAGGGAAAGAATCTGGAATGCAAAATCTTAAAATAAAATGTTTAAAAAATATGATTTTTTTAATATTCACTGCGAAATAAGATATACAGGCACTGGGTTATGGATATCCATTTTTTTTCCTACTGTAAATTTGGAGGAGGAATGCAGAAGGATATATGAGAGAGCATATTGGGGGAGGTGATTTTCAATGGGATTGCTGCTTTGGGTTGAATGTTAGGGGAAAGATGGGGAGAAAATTTATAACTCCAAATATTGTGGAATTGAATCTTGTAAAATAAAAAATAAATAAAAAAACAAGAATCACTTACCCAGCAAAATTGAGCATAATGTTTCAGGGTAAAATATGGCTATTAAATGAGATACAGGACTTTCAAGAATTCTTCATGAAAAAATCAGGATTGACTCTAAAATTTGACTTTTAAATTGGAGAAGTGAGAGAAGCATGAGAAGGTAGAGAGGGAAAAGAAATCATAAGGAACTTACTAAACTTTAATTACTTACATGCCTACATGGGAAAATGATCATTTTAACTCCTGAGACTTTTCTCAGTATGTGGATAGTTTAATGGGAATATGTGTGTGTATGTACACACATATGTATACATACATATGCATTTATATAGGAGGGTATATGTGCATATAAATACAAATGTGAGTGTGTTTATATGTGTACATGTATATATAGACAGAGGGCATAGGATCAGCTGAATAGGAAGGGATGATATCTAAAAAAATAAAATTAATTTGTGAGAAAGGAATATAATGAGAGGAGAGAGGGAGAGATAGAATAGGGTAAATTACCTCATGTAAAATAGGTGAGATAAAACTGTTACAATGGAGGGGAAGAACAGGAGGGCAAAATGGAATTTGTCAACCTTAGTCTCATTGAATGTGGCATCAGGAGGAAATAATGTACACACTAGATTGGGTGTCTTACCTTACAGGAAAGTAAGGGAGGTGGGGATAAAAGGAGGGATGATAGAAGGGAGGGAAGATGGGGGGAGGGTAGTTATAAGTACACACTTTTGAAAAGGGATGTTGTCACAGTAGAAAATAGAATAAGTGGGGGCAGGTTAGGATGGAGGGAAAGAGAGTCATTCTTTCACAATATATCTACAATTGAAATGTTTTGCAAAACTACACATGTATAACTAATATTGAATCACTTTTCTTCCTTGTAGGGTGGGTAAAGAGGGAAGAAGGGAAAGAATCTAGAAATCAAAGTTTTAAAATAAAATGTTAAATATATGTTATTTTTTTATCATGCAACTGGATAATAAGGTTTACAGGCACTGGGGTATAGAAATCCATCTTGCTCTACTTGAAAGTCAGAGGGCAAATGGGGAGGATATAAGAGAGGGCAGATTGGGGTGAAAGGGGTATTCAGTAGAATTTCTATTTTGTTGGGGGATAGGGGAAAATGGGGAGAAAATTCGTAACTCAAAATCTTGTGGAAATGAATGTTGAAAACCAAAAATAAATAAGCTAAACATTAAAAATAAATCTGCTTATATATACATGAGAAATTACTATTTTTGTAATTCCTAGAAGATCTTTTGAAAGGAAATGTAACTAAAAATGTGTATACATTAGAATAAAGGTTGAAGGAAAATTTTTTTACTTCTTTTTAAAGGACAAAAATTCCTTTTAAATCAGATCCCGATAGTACATAGATATGATTGTTAAAATTACCTTCTTCCAATGAAATGGAAAAAAATATTTTGTTTTGTGTTTCTATAGTGTTGTTGATAATAGTCATAACTAACATAGTTATGTGACAGGTTAATATGTATATGTGAGTCTGTATTTCATCAAAATATTTCCAAATTATTTCTCTTCTAATCATTCTCAAGTGCAGATTGAGATTTATTTCAGAAATGCTAATATATATAATTTGAACAAAAACCTGATATCAAATTACTTACCATTGACTTGTATGATATTGTAGAAAATCTTAAACTAAGGAAAAGTGGAATTAAATACTACATAAAATTGAAATGTATAAGTTAATTCTTTCCTGCTCTGGTAAGTAAAGAGTTTGGCATGACATCATTAGTTCTTGTATAAAGTACTAGCACAATTACTGGGGGAGAGATTTAAGTGAGCAAAGAAGGGTTAGGTCAGGAAATAGATAATGACAGTAACTGGGGTGCTTTTTAATACAGTTTAGTACTAAGCATACATGAAAAGGAGCTATTCCTTTTTGATATTTCCTGTGTTTATGGGTGACTGTTATTCTCCTTTAGGTAGGAATTACATCTACCTGCTTTTTTAAAGGGTTGAAAAAAGTATGCTGTTTTCTTTTACCTGAACAATTGTGAAATGAGGAAAGAGTATTGATTTGTTTTATCCAGGCCATTTCCCCCCTTTTAACCTAAACTCTATTAAAATATTTTTAATGAAAAATAAAATCCAAATATCACTTAGGTCTTAAATATTTCATCACTTTGCAGTCTTTGCATACTTCATCTCAGATTTACCTAAGTCTATGATATTGAGATTTTTTAAAATCTGATTTAGTGATATAGCATGATACTAGCACTTCATCTCAGTTTGAGCTCATCTGTAAATTAGCATGTCATCCATATCTTTATCCAGGTAATTGATTTTTAAAATAATCAAGCATCACACACTTCAGTAGAGAGCCCTGAAAATCCACTCCCCTAAAAGTTGACATCAAGCAATTAATTACTAAGCCTTGGTTTGATACATCCATTTATTACTAAATTCATCTAATACTACTTTCATAAATAACATCTCCCCATTTTTTTTCTAAAAAAATGTAATATTTATCACATCTTCTAAAAATCCAAGCAATCTAGATAAGCTTAATCTGTTTTAATTTGCATCTATTAAGCTTGGTCAAAAAAGGTAGGGTAGCAGTATCTTCTTTCCTTTATAGATATTCAATAATGCCAAAAAGATACATGTCTATGAGTTCAAATCTGGCTTCAGATACTTTTTACATATGTAAACCTGGACAAATTACTTAAGGCTGTTTACCTTGGTTCTTCATCTGTAAAATGAGTTGGAAAAGGAAATAACAAACTTTTATTTTCTTTGCCAAGAAAACACCAAATGGGATCACAAAGAGTTATACACTATTGTGACAAGTGAGCAACAACAACAAAATAACGTAGAGATAAAATATTAATAAGTAGGGTGAAGACAGAAGGCTTTCTTGAGAAACCATCCTTTAATCATTTATTTCAAGCCTTCCTTCCCCTTTCTAGGGAAGTCTTCATTCAGGCATCAACTAAGCCTTGAATGAAGACAATAATTATGAAAATTGGTTATCAGAATGCAATAAGTTAAATAAAAGGGGGGACCCAAATTGTTAGAGACTTCATTATAACCTAAAAATTATTCTGCAAGTTTTTTTTAATAGAAGTTACTTTTTATTGCTCTGAAGTTCTTTCTTAAGTGATTTATAGATCATTCTTAATTGCTTTTTTAAGTGAAATTAATTTCTCAGACACTATGCTTTCAATAATATAAAAGTCCCTGTAATATTCTAAAATTAGAGTAGAAATCAAGCTGATGATTTAATGGACATATAGCTACACACATAGTTACATACAGTTTTGCTTACCCATGTATTTAGGCATGTTGACCAAATTTATATGATCTTTCTTTTTTTTGTCATCTATATTTATCGGTTTACTCTCTGATTGACATATATAATAGTATATCATTGTTAGGAAGGACAGAATTTTACCAATTTCTCTATGAATAGAAAATGAAATTACTGATATATAAAATAACATTTTTACAAAATATAAATCACAAATGCTTTTTTCCTTAACTAACTGTGAATGTAAATGTTTTAAGTGACTTATGATTTCTATTTCCTGTTTACCTTTTTATGCTTCTCTTCAGTCTTGTGTTTGAATGTAAAATTTTCTGTTCAGGTCTTGTCTTTTCATAAATAATGCTTGAAAGTCATCTACTTCATTGAATGCTTATTTTTCCCCTGAAGGATTATATTCAGTTTTGCTGGGTAGATGATTATTGTTATGCTGGTTCCTTTACCCTCCAGAATACCACATTCCAAAATCTCAAATGCTGTAAGGTAGAAGCTACTAAGACTTGTGTTATCCTCACTGTGGTTTCATGATACTTGAATTGTTTTTTTTTTCTAGCTACTTCCAATATTTTTTTTCTTTACCTAATAATTCTGGAATTTAACTGTAATATCCCTTGGAAATTTCATTTTAGGATCTCTTTCAGAAGCTGATTGGGGAACTTTTTTTCAATCAGGATAGTTTTCCTTGTTAAATTCCTTGTTAATTTCTTGAAAGATAATGTTTAGGCTCCTTTGTTTTTTGATCATGGCATTAAGGTACTCCGATAATTTTTAAATCATCCCTACTGGATCTATTTTCTAAGTCTGCTCTTTTCTCAATAAACTATTTCACAAGGTCTTTTATTTTTTTTATTCTGTTTGCTTTGTTTGATTGTTCCTTAGTTTCTCATAATGCCATACACTTCCATTTGTTTAATTCAATTTTTTTTTTTTGCTTTTCAAAGGGGGAAAGTTAGTGGAATTGAGGTTAAGTGACTTCCCAAGGTCACACAGCCAGTTAAATGTTAAGTGTGTGAGGCCGGGTTTGAAATCAGGACCTACTGACTCCAGGGCTGGTGCATTATTCACTGTGCCACCTAGCTGCCCCCTCAATTCTAATTTTTAAGGAATTATGTTCTGCAGGGCTCTTTTGTACCTCTTTTTCCATTTGTCCAATTCTATTTTTTTAAGGAAACTATTTTTCTTCAGAGAATTTTTGTGCTTCTCTCCCTATTTGTACAATTCCACTTTTTAACATATTCTTCTCGTTGTTGGGTTTTTGCACCTCTTTTAACATTTGAGCTAGTCTGTTAATTAAGATGCTATTTTTTTTAGGATTTTTCTGTATGTGTATATCTCCTTTGCCAAGATTTTGACTCTCTTATGATTTTCTTGCATCACTCTCATTTCTCCTACAAATTTTTTCCTCTGTCTCTCTTACTTGAAGTTTAAAATCCTTTTTGAGCTCTTCCATAACCTGAGTTTAACATATATTTTTCTTGGAGATTTTTGGATGTAGGTGCTTTGACTTTGCTATCTTCTTCTGAATATGTGTTTTAATCTTCCTTGTCACCACAGTAACTTTCTATGGTCAGAAAATTTGCCCATTTTTATTAATTTTTCCACCCTATTATTTGATTCTTAACTATTTTTCAAAGTTGGGCTCTACTTCCAGGATGGAGAATGCATTGTTCCAAGCTTCAGGGATTTTGTGCAGCTGTTTTCAGAGATACTTCTATGGACCTACATGTTTTCAGTTCTTCCAAAGTGGTATGATCTAAGCAGAGGTGTTTCCTCCTCTCCTGGCTTGTGTTCTGTTCTATGAGTGAGCAAAAGTACTCTTTTATGCCCTGGAACAGTGAGGAAGTTCCCCACTCTGTTATGGATGCAAATTCTGATTCAATTTCTTCCTTTTCCTGGTACTGCTGCCAATGTCTGTGACTCCGATTTAAGCATAGGCAAATCAACAGAGTCTTTTCATAGTGCCAGCAAAGAGATTCCTGTTGTCTCCTTCTAACCATGTCAACTCCCATATTGTCTGTGAACTGATAGCTCTGGAAGCAGCTACTGCCAGTTCAGTCATTCCCAAGGATTGTGTGGTCTGGCTTCATCTGCACTCCAATCACACCTAGGTGCTGCACAACTTTTCTGTGACCTCCCATATTGTCTTAAGGTAGAAAATTATTTCACTCAGCATGTGTTTTGCCACTCTCTCTAGAGTTTGTTTGGAGTTTTTATTTAAAGATATTTAGAGGAGTTTGGAAGTAAGGGAATCACCTGACTTTACTCTTCCATATTAGCTTGGCCACCACTCTGCTAACTTTTAATCCAGAGAAATAAGAACACTGAATCAAACTTTCAAAATTAACATTTAAGTATTCTTACAAAAATATTTTATTTTCCTCGGAAGTTTTGGATTTTAAAATGGCAGTTTGGGTAGGAGAAAGCATAAATGTGAATTTATTCCTGTGACAGTTTGGGGAAGAGGGGGAATTATAATCCATAGTCATTTAATTATATATTTGGTATCACCAGTGGAAATAGTGTAACTCCCCCACCCATGAAAAATGTGGTATAAGTCCTCCCAGTTAAATTCCTTGAAACTTAAGTGACTTTCAAAGACAGAATATAAAAGGCTTTTTTTTGTAGCAAAAAGAAACTGTATCATAAAAAAAAAATTATCTTGCTTTCAGAAAGTACTCCATGGATTTTTGATAGCAAGACTTTTTTTTCCCTTTGTGTGAGAGCAGATAATATTAAAACTGCAACTCTGACATATATTTATTTGTTTGTTTTCCTAATCACAATTATCTTGAAAGAAACAATGACACAGATTGACATTTAGGTTCTCAGAAAATTAAGTTTATGTTTTAAATCATAATTCTTTTTGGGAAAAAGGTTTTTTTTAAGTAAATTAAAATTATATGCATTGTTCACTACTTAAGGGACTGGACTCGACTTTACAATGTATGGTGTTAATTCTAAATTATTTACTGTGCTCCTACTGCCACTCCTCACACACACATACTGATGAATTAATATATAAGTATGTCATAATGTTTTGTAATTAAAAATTAACATTGAAGTACAAGGTTAAGACCCAACATTCAACAGGGATTGGGGACTAATTAAAAGGTCATTATCATTTAAAGCTTTGGAATATCTCTTTGAAACAGGCAAGGACAAATTCACTATGATAGGATGTAAGATGGACAGACATTGGTGTTTCCAGAACCATGAAAAATTTTCAAATATCGTTTAAAGCAAATTTCTCTCTGGAATTTGTGGATCCCACATTACAACCTTTTGAAATAGTTAAAGATTATATAGGGTAAGAAAATTATTTAGGCTTTGAAACATGCATTATTATATCTATTTAACTGTTTCTCTTTAAATATATAGATATCCTGTTCATACATAGGTAAGGCTAGATGACCTCAAATGTCTCTTCCAACTCAAAGACTCTGTGAAACCTTAATTTTATACCAGGCATCCATCAGACCTTCTAGATGTACAACATTAACTCTGGTTTTTAACCTTCAGCTACATATTCTTCGTTTATAATTTCCTGACTCTGAAAGTTATAGGCAAACACAAAGCCATAAAAATCTTAAAAAAAAAAAAACAGCGTTCTGTGTGACTGGCTTTGCAACCACAAAATGAATACTATCCTTCAGGTGTTAATTAGGTAAGTGTTTGGATTGGTTCTAGATCTCTGACAACAAAAATCTTTGACAGAGTAATGGGAAGACACAGGGTAAGGTTTTATGTGCAAAAAATGGAAGGTGAAAGTCAGTTGGGTAGATTAATTCCCATAATAGTTATTTAACTATGAATAAGGAATTTAACCAAATATCTTATGCAACTTTCTATGTTCTTTATTCATTAAACAAAGGGAGGTGAAGAAATAGCAGATTACTGATATACTGGCATGAAGTAATGTTTTCTAGAAATATTCAAATTGAGGACAACCAGGAACAACCTTGTGACAAGTTAACTGTACTTGAATACAACATATTTACTCTTATTATATTTCATTAAATTGGAAAATATATGCTTCCTGTCTAATAAATATGATTTTCAACAGAAGTATTTTAAGGAGAAGACAGAAAACAAAAGTGAAAAGGTCAGAGCTTTCTCTATTATTGTACTGTACCAATTTATATCAGTGTCAATATGTTCCTTGCAGATATAAGATTAGATGGACTAAAGGAGGCCATTTGTGATATTTAACATAATTACTTTTTTTAAGTCCCTAAGGAAGAGAAAACAGTGGAAAGGGTTGTGCTGGTTAAAGTTGTTGAGGATGGAGGTATTGAAGGCTTAAAAAACATTTTCTCTTTAGCTGATTAATTGTTGAAATTTATAGTATTAGAAGTTTTGAAAAATGTCTTCAAGGAAAAATCCCCAATATTGTATATATATATGAGTAGATTCTAGTTCCTCAGTATACTTTACTTCTTAATCTCAAGGGATATTTATAGTTCCCATATTTTTGTTTATTCTAATTTCATTCTGTAAAAAATAAAGCACTTCATTATACTTATTATTCTCCACCACTTTCTTAGTTGTCATTTTGTATTGTAAGAGAGTTTCTCTTTATTAGAAATGGGATTGACAGTTGATTAACTTTCAGACAGTAATGTTCAAAAAATGATGAAATATTGCTAGAGAGAAAGGTGATAAATAAGTGTTCCTATATTTTATTGTCCAAAAATAAAATACTAGCTTTCAAAGCACTTGAAGTAAAAGAGAAAACAATTAGTACTTACATTCACCATAAAATATTTCAAAAGAAACCTCAACAGTAAGGAATTCTCCAAGATGCATGATGTAGACTTTTGCACACAGGTTCTCAGCATTTTGCCGCCCATTCATTCCAATGCATGCACAGCACTAAAAGAGAAGCACTCGCTTCCAAAAATAAAAGGGAAAACAAATTCTACCAGATAATTAGATGAAATATATTTTGTCCTGTACTTAATACTAGCCTGTAAAGGGGAATGAAAAAAGCATTCATTTATTAATTTATGATTTTCTTAATTTTTTTTTTTACCTTTAGTTTACAAGATTCAATTCCAAAATTCCTTGAGTTTCACATTCTGTCCTCCTCCTTTCTCTCCCTGCCACCCCAATGGTGGCATAGTCAAGTACAGGATCTGTAAATATTTTCATATTAGATATTAGTCAGTTTATAAAGACATATTTTATCAGATGGAATGATAAATGGTAAAGAGAAAATAAAACCAAACATTAAAAGGAAAAAGATAAGGTTGTTTTCTTCAATCTGGATACAAACTAAGTTCTTTCTAGTTCTTTCTCTGGATGTAGACATCTCTCCCCATCATGATTCTTTTGGGATTGACATATCACTGCATTGCTGAGAAGAGTCCAGTCTATCAAAGTTGGTCATCACAAATATGTTTTCTGTTATTGTGTACAAATTTCTCCTAGTTCTACTCTTCTCACTCAACATCAGTTCATATAACCCTCTCGAGGTAAATATGAAGTCCATCTGCTCCTTGTTTTTAATAGCACTATAGTATTCCAAAACATGCATGCACCACAACTTGTTTAGCCATTCCACAATTGAAGGTCAACTCCATAATTTCCAATTCATTGCTACCACAAAAAGAGCTGCTATAAATATTTTTGTACATATGGGTCTCTCTCCCCCTTCTTTGATCTCTTTGATATATAACACTAGAAGTGGTATTGTGGGTCAAAGGGTATGAAATTATTTATAACACTTTGGGCATCATTCCAGATTGCTTTCCAGAAAGGTTGGATCTGTTCACAACTCCAGCAGCAATGCATTAGTGTTCCAATTTGCCCACATCCTCTCCAGAATTTGTCATTTTCCTGTTTTTTCATCTTAGCCAATCTGACTGGTGACATGTGGTACCTCAAAATTGTTTTGAGTTACATTATTCTAATCAATAGTGATTTAGAACACCTTTTCATATGCTTATATATATCTTTAATTTCTTCCTCTGAAAACTGCCTGTTCATATCCTTTGACCATTTATCAATTGGGGAATGACTTGTACTCTTATAGATTTGACTCAATTCTCTGTATATTATAGAAACAAGTCCTTTATCATAGACATAGGTTGTAATAATTCTTTACCAATTTCCCATCTCCCTCTTAATCTTGGTTACAATGTCTTTGTTTGTACAGAAGCTTTTCAATTTAATGTAATCAAGATTATCCATTTTTCATTCTATAATACACTCTAATTCTTGTGTAGTCATAAAGTCTTTCCCTCTCCACAAATCTGACAGGTAAACTGTTCCTTGTTTTCTGAGATTGATAACAGTATCAACCTTTATGCCTAGATCATGCACCCATTTACACTTGATTTTGGTATATGGTGTTAGATAATGGTCTATGCACATTTTTTGCCATACTATATTCCAGTCTTCCTGGCAGTTTTGGTCAAATACTGAGTTCTTATCCCAAAAATTGGTGTCTTTGGGTTAATCAAAAAATAGATTACTATAGTCATTGACTGCTGAATCTTGTGTGCCTATTCTATTCCACTGATCCACTACTCTATTCCTCAGCCAATACCAATTAATTTTGATGACTGCTGCTTTATAATACAGATTGAAATCTGGTATAGTTATTCCACCATCCCTAGAATTTGTTTTCATTAATTCCCTTGATATTCTGGATCATTTATTCTTCCAGATCAATTTTGTTACTATTTTCTTAGTGCTATAAAGCAGTATTTTGGAAAACTACTTGGTATGGAAATAAATATATAATTTAATTTAGGTAAAATTGTCATTTTTATTATATTAGCTCAACCCAACCATGAGAAAATGATATTTTTTCCAATTAGATAGATCTGACTTTATTTGTGTGAAAAGTGTTTTGTAATTTTGATCATATAGGCCCTGGGTTTCTTTTGGCAGGTAGATTCCCAAATATTTTATAATGTCTACAGTAACTTTAAATGGGATTTCTCTTTCTGTCCTTTGCTTTTGAATCTTGCTTTCTATCTCTTGAATTTCATTTGAAATGTATAGGAATGCCAATGATTTATGTGGGTTTATTTTATATCCTGCAACTCTGCCAAATGTATTTATTGTCTCAAGTAGTTTTTACTCGATTCTCTAGAATTCTTTAAGTATATCATCATATCATCTGCAAAGAGTGATAGCTTGGTCTCTTCTTTGACTAATTTGATTCCTTTGATTTTTTTTCTTCTCTAATTGATACTGCTAAAATTTCCAGTACCAGATTGAAAAAGAGAGATCATAATGGACACCCTTGTTTAACCCCTGATGTTATTGGAAATGCTTCTAGCTTATCCCAATTGCACATAATATTTTCTGATGTTTTTAAATTGATGCTACCTATTATTTTTAGGAAGACTCCATTTATTTCTATACTTTCTAGTGTTTTAATAGGAATGGATGTTGTATTTTGTCAAAAGGGCTTTCTGCATCTATAGAGATAATCATGTGGTTTCTGCTAGTTTTATTGTTGATATGATCAATTATACTGATGGTTATCCTAATATTAAACTATCCTTGAATTCCTGGAATAAATTCTATGGATTAAAAACTTGTGACAAGTTGCTATAGTCTTTTTACTAATATTTTATTTAAAATTTTTGTATCTATATTCATGAAGGAGACTGGTTTATAATTTTCTTTCTCTGTTTTATCTCTTCATGATTTTGGTATCAGTACCATATTTGTTCCATAAAAAAATTTGGTAGGAGTATTTCTTCACTAATTTTCCCAAATAGTTTGTAGAGTATTAGAATCAAATGTTGTTCAAATATTTGATAGAATTCATTAGTAAATCCATCTGGCCCTGGAGAATTTTTCCTAGGGAGTTGACTGATGGTTTGTTCAATTACTTTTTCTGAGATGGGTTTATTTAAGTAATTTTCTTTCTCTTCAGTTAATCTGGGCAACTTGCATTTTGTAAATATTCATCCATTCCCCTAAGATAGTCAAATTTATGTGCATAGAATTTGGCAAAATAATTCATAATTCTTTTTTTAATTTCCACTTCATTGGAAGTACATTCACCTTTTTCATTTTTGATACTCATAATTTGGTTTTCTTCTTTTTTTTGTCCTATTAACTAAGGGTCTATGAATTTTATTTTTTTAAATAAAACCAGCTCTTAGCTTTATTTATTTATTCAATAGTTTTCTTAATTTCAATTTTATTTATATCTCCTTTGGTTTTCAATATTTCTGATTTATTATTTAATTGGGGATTTTGAATTTGTTCTTTTTCTACATTTTTCAATTGCATGCCCAATTTGTTGACCTCCCTTTTCTCTAATTTAATCATGTATGCACTCTGGGATATAAAACTTCCCCTAAGAACTGCCTTCAATGCATCCCACTAATTTTGGTATCTTTTCTTATTTTTACCATTCTCTTGAATGAAAATACTAATTGTTTCTATAATTTCTTGTTTGATCCATTCCTTCCTTAGGATTAAATTGTTTAGTTTCCAATTAGTTTTAAGTCTGTCTTTCCATGGCCCTTTATTGCATCATGATCTGAGAAGGATGTATTTAATATTTCTGCCTTACAACACAGAATTGTGAGGTTTTTATGCCCTAGATCATGGGCGATTTTTTATTATGTTCCATGAACCGCTGAGAAGAAAGTATATTCCTTCTTATCCCCATTCAGTCTTCTCCAGAGATCTATTATGTCTATCCTCTCTAAAATTCTATTCTCCTCCTTAACTTCTTTCTTGTTTATTTTTAGGTTAGATTTATCAAGTTCAAAGAGGGAGCTTAAGCTCCCCCACTAGTATAGTTTTGCTATCTATTTCTCCTTCTAATTCCCTTAACTTCTCCTCTAGGAATTTGGACACTATACACTTGGTGTATATATGTTAAGTAATGATATTGCTTCATTCTTGATGGTGCCTTTGGCAGGATATTGTTTCCTTCCTTATCTCTTTTAAATAGATCTAATTTTTCTTTTGCTTTATCTGAGAATAAGGATTTCTACACCTGATTTTTTTTTATTTTAGCTGAGTCATAATATATTCTACTCCAGCCTTTTAACTTTACGCTGTTGATATCATTTTATTTCAAATGTTTTTTCTTGTAGACAGCATATTGTAGTATTATGATTTTTAATCCATTCTGCTGTTTTATGGGAGCGTTCATCCCATTCACATTCACAGTAATGATGACTATCTTTCCCTTCCACTCCATCGTATTCACTCCCCTGCTTATGGTTTTATTCCTTCCTTATCCCTTTTCCTCCTTGATGGTTTTCCTTTTGACCACCACCTCCCTCAGTGTTGCCTCCAGTTAACCCTCCCCCTCCTTCCTTGCCTACCCTCTCACCTTACTACTATTTCCCTCACTTCTCATATCCACCTTTCTATCCCTCCCTTACATTCCTATTGCCTATAGGACACAATAGATTTAGAATATTATAGCCAAATTCCAGAGTTCTCAGGTCAACAAGAAAATATTGCAAATAGTCAGAAACAAACAATTCAAGTATCGTGAAGCCCCTGTCAGGATAATGCAAGACTTAGCAGCTTGTACCTTACAGGTTCTGAGCACTTGGAATATAGTATTCTGGAGGTAAAGGAGCTAGAATCATCTACCCAACATAACTGAGTATACTACTTCAGTGAAAAATAAGCATTCAATGAAATAGAAGACTTTCAAGCATTCTTGATGAAGAGATCAGAGCTGAATAGGAAATTTGACTTTCAAATACAGAAGTCAAGAGAAGCATAAAAAAGTTAAACAGGAAAGGAAAATATTAAGGGATTTAATTAAGTTAAACTGTTTGCATTTCTACATGGGAAGATGATGTCTGTAACTCATAAAATCTTTCTTAATGTTACAGTAGTTAAAATAAGTATATATAGAGAGGACAAAGGTGTGAGTTTAATATGTAAAGATTATACCTCAAAATAAAATTGAGGCTGAGAGAGGAATACACTAGGAGAAAAGAGAATGGTACAGGTAGAATGGGGTAAATTAACCCACATAAAATAGATATGAAAAACTTTTACACCAGTGGAGAGGAAGAGGGGGGAGGAGAAGGGTAGTGAGTGAATGTTACTCTCATCAGTATTGGCTGAAAGAGGGAATAACATATACACAAAAATTGACTCTAGATATCTACGCAATAGTAATTGTGAAAAAACAATTGAAGGAAATTTCTATTATGAAGGCCTAATTTCTCACATATATAGAGAACTGAAGCAAATTTATAAAAATAAAAATAAGAGCCATTCTCCAACTAATAAATGAAAAAAAAAGTAATGATCAGTTTTCATATGTAATGATCAAAATTATCTACAGCCACAAGGGGGAAAAATATTCCACCCCATTATTGATTAGAGAAATGCAAGTGAGGGGGGTGTGGAGGGATGATGGGAGAGAATGTGCAATTCAAAATTTTAGAAAGAAATTTTAAAAATTTATTTCACATGCAATTAAGAAAATAAAATACTAAATAAATGCAAATAAATAAATGCAAGCTAAAAAAGATTAATAGGGAAGTTAGAAAGAGAAAAGTGTTTTCGAAAAACGATGATGTTCTCAGTTTGGGATATACTGAGTTTAAGAGGTATTAAAGTTATCTAGTTTAAGATCATCAGTCAAACATATCCAAAAGTCCACTGGAGATATAAGATGAGAGATCAGAAGAGGTTATGTTTGGATAAATAGATCAGTAAAACTTTATTTTTATTTGTAAAGTGCTACATTTTAAATCATACATAAAAAAGCAAAATATATATTTTTTGTTCATATACAAAAGGTGGGGAGAAGTGTATCGAAGTTTAAGTAGAACTGCTACAATTCCTCTCTGGGTATAGATTCAACAATTAAACATGCAAAGAATGAACCTACTGAAATTCAAAATTCACCTGCTGCCAGCCCACCTGTAGAAAAACAAATCTATAATAATATTGATCATCAGTCCATGATTATTGATTGGTTGTTCCCCTTCTTTCTTAAAGAGGAACAAAATGACATCGCTACACTGGAGTCAAGCTACAGTGTGGATACCTGTGGTTTAGAACACTCTATTACAGGTTCGGAGAAAATAGACCATGTGAACATTTGCAGTGGAGATGTCTCTAAAGTTCTGTTTCTCACATTTCTTTAGAGGTACTGCAATTTTGCTTAATTCATAGAGCATAGCACTTTCTTTTATCTGTGCATACCATGCTTGGCAATGCCTTGCCAGTGTCTCACATATCACAAAATCAGTTCCAATGTTCTTCAGAACGATCTTGAAAATGTTGTTACATCACTTCCTCCATGTGAACACTTGGTTTTTGTGAGTTCACTATAAAATGGTCTTTTAGGAAAGTATAAAATTGGCATCCAAACAATGTGACCAGCCTATCAAAGTTGGACTTTCTGCAGTAGAATTTGAAAGTTTCGCAACTTAAGTCACAAAATGATCTCAATATTCAACATCTTAACTTGTCAGATTATCTTCAGAATATTTTTAAGATAATTCAAGTGGAAGTTAGTTTCCTGGCATAGAACTGGTACATTATCCAGGCTTCACAGACATGCAACAATGGGGTCAACACAATAGCCCTGTAAATCTTCAGTTTGGTACACAATGTAAAATCTCTTTTCTCCCGCTCTTTCCTTCATAGCTTCCTAAACACTCAGCTAGGTCTGGCAATATGTACATAACTTCATCATCTATGTGTACATGCCTGGAAAGTATACTGCCAAGGTAAGTGAACTTATCCCCAGCATTCAATATCTCTACATTTGCTGTAATCAATGGTTCTATGTGTGGACAGTGTGGTGCTTGCTTGTTGAGAACCTGGATTTTTTTGTTGCTAATTACTAGGCCCAAATGAGACAAACAGCAGGGAATTGATCTGTACTTTTTTTTTTCTCTTTCTGAAACTCAGAGGCTACATTAAGTACACAATCATATGTGAATAAAAAAATCATGATCCAACTCTCCCTACGCTATTGTCTTTTCATGTTAAATAGTTAAACATCAGTGTTGTAGCTGACCACAGTGTTTGTCCTTATTGAAGGTTTCTGACAACATTGCTAAAAGCAGCATGCTAAAAAAACATGGGAGAAAACATATAACCTCTGTTGGTGACTGGAAAAGCTTGAGAGCATGCCCATTATCCAGAACAAGGACTAGCATGTCATCATGTAATTGAGGTATAATACTAATAAATTTCTGTGGGTAAATAAATTTTGCCACAATTTTCCAAAAGCCTTGATGAATAACAGCATTAAAGGCCTTGGTTAAACTAATGTATGTTGTATACAGATCCATGTTCTGCTCCTGGCTTTTCTCCTAGAATTTGTCAGGCAGAAAACACCATATCAGCCATTCTTTGGCTCTTTCTGAAACCACATTGACTCTAGGATTGATGACCATCTTCCAGGACTATTAAAGAGCACTTTGGCAAAAATCTTGCCAGCACTGACTAAGAGACATCCCCCCTTCACCCTATAGGAAAATTTGTTTTATTTACATTTACAGACATGGGCGATGGGTGCATTCTTTAACTCCCAGAGTATAACCTCCTCTTTCCATATAACCTGGAAAATTTTAGTCAGCTCGTGTATGAGGAATGGCCCAACTGCTTTATCAATCTCAGCTGAGATAGAATAAGCACCAGTCATTTTGCCATATGTGAGGAACCTAATGGCATTCAAAATCTCTTCTTCATGTGGAATTTTACTAGAGAGGAATTGACTTTAACCTGAGGTATACAGTCAATGGCTGCAGCATTGATTGATGATGGTCTTTTGGAAACACTATGGAAATTTCAGCCCATCTCTCCAGGATCATGTCCTCATCATTAATCAATGTGGCTCCATCAACACTGAGTAGCTGAGATGCATCATAGGTTTTGGCCATAAATAGCCTTCAGAGCATCATAAAAGCACTTTGAATTGTTATTATCAGCATAAAAATGAATTTCATCTGCCTTATTACTGAGTCAAAAATCCTGTATCTCTCTAAGCTTTGCTTTACTTCTGATGGAATTAAATGCTGACTTCTTAGAGATGAATGAACTATGATGCTGGTAAAACCTAAAGAGTTCTTATTTTTTACTTAGCAACTTATGCATTTCCCCATTATTTTCAACAAACTAATCCTGATATTTGTGAGTGTTCATTCCCATTGAGTATATGCAGTGCTATATACCAAATCTCTGAAAGCTGCCCACTCATATTCTCCTGCACTGTTGCTAGTTGTTTGTTCAACTTTTTCTCCAAGACAGCAATGAACTGTTTCCACTTGAAGAAACACTCTAATCTGTTGACATTAAATCTCTGGTTGTCATCTTGCCTTGGGGACACATTTTTATTGAATGCAAATATTTAGCTTAAAGATAATAAGTCTATGATCAGTCCCACACCCTGTGCCACACAATTGCCTTTGCCACTATCACATCCTGTCCCTTCTCCTTACAGTGACATAGCCTTTTAAGTGCCAATGTTTGATGTGAAGTTGCATCCATAAAGTTTTATTGTGTTTAGATGAATGGAAGAAAGTGTGGGTAATTAAAAGGTCATGAGATGAACAAGTCTTTAGCAATAAATGATTGTTGATGATTCTAACTCCATCCCTCCCAAGGTCTCCCTGCCATGTCTGATATCCTGCACCTACTTTTGCATAAAGTCACCCAGAATTATAAACTTGTTCTCTTTCAGCACATCAATGATCAGTGTCTCAAAGTCTTCCAATTTTTTTTTCTTTCAGTTCATCAGGGTTAGTCATGGTGGAAGCATAAGTACTTATGATTATGGGGTTTTCCTGCAAGGGCCAAGCACATTATCAGGAGCCTGCCTTTCGCTTCTTTTGGTAGATATACAAGCTTGTTGACTTGATTAGTTTTGATTGTAAAGGCTCTGCCAGCTTCACAGAATTCCCCATCAATATGGACCCTTCAGAAAAGAGTGTATACAACACCAACTTCAGTAGGCTGACTTTCATTCAGTGTTGCTCTTTCGACACAATAAGTGCTGAGTTCAAAAAGAGCAGTTTGACTTTCAAGTATATTTGATTTTATGCTATGTTTTACAAAACAATACACATGTAGATGTGTATGGTGGGTAGAATGTCCTTTGCAAAAGTGTGTATATATACACACAAATATATGTTTGTGCACAGATATATCTAAATACATATATATACATGCGCACATATATCTACACACATATGTACACATATATGTGTGCATATGTGTTTTGACCACAGGGTAGGGTTCCCATCTGCTGAGTTAAGCAGATTGGTTGAAGTTGGGTGAAACAGACAACTTTTAAGGCATGTTTTCTAGCCCCTTCCTCACATCAGGACTTGAAGGACATAGTCCTTCCAAAAGGCTGCTCAGATAGCTAGGCAGCTCATAAATTGCACTGCTGCTTAAATACGGTGAGAAGAAGACCCTATGGTCTGGGCTGTCCTTGTATATGGTTGTGACTATACCTCCTAGTGGATCTCTACCAGCCTATTGCCACAGAATTTTAGGTGGGAAAATGGTAAAATGTTATGGGTGATATCTTTGGATTCATGCAGAAATTAGATTGAAGAGAGGTGAAGTTGCATGAAGTCATAGGTCTCACAGTCATCAAAGTCAAGTTGCAAGGAAAAAAATTCAAGATGATGCTAACTTTAGCTGGAGTATGGGAGCAAAGATATCAGCAAATGATAAGAGAATTAGATATTAAACAAATCACTAAGTTATGCTTCTAGTAAATTTGGTATCTCACCCAAACTTTGCTATGAGTACCTGAGACCATAGTGGAGAATAGGTAACTTTAAATTGTAGAGTAGTATAAGTTAATTCTTTTTTCATGGCTTCCTCTATGGATCAGTAATTTAATAAAAATGGAGCCAACCAGATGCCATAGTAGGGTTGATTCATGGTTGAAGATTGGCAGGGTATGAGTGAGAGATTAATAAAGGAGATAAAGTTAAAAGTAGATGGTAATTAATCAATTTGAAATACATTATGTGGTATCTACTATCTGTCAGTCACTGTGCTAAGTGCAGAAGCAAAGTGTAAGCAAACACTGACATCAAAGAACTTATATTCTAACCAATGAAATATAGAACTGTACTGGGAATAGAAGAAAGTAGACACAAAGCACAGGTTGATGAACTGTTGGAACAGAAAAAACAAACAAGTCTTAATTTAAATATTATAACTTTAATATTGTTTTAACATGAAATTTTGAGATGAGACCATTAATCATTTTTTTAACATTTCCTTTTTTTTTTTTTTTTTGCTTTTTGGAGGGCAATTGGAGTTAAGTGACTTGCCCAAAGTCGCACGGCTAGTTTTTGTGTTAAGTGTCTGAGGCCATATTTGAACTCAGGTCCTCCTGACTTCAGGGCTGGTGCTCTATTCACCGCGCCACCTAGCCACCCCAACCATTAATAATTTTAAGTGAAGTTTTAATACTGGGGCATAATGAACCCAGGGATTGCCAGGGGACATTTGCCCAAATCCGGCAGCACCAAGCATATACATATCAGGGTTGATATTGACAAAAGTCACAGCATAGTTCTTACCAGGGGGAAACCACAACTTAGTCAGTTGCTATGCAAGAGGGGAAAATACAGAAGCCAAAAGGTAGCAATCAGTTTATTGCCTAACGATTGTTATCCAGTGGTCAGTTTGTTACCCAACTGGAAAGTCCACAAGTTTATTTAGATAACTGAACAAAAAGGGGGGGGGGCAGCTTTGGGCTCCAGGTAGTAGGTTTGGTTAGGTTTATTTGTCAGGTTTGCTGCCTAGGTGGGCTTTCTTGGGTTTAGACAGATTTCCTAGGCAGCTCTCCTATGATGGGGAGAAATGGGTAATTTTCACAAAATGGGGGGTTACTAAAATCCCCACTTCTTTTTATCAAAAGTCAAACCTTTGACTCACAGTCAAATCTTTGACTCACAATTGGTGCCTGGTAGCTGGGTGATGGAGACATTGTCATAGTGGGCAGAAAGGGATTCTTGCAGGGGCTGATACCTAGGTTCCCTTACAAGGGGAAGCTTGACTGAGTTAGTATGGCATTGAGATGTGCAAGACCAGCATAATGGTGGGAGGAATGGGAGGGGGCTGGGCATTCATGAAAAGCATTTTACATTGGGACAGTAGAAGTGTACCAGTAAAGAGTACTTGTTCCCCTTTTCTACCCTTAGGAGCACTAGGGTTTGCCATGGAGGAAGGGCACAACAATATTATGAGGAAACATGGGAAAATCCTCACTTGAGAAAATCTGGGTCTGGGTCGACTTTCCATTCCTCAGAAGCAGCTAATTTCCTGTGAGAATGGTGGAGGCAGGCAGGGATAGAGTTCACTTTGACTGTAGTTGGTAATGTAGCCAAGGCATCATGAACCACTTGCAATCCCTTTAGTAACTTAATTAAGGAAATATTAGTAGCCTCAAATCATAATTCTTCTCAAATCACTGGGAGGATGGGTGGAGGCCATTCATACATAATTTCAAAGGGGTGAAAGCCTGATTCAGTTGGGGGTGCACTTAATTAGAAGGGCCAGGGGCCAAGATATAAGGAGTTGACTACCACTAGAGTGGTTTCATGTTTTGTGGGGAACACTTCCAACCATCTAGAAAATGTATCTACAAAAAACAGGAGATACTGATAACCTGCTGAAGAGTGGGGGGCGGGGGTGGCGGTGGTACATCTTTGTAGTCCACCTCCAACCTTTCCATTGGTTTTTGCCCCCTTACTCTGATTCTGAGGGGGATTGAGTTTCCTTGTTTTGCATTTTCTTACTCACAGGTTGTGCACCTTATGGCAGTATTTAAGATAATATTATCTAGTTGGGGAATGAAGTACCTGTCTCTCAGGAGAAAGCTCATTTTTCTGGATAATTAACCCAAACCCTCCCCACTGCTTCTGGAAATTCTCCGATCTGAGAAGGTCCACCAGCTTGATCAGTCCTCCCCTTTTTGGGTTTAGGGAAGGAATTATCCAAGTGTGGAATGGGCTGGGTGGAAGGAGTTTCTGGGAAAAGTGTCAGAGAGGGGCTGCTTATTTTACAACAGCATCAGGGGATGATGGCTAGATGGGGGGAGGGAGCTGGGGGCAGCTTCGTGAGGATTCCATCATTCCCCCCTGAAAGAGTTGGGACCCAAATTCATTTAGGAGAAGGGATGAAGGTCTCAGCTTCTGCAGTTTCTTCAGGCTGAAAAGGGAGTGTAGAGCTATACCTTTCTCAGTGGGTACACAAGGAGGGGATGACAGGTGAGTATAGACTGATATCCACTCTTTGCTGCCAACTGTAGGTGAATTGACCTGTAAACTGAGGGACACAAATCTGACAGGCAAGTTCAATGTTCAGGGCCTAAGGTATAAGGAGAGAGACAAATATGTCTAGTAACAGGCAGTTGACTAGCCCAAGTACCTTTTTACTAAACTATTTAAGCTACAGAAATGATTATAATTTTAGGCTGAAAATCTCAGATATAACACACAGTTTAGAAGCTGAGACATATCCCAGCTTTAGTATATGGGATAATTATTAACTTGTGTTTGTACCTTTGTTTTATAGGCTTCTTTTCACTTTGTCTAGTTGTTCCCATATCAACAAGGAAAAAATGTTCTATTCCAGGGATTTTACCTTTCACTTGACTATGCAGGTAGAAAGATGACACGCAAGTATATTAATTTACCCAGTTGTTTGGGATATGGAATGACTATACATTTAGATTCAGAACAGCAAAATTTCACATACTTGAATTGTACTTTTACAATCTTTTACTTACCACTTTCTCTAATTAGAGAAATTTGTCATAAAAGGCAAAAGCAGGGACATGCTAGATATGACAGAATGAAGCACCCTTAGCTCTCTTTGAATTCAGATAAGAGTCACTTTATTTCCATCTCATAGCCAGACTCAAGAATAACCAGGTGGAAAACATTCCTTTTTCAGAGGAAGACAATGAGGCAACTGAGTCATCCGAGTCTCATTTTAGATGGTGGCTAAAATTGTCCTCTCACCTTTTCCCAAAAGCAAACCTTCTCCTTCAGCAGGATTACATTCTCTCTGAATAGCTTGTGGCATTTCTCTTAGATCCTGATTTAACACAGACAACTATTATCTAAATTCAAATTCAAAATAAAACTAGTTGCAGTCCCAGTGGCTTTTATCAAATGGCAAGTCTCACCAATCACAGCTTAGAGCTTGATACAATTGCTTATTTGTATGGAGTTGCAATAAGCAAAAAAAGTTTACCATGACTTATATACATAGAGATTTCATTTTTCAGTAAGCCAAGTTCATTGCTTAGGAACTACAAAACCCAAAAAAGCTTTTAGTTTTCTCCTGGGGCTGATGACCTTGTCCACCAGATGGTTTCTGGGGGACCTGGCAAGTTTACAAATAAGAAGAAAACAATAGAGACCCCAAAGAAGAGTCTGGTCTGCTTGTCCACCCTGTGATATTCTTCTTCTGGACTAATAAAAACCCCATTCTTTATGTGTGACAAGTCCCCTATTTTTCAATACTGATTTTTCTTTTTCTTTACCAACTTGTCTTTCAGGGTTCCCATATTTTATTTTTAGTATCCCATTATATCATAGCTGGCACATGTGGCATTCAGTCACCCCCCCCCATAACCCTACATTGGAGGTGAACTTGGTCCTCTTCCTAAGGGAGGGGAGTAGGGATTATCTACCCTGTCTACCCTTAGAGCTGCTGGGGTATCAGTTTCAGGATTTAACAATATAGCAATAATCTCAAATAACTTATTTAATGATTTTACATTTTTTATAAATGATAGCCAACTTGTTTTAGCTTTAAGACAGGATTAGCAGGACTTAGCAAAATAACAAATTTTTCCACTGTCTTAGTTTCAACTAAATTCAGACAAAAGTTGCTTTGTCTAACACTGTTTCTGGCTCACAATGGCCACTCAAGTTTTACAATATATGGCGTAGTAATACGATAATAATACAAACAGTGAGAGAACATTAATTGCATTTCCAAATCACATATAAAAATTTATTGATAGATGATTAGTCTTACCAAGTGCAGAGGCTGGTTGACTTCTGATCTTGTTTTCCCCATCTCCTTTTCTCATCTCCGCACAGTTGCAAAACTTGGTTGTGGTGTGTAGCAACAAGCATCCTAGCATACCAAGGGTGGCTGCCAACACAAGTTCTTAGATCTGCTTTTCTAAAGGAAAACAACTCAAAATGGTTTAACAATCTTGCTTTAATCAAACATATGTCATTTACCTAGTTCAGGGGGAAAAGTTTAGCACCCCAAACTTCAGAGAATACAAACCAGTTACAAGCAGAAGTTACAAGTAGACAGAGAAACAGATCATCACAGAGGCTTCTATCTGTCTGAACATTACATCCACATAGTTACCAGAGAGGAAAGCACCAACATCTAGGTTTTCAAAGCCGGGGGCCTCAGCAGCTGCCCACAGTCTCATCTGGTTAAATCACATAACTATTCTCAAAGTGAGCCCCAAAATAATATCTCACATCAGGGTATATATAGCCTTCTCCTGGGTCAGAGACCATCACAACCGTCGTTAGCCAGTACACAATTACAAAGAAGGTGTGGGCATTTATGAAAAACCAAGCCTTGTGCCAAAGGCTCCAGGTGACCACCTTCAGCCTATTAGGAGGCAGAGTATATACTCAAATCAAGGAAGATTCTCAGAGTCACTTAAGCCTATCAAAGGGCCTAGGGGCAGGAAAGATCGTAAATTCCCATTCACATAACATGGTGGTGGTGGACTTGGGCAGGAAGGAGAAAGAGGGCACCATTCCTTATGTGGGAAAGCTTAGCTCTGGGGCTAACCTAGAGGAGTGGGCTTCAGGGCCCAGGGACATAGGGATGTTGCTAGTGAGGTTCTGATGTAGCTGCTGTGCCTCTCCCTTTGTTCTTTTACCATGTGGGGAAAGTTAACAAAAATTCCTTACTATTCTTCTAACTTTTCACTACATCCTTAGCTTGGTTAGATCTGGTAAAACAGGGTGAAGGATCATAATGTTTCTAACCTTTCACTATATCCTTATCTTGGTCAGAGCCAAGATGACAAGGGGGAAGTTCTGTAGCACTAGCCTGGGAAGAACTGGGCTGTGACCCAAGAAAGAGTTAAGTGCTATTCCTATTCCCAAGTGCAGTTTTGAAACCTGCCTCTCTTTGATCAATGAAGTGCCCCTTTTCTCTTAGATAAATCTCAGGGGAGATGTTTCCCCTTTCTCCCTTTTTCCATCTGTCTTTCTACTTTCCTAACTTTGGCTAGAGTCCAAAGAAGTAGAAGGAGAGAAATTATTATTATTTATTTTCTGCCAACCACCTTTCTTTAAGAGACTATCAATCTTTCTAGCCCAGGTACAGTGGCTGACTGCAGTTTGAATCTTACAGGGTGGTAAATTCAGAGATTTTTCTTTACACAGACACACAGAAAGACAGGCAGACACAGAATGCTCAAAGCACCTAGACAACATAAAACAGATAGGATGGCTTACATTTTTCTTTACACAAAGACACAGAAAGACAGGCAAATACAGAATGCTCAAAGCACCTATAGAAGACAGACACAAAAGAGAAAGTAATGGCAAGCCAAAACAGACTGATACAGGTCTAAGCAGGGTGGCTTTACCCTGATGACAAGCCAAAGCAGTCCAACTTGGGTCAAAGCAGGATGACTCATCCCAGGGGGTTGACCACAACAGACCCACATCATTCTGGAGAGGTTGGCTTACCCCAGGGACTTTCTCTGACATCTCAGAGAAGCCAGGGTGAGGGCATTTAGTATGTCCAACTTCCACTCATTTCCCACTTACATGGGTACTCTCAGGAACAGACACTCAACTCTAGAGAAGAGGACACATAGCTCCATATGGCTGAATGCAGGAATGAATCAGAGTTTAGGGACTTGGCTAACTCTGTCCAATCCTGTGAGCCCTGGAATGTCTTAGGGGTTGACTCCCCTCAGGGTTAGGGCAGGGCCAGTTCATCCCCTCCCCAATTCCGAACTCCTCAGGTCTCAGCAGCAACATGGAACACCACAATCTCACTGGGGCCTCCAAATGTTGTAAAGTGAACTCATGAGATGAAATGATTAATCATTTTAAGTGAAGTTTTAATAGTGGAGAATAATGAACCTGGGGAATGCAGGGTATCATGTATCCAAATCAGGCAGTCCTGAGCATATATATCCCAGGGTTTATATAGACAAAGGCCACAACATAGCTGTTAACAGAGGGAAACCACAACTTAGTCATTTGCTATGCAAGCAGGGAAAATACAGAAGCCAAAAGGTAGCAATGAGTTCATTATCTAAGTATTGTTGCACAGTGGCCAGTTTGTTGCCCAACTGGAAAATTCCCAAGTTTATTTAGAGAACTGAACAGAAGCAGGGTGGGGAGGGGCAGCTATGGGCTACAGGTAGAAGGTTTGGGCAGGTTTTCTTGGCAGGTTTGCTTCCTAGGCAGGCTTTCTTGGGTTTGAACAGAATGTCCTAGGCAGCTGTCCTATAATGGGAAGAGATGGGGGATGTTTACAAAATGGGGGGTTACTACAATATCATGCCTGAGGTAGAGACTTCATGAGGTACATAATTGGAATTACTTACTATGTGCAAGTCACTTTGCTAAGAGCTAGGAAAACATATAAAAGTTAAAAAGAAAGATGGTCCCTGTCCTCAAGCAACATGTATTCTAGTAGTGGAAAACAAAAAATAAAATGAATCTGAAAGCACCTGTGTTCCTGAGCAAACCACAAATGGTTAAAGTGAGTCATGAATGGAGCAATATTTAAGTTAGCATGAGTGATATGAACATTTCTCAAATGGAAATTGCCGAGAAGAATTATTATTACTGGGAATTATTTGATTCAGAATATTTTGTTGGTGACATTATTTCTTCTTTTGGAGTAAACCAAAAAGTTGTTAAGAATAAAATATACATATGTACATACATACACACATACAAATAATAGGCATACAAACATACACACACACACACATATAGGTTGTACATGTGTAGCTATTCCAAACATTTGCGTAGTGGATATATGGTAAAAAGCTGACTATATTTCCCTTCATCCTATCCCACCTCCCACAAGTTCTACACTCTACTTTGATTCTGTCCCTTTTCAAAAGTGGGTGCTTCCAACTTCCATCCCCCCAGTCTACCCTCCCTTCTATCATTCCCCCCTCATTCCCTACCTCCTGCTCTCCTGTACAGTGAGATACCCAATTAAGAGTGTATGTCATTCCCTCACCAAGCCAAATTCATTGAGAATAAGGTTGACCCATTCCCTTTTTCCTTCCTCTTCTTCCCCTCCATTGTAACTCTTTTCCCTTGCCTCTTATATATGAGATAGTTTACCCCATCCTGTCTCTCCCCATGTCATTATATTCCTCTCTTGCCTCTTAATTTCACCTTTTAAGTGTCATCCTTTCCTATTCAAATGGTCCTGTATTCTCTTTCTATGTAT
The DNA here is from genome assembly GCF_028583685.1 of Petaurus breviceps papuanus. Lineage (NCBI taxonomy): Eukaryota > Metazoa > Chordata > Mammalia > Diprotodontia > Petauridae > Petaurus > Petaurus breviceps. Next base: position 3,484,892 of record NW_027186320.1, read on the forward strand.
ACCTGTATCAAAATATACACATACTAACATATGTATTCATATGCCCATATATGCTCCTATGTAGAGAGATATATGTATACACACATGCATACATATATGTGCATATGTGTGTATATATACATATACATATATGCACACACACATTTCTATTCCCTTCAACTCTTCTCATACTGACAAAAGTTTCATAAGTTACTTTTAGTTATTTTTCCATGTAGAAATATAAATAGTTTAACTTTCATAAGTTCCTTACGATTTCTTTTCCTTGTTTACCTTCTCATGCTTCTCTTGTTTCTTGTATATGAATGTAAAATTTTCTATTTAACTCTGTTTATTTTTATCAAGAATGCTTGAAAGTCCTCTATTCCACTGTATGACCATATTTTCCTCTGAAACCTGATACTAATTTTTGCTAGTTAGGTGATTCTGGTTTTTAATCCCAGCTCCTTTAACCTTCAGAAAATCATATTGCTAGCCCTTCAATACCTCATTGTAGAAGCTGCCAGATCCTGTGTTATTCTGATTGTGTTTCCACAATATTGAAATTATTTCTTCCAGGCTGCTTGTAATATTTTCTCCTTGATCTGGGAATTCCAGAACCTGGTTTTCATACTCCTAGGAGTTTTCTTTTTGGCATCTTTTTTTCAGGAGGTGATTGCTGTATTCTTTCAACCTCGATGTTTGCCCTTTGGTTCTGCAACATCAGACCAATTTTCCTTGAGAATTTCTTTTTTTTTTCAGTAATACAATCAGCTTTATTACTTAGTCAGTTATTCTTGCTTGTAAAGCTCTGTCTTTTGCTTTGGGGATTTTATGACAAATTGCTCCTCTCCTTTATAATAGTAGCTCTTAAGTCTTGTGTAATCTTGAGTGTGGTTACTTAGTACTTGAATTCTTTATGACTATTTGCAGGATTTTTTCTTGGAATTTGAAGCTCTGGATTTTGGCTATCATAGTCATAGGAGTTTACATTTTAATTTTTTTTTTTTCAGGAGGTGATTGGCAGAGTCTTTTTCATTTCACTTCCTCCCTCTCTAGAGAGAATATGTCGAATTCCTTAAAATATATGTAGGCATTTTTATGGTTCTGTTTAATAGTATCTTGATTTCTCATAAAGTCACTAGCTTCCATTAGCACCAGTCTAATTTTGAAGGAATGATTCTCTTCAGTGAGCTTTTGAGATTCTTTTTGCATCTGGCAAATTTGGCTGTTTAAGGCATTCTTCTCCTCTTTGCCTTTTTGCGTTTTTTTTAAGCAATCGGGGTTAAGTAACTTGCTCAAGGTTACACGGCCAGGTGTTTCTGGGTGGGTGCTAAGTGTCTGAGCCTGAGTTTCGATCCCCAGGTCATCGTGACACTGGAGCCAGTGTTCTTACTTGCTGTGCTGCCTGGCCGCCTCTCCTCTTTGCCTTTTTGAGCCTCTTTTGCCATTTGAGTTACTCTATTTTTAATGTGTTATTTTCTTCAGTCAGGTTGTTGACTCATTTCATAATTTTTATGCATCATTCTCATTTCTCTTCCCAATTTATCCTCCACTTCTCTTATTTGGTTTTAGAAATCCTTCTTAAATTCCTCTATTGTCTGTAACCAGTTCATATTTTTCTTGGAAACTTTTAGTGAAGGAATTCTGACTTCACTGACTTCCTCTTGTTTTATGCTTTGATCTTTTTTGTCCCCAAAATAGGAGTGTCAGTTTGGATTGCTCTACTTTCTTTGCTTCCTTTTCTTGCTCATGTTGCTTCTCTATTACTTCACTTTTGAGCTTTTTGCCACAGTAGGTCTTTGCTACCAGACAGGGGAGCTTTGTCCCAAATTGCTGGGGTTTTCTCAGCTGCCAGAGCTGTTAGTTGTGTGCCCTCTATGAGCCTCCACACACTCTGGCAACCTAGTCACACACCCCAGGACCTCCACCCTAGACAGCAATCCAGATCCAAGCAGGTTAGAACAAGAGTGATTACCCCACAGACTGATTGTTTGTTCCCCTACAATCTTCAAGCCAGGACCTGAACTTGGCATGCAACGGTGGCTAGACAACCGCAAAGCCTCAGCAGGTTCTCTCTCTAGGGGGAAAAGGACAGACAGCATTCCCAACTACCAGATCCCAATGTCCACACTGCACTGACCTCTCTCTTTGTCCTTAGCCTCTATGTGTTGATAATTCTGGAAACCTCCACAACTGCTGGTGATGTTAAGTCCCTCCAGCCAGCCATTGCTTGTGACTGCCCTGATGCAAAAAAACTTGGGCACTCATGGGCTGGGTTCTGTTCCCAGAGTACTGCTCTGTTCCCTTACTGCCAGCCTGCTAGACTATCTTTAGCAGGAGGTTAGCTTCTATCTGTCATTTTATGAGTTCTGTAACTCCAAAATTTGTCTAGAATCATTTTTTGCATGAATTGGAGGTGATGGAAGTGAGAGCCATGTCGAAGTCCTGTTTCTACCCCACCATCCTGACTCTGCCCCCCTTCCATTTTCTTCCACTAAATTTTGCATTGCATATATCTTCTCTCTTCTCCAGTACCAACCAGCTCTCCTCCCTAAGTCTTTGTCCCTTTCCCTCTCCCTTTTCATCTCTGCATTGACTCCCTTTACTAAACCTTGGCCCTCATTTAAGTGTATTAAAATTAAACCATCTTGGGGGCGGCCAGGTAGCACAGTGAGTGAGAGCACCAGCTCCAGTGTCAGGATGACCTGGAGATTGAATCCCGGGCTCAGACACTTAGCATCCACCCAGAAACACCTGGCCATGTAACCTTGAACAAGTTACTTCACCTTGATTGCTTAAAAAAAATTAAACCATCTTTTCCCATGACAAATCATTTTTGGATAATGGCCCTCCACATTAACACATTTTTTAAAAGGGTCAATATACTACTGTTAATAAACATTCATTTATGTCTATTTTCACATTTCAATGAAATGTATATCATATGTAAAACTATAGAGAAAAGTCAGTAATTCATCTACAAATAATAAATAGAAGAGAAATTTAAAATTAAAGGCACATAGTTTTCTTACATTTTTCCTCCTTCTACTCCATATGAATTTTATTGTCAGTCCTCTCCAATAAACTTGCTATTGTTTTGAAGAGAATAAGAGTGAGGTGAGATCTGGGTTTTTAAGATAAATTTAGTTGTGGATTTATTGATAAGGTACATGATTTCCTGTAGTATACACTGAAATCAGGCAGCCCTGTATTTGGGTAAAGACTGAGTTTATAAAGGTAAAAATCACAAAAACCACAATTGGGAAGGGGAACTAGCATAAGCAGTGACATATAGAAGCCAAGAACAGCCATTGGTTGGATCTATACCTCAGGGGTAATTTTGAAAACATGGTGCAAGGGTGTATGATGTCATAAGGGTCTGTTCTAAAAAAGAGTAGAGGTTACAGGGGCAGTGGAATAGATCAGGGTCATGTTCTGGGTGAAGGGTGTGGGGGACCCTGCTTGGTCAACATCTTGGTTGGAGGACCTTGCTTGGTTAGCATAGACTTGCCCCATGATCTCTATACAGTCTTGCAAAATAATCCTTATACATGATGCTGTTTCAAGGCTTGCTGATTTAAGGAAATTCTAACTTAAGAAAAGATAAGGAGCCAGAACTATCAGCTGCTACAAGCAGTTACAGGGTTTATGAGAAAAACAAAGACAAATATAAAGGGGCTTAATGGTGGCTTAATGGTGGGCTCCAAGTAAGGTGGCATATGATTTAGGTTGCCTTACAACAATATTACCTTCAAATTTGAATCTTTAATCTAAATGAGGTAATTATTTTGAGAATTGTTCAATATTGCCCTCAAACCAAAAATGTACAAGGGTTTTTTTTTTTTATTTTATGGATAATAAATTTGAGGTGTAAGATAATTTGTTATTTGGTAGATCTCATTGCAAAATCAAAATTATAACAGAGTTCTCCTGACTCTTGTAATTTGGTCTTTCCACCATACTATACTCACTGACTTCATGGGCTTTTGGCCAAGGCTGAACAAATTCCAATATCCTATAGTGATGTGGAAAAATTAAATTTAATTACACAAACATTTTTTTCTATGTAGGAAACAGAAAATCATTAGTTAAATAAATGTTACACTTGAAGCAAATCAATTTAGTCCTAACTAAGATGTTCAATTCAAGTTCAAACTTTTAGAAAATAAAGTATTCTGGGGCAGCTAGGTGGTGCAATAAATAGAGCACTGGCCCTGGAGTCAGGAGGACCGGAATTCAAATCAGGCCTTAGACACTTAACACAAAAAACTAGCCGTGAGACCTTGGGCAAGTCACTTAACCCAAATTGCCCTCCAAAAAGCAAAAACAAAAAAAAAACAAAAAAATACTTTAATACCACCTCTAAATAAGATACTTAATGATAAAACAAAATAAACCTCCTTAAGCCAAAATCAATGAGAATAAGTTTGAGCCATTCCCTTTCAACTTACTTTTCTTCCCCTCCACTGTAACTGCTTTCTCTTGCCTCTTTTATATGAGATAATTTACCCTAATCTATATCTCTCTTTCTCCTCTCATTATATTTCTTTCTCACCCCTTAAATTTGATTTTTTAGATATAATCCCTTTCTATTATACTGATACTATCTTTCTCCTTCTCCTAATATATTCTTCCCTCACCTTTTAATTTCATTTTTATATCATCCCTTGCTATTCAACTCATCCTGTGCTGTCTGTCTATGTATTTATGTACATACATGTAAACACACTCACATGTGTATTCATACACACATTCACCCAACTATATATATATATATATATATATATATTCCTTTCAACTATATTCTCGTTCTGAGAAAATTCTCATGAGTTACAATTATTGTTTTTCAATGAAAAATTATACATGTTAAAACAATTAACTTTGGTTAGTTCTTTATTATTACTTTTTACCTCCTCAAGCTTCTCTTGCTTTTTGCATTTGAAAGTAAAATTTGCTGTTCAGCTCTGTTTTTTTAATCAAGAATGTTAGAAAGTCCTCTATTTCACTGATAAGCCATATTTTCCCCTGAAGCATTATACTCAGTTTTGCTGGGTAGGTGAATCTTTGTTTTAATTCTAGCTCCTTTGAGCTCCAGAATTACATAGTTCAAGCCCTCTGATTCCTTAATGTAGAAGCTGCTAGATTTTGTTTTATCCTGATTGTGTTTTTAAAATATTAAAATTGTTTCTTCCTGGCAGCTTGTACCATTTTCTCCTTCAACTGGAAACTCTGAAATTTTGGCACAATATTACTAGGAGTTTTCTTTTTGGCATCTTTTTTCAAGAGGGGCTCAGGGAATTCTTCTAATTACTATTTAGCCCTCTGGTTCTGGAATATCAGGGCAATTTTCCTAAAGAATTTCTTGAAGGATGACTTGTAGGCTCTTTTTTTATTATGGGTTTCAGGTAATTCAGTAATTTTTAAAATTATCTCTTCTGGATTTATCTTCCAGGACAGTGGTTTTTCCAATGAGATATTTCACATTGCCTTCTATTTTTTTCATTTGTTTTGATCGGTTTTATAGCATCTTGGTTTCTTATAATGCCATTAGCTTCCATTTGCTGCAATCTAATTTTGAAAGAATTGTTCTCTTCAGGGAATTTTTGAAATTAATTTTCTATTTGGCTTATTAAGACATTCTTCTCCTCCTTGGCTTTTAGTGCCTCTTTTGCCATTTGAGTTAGTCTATTTTTATGGTATTATTTCTTCAGTAAGGTTGTTGATTCTTCTTTCATGATTTTCTTGCATCATGCTCATTTCTCTTCATATTTATTCCTCCACTTCTCTTACTTGATTTTCAAAATCCTTCTTGAGATCCTTCATGGCCTCCATCCACTTCATAACTTTCTTGGAAGCTTTTGATGGAGGAGTTTGACTTTGTTGTCTTCTTCTGGTTCCATGTTTTGATCATTTTTGTTCTCATAAAAGGATTCTGTGATCTGATTTTTCTTCCTGTTTGCTCTTTCTGCCAGTCAATTACTTGATTTTTGAGTTCTTGCCAAGTAGAACTCTGCTTCCAGAGCGAAGAGAGCTGTTTCCCAAATTGTTGGGGTCTGCACAGATGCTGCCAGAGCTGTTGTTATAGAAATGAGGAGGGAGCCCTCTCTACAGCCAGCACAAGCTCTGGCATAATAAATTTCCTCCATGGAGGACAACTAGTTCACATTTTTCTTGGAAGCTTTTGATGCAGGAGTTTTGACTTCATTGACTTTTAGTTCTTTTAATTATCCCCCCCCCCAAAAAAAAAGAGAATTATATGGTCTGATATTGCTTCCTCTGTTTGCTTATCTTGCCAGCCTATTACTTGGCTTTTGAGCTCTTTGCCATGGGAGAACTCTGTTTCCAGAGTAAAAAGAGCTGTGTCTCAAATTGTTTGGGTTTCCACAGCTATTGTGAGACGTGTGAGGAGGGCACCCTCTCTACAGGCACCATAAGCACTGGCATGTTCCTCATCCCAAGTCCGCCACCCAAGTCTGTGACCCAGATCCAAGTTGGTCAAAGCAAGAATGATCACCCTCTGAATGATCACTTGGTTCCCCTGAGGGCCAGGAGCTGTAAAGGCAGCCATGCAGCAGCAGTTGCCACACCACCACCACCTCTGCTACCCTAGAGGCCAGGGGTTGGACAATGGTCTTCTCGTCCCCTGAATCAACAGGGTTCCCCACTGACTTTCTTTTTGGCATTATGAGAAGTCTGGAAACCACCACTGCTGCTGGTGATTCACTCTCCTGAAGTCTGATATGGCTGGTTAGGGTCACTCACTGGTCAGGGCTAACCTGGGTCTCGGCCCTTACAGGTCACACAGGACAGAGCTTGGATCCCAGTCCAGTGTGATTGACCCTTCCTGTCAACCTGACAGGCTGCCTTCAGTGGGAGATTTGATTCTCTTTGTCCCTATGTGCATTCCGCAGCTCTAAAATTTGTTCAGTCATATTTTACAAGTATTGGAGGTGGTTGGTGCAGGAGCTTAAGCAAGTTTCTGCTTTTACACCATCATATTTGCTCCACCTCTTGAATATTTTCTAAAAAATAAACAATTTTACAGAATATTTTTTCATATATTTAATCACATCTATTTGGGATTTACTTATTCATATAACTTTGTTCTCAATATATTTTAGAAATGGTTCCTTTATCAGAGAAACTTGCTGTAATCCCCTTCTTCCCAATTTCCTATTTTTCTTTCAATCTTAGCTCCATTGATTTTGTTTCTCCATTTTTTTTGGTTTTTTTTTGTAATCAAAACTGATAACTTTACATGCTGTCATCCTCACTATCTCTTGATGTTAAATATTGCATGATGAGTACTTTTTTATAGTTGAAAAAGACATATTACATGAGTACTTTTACTTGAAGGTATACAGAATTCTGGAAATGGCAAAATTTATTTTTAACTATTTAAATGAATTGAATTATCAATTAATACATTACACTTAAATGCTTGATGAAGTATAGAAATGTCTACAATGAAGCCATGTCAAATTATTATGACTGACTCTCTTCTAATCAATAACAAATGAATTTTTGACTCTCCAAATATTTTCAAAATTTTGACAATTTACAAATGTCTAGATAATTTAGACAATTAACACACATTATCAAAATGACTTTCTAACATATTACAAACTAGCATAGACTAATATTTTTTTTCAAATGCTTTATTAACTTCTGGTTTACTTCATTCATTTCCTCCAGATTTTGGGTTACAAATTTTCTCTCCATTTTTCCCCTACCAATCTCCCCAAAATAGCAGTCCCCCAGGACATCCCCTCCTCTTATTTTCTAATTACATATAAAACAGTATTAATAATGGGATATATATTTAAAACATTTTGTTTCAAAACTTTGAATTCCAGATTCATTCCCTTCCTCCCTTGTCACCCACACTTACTCTGAAGATAAGCAATTCAATATAGTTTGTACATGTGTAGCTAATGAAAAATATTACCATAGTAGATATAATGTAGAAGACTGATTATATTTCCCTCCCTCCTATCCCTTTTCCCACTTGGTCTATTCTCTACTTTGATCCTGTCCCTTTTCAAAAGTGTGTGCTTCCAACTTCCCTCCCCCAGCCTGCCTTCCCTTCCATCATCCCGCCTCTCATCCCCTTCCTCCCTACTCTCCTGTAGAGTGAGATATGTATTTAGTGTATATGTCATTCCCTGCTTGATGGAATACACTGAATGAGGATAAGGTTGACCCATTCCCTTATGCCTTCCTGTTCTGCCCTTCCATTGTACCCATTTTCCCTTGCCTCTTCTATGTGAGATAATTTGCCCCATTCAGTCTCTCCCCAACTCCTCTCATTATATTGTCTTCTCACCTATTATTTTCACCTTTTAAATATCATCCTTTATTATTAAATTGGTCCTGGGCCCGCTATCTATGTATACCTGTAAACACACACAAACATACACACACAAACACATATATACACACATTCACATATGTATTCATACACCTATATATCCTCTGATAAAGTCTATACATATATACATACATACATATGTGTGTGCATTTATTTATTTATTTATATTCCCTTCAACTATTGTCATACTGAGAAAAGTTTCATCAGTTACAATTATTGTTTTTCCACATACAAATATAAATAGCTTAACTTTGATAAGTTCATTGTTCTTTCTTTTCCCTGTTTACCTTCTCATACTTCTATTCCTTCTTGTATTTGAATGTCATATTTTCTATTCAACTCTGGTTTTTTCTTCAAGAATACTAGAAAACTCCTCTATTTCACTGAATGACCATATATTCCCCTGAAACATGATAATCAGTTTTGCTGGGTAGTTGATTCTTGGTTTTAATCCCAGCTCCTTTGACCTCTGGAATATCATATTCCAGAGCCCTTTGATCCCTCAGTGTAGAAGCTGCAAGATCCTGTGCTATCCTGATTGTGTTTCCACAATATTCAAATTGTTTCCTCCTGGCTGCTTGTAATATTCTCTCCTTGATCTGGGAATCCCTGAACCTCGGTATAATATTCCTAGGAGTTTTCTTTTTAGGATCTTTTTCAGGAGGTGATCAGTGGATTCTTTCAACCTCTATTTTGCCTTCTGGTTCTAAAATATCAGGGCACTTTTCCTTAAAAATTTCTTGGAGCATTATTTCTGGGTTCTTTCTTTCAGGTAGTCCAATAATTTTTAAATTATCTCTCCAGGATCTATTTTTGAGGTCAGTGTTTTTTTCAATGAAATATTTCACATTGCCTTCTATGCTTTCATTTGTTTGGATCTGTTTAACAGCATCTAGATTTCTCATAATGTCATTAGCTTCCCTTTGCTCCATTCTAAATCTGAAGTAATGATTCTCCTTAGTGAGCTTTTCAAATTCTTTTTCCATCTGGCAAATTCAGCTTTTTAAGGCATTCCTCTCTTCATTGCCTTTTTGAGCCTCTTTTGCCATTTGAGTTAGTCTGTTTATTAAAGTGTTATTTTCCTCAGTTAGGCTGTTTTCTCTCATTTCATAGTTTTCTTGCATCGTTCTCATTTCTCTTCCCAATATTTCCTCCAATTCTCTTATCTGCTTCTTAAGGTCTTCAATGGCCTATAACCCCTTCATATTTTCCTTTGCAGCTTTTGGTGCAGGAGTTCTGACTTCACTGTCATCCTCCTGTTCAATTCTTTGATCCTTTTTCTCCAAAAAATAGGAGTCTAATGTTGGATTCTTCTGCTTCTTTTGCTTCGTTTTCCTGGTAACGTTGCCACTCAATCACTTGGCTTTTGGGCTTTTTGCCACAGTAGGGCTGTGCCAACAGGGGACCTTCCATCCCAAATGCTAGGGTTTTCTCAGCTTTTGGAGGTATTATTTAGGTGCCCTCACTGAAGCCTTCACATATCTGGCAAGCTAGTCACATACCCCAGGACCTCCCCCCCGCCAAATCACAATCCAGATCTAAGCAGGTTAAAGCAAGAGCAATTACCCCTCAGACTTGTCCCTTGAACCCTGTGCAGTCTGCAGGCCAGGAGCTAAAGCTGCAACATGGTTCTGGCTATTTCAAGGCATCTCTGGGGCTTCTCACCCTGGGGCAAAGCCAATGCTCTCCAAACTACTGGTCCAAAGTCCACACTGCACTGACCTCTCACTTTGTTCTTAGCATGTATGTATTGATAATTCTGGAAATGGCCATAGCTGCTGGTGATCTGGAGTTCCTCCAGCCGATGGTTGGTCAGGGCTCCCTGGGCTTAAAACCTCAGGGTGGTGCTGGGCTTAGCTTTGCAGACCCCTTCCTGCAGGTCTATCAGGCTGTCCTCAGTGGGAAGTTAAGTTCTCTGCATCATTTTGTGGGTTTTGTAGCTGCAAATTTTGTTCAGAATCACCTTTTACATATATTGGGAAAGGAGGAAGCTGGAGCCATGCAGAAGTCTTGTTTCTACTCTGGCATTTTAACTACACCCCCCATAGACTAATATTTTGCTCTCCTTTAGGATTTCTCATCAAATACCCTTAAAATTCATTTTATCATTATTTTGAATTTGGCTTTTTGATGCAACCGATAGCCTAAGTATGACAAGGAACATTAAGAAATTAATATGGTTTGGATTATTTCTTTCTACTTTGATTTGCTATATTTATGAATCAAATCAAGTGAAAGTAAGTGAAAATTATAGGCTATTTTGAATTTGGATAAACCTTCAATTAAAATCATAATAAAATATCTCATTCTTGCACCTTATACAAAGTCTTGAAAAGAGCTTAATGGAGTGAAGAGGTTAAGAAAGACCAAGGCTTAAATCCTTCATCTGTTTCATAGTATGTGATCATGAGCAATTCACTTTGTCTGTCTTATCTCAGAAACTATTTAAGAAGATATAATACAGATAAGGAACATAATTTCCTTGGTGGATTTCATTTTAAACCAGAAGTTCCCTATATTGATGAAACCTGAAGTTCATAGATAAATCATCATCATCATCATCATCATCATCATCATCATCACCATCATCAATAAACCAATCTAATGTCAGTAATTCATGTAATGTCTATAGACAAAGAACCAATGAAGTCTGAATGCAGAATGAAAAATGCTTTTACTCTTTTAAAAATATTTTATTTTATAATCTCTCTTTTTGGGGGATCTCTCTTTCCCTTTGTAACACTGCTAATGTGGAAATATTTTGCATGACTATACATTTATAATCAATATCAGATTCCTTGTTTTTTTAAGGAAGGGGAGGAGGAGGGAAATAATTTGTAAAACAATTATTTTTCAAAAGTTAAAATTTTTTATTTATATATAAGTGAGAAAAATCACAATATTGAATTTTTTACCTGATAAATGACAGAAAGCTTATTATCAAGGGCATCAGTTCCTGGAAAATGTGTGGATCAGTCATGTATTGACAGCAGTGAACAAAGGAGATATAGGCTGAATAACACACCAGCATCCATGAAATTGGACAGCATTTTAGCTATATCTCAATGTAGTTTCACAAAATACCTACTTATAAGGAAATAACATTCATTTGAAACTATAAATTCTGGACTTTTTTTGTTTTTATATGTTATAACCATATCATCTTATAATTTCATTTCAGGTTTCTCAGTCTTTCAAAAAGATAATAGCAGCATTATCTCAGAAGTGATAAAGGTGTATTACCTTGAATAGATTTGTGAAGTGATTCCACATACAACTCCTTTATCCATATGTTTATAGAGCTACATACACTTTTTTAGAAGAATTGAGGTGACATGGATGGCCTGGGGGAATTCAGTCAATTCAATTTTACTAATAGTTCTTCCTCCCATCCCCAGAGTCTGAATTTTCAATGTTCTTAAAGCCACTGAATAGAATGATCTTTTTCCTTGTTGCTCTACTGGGAACATATCTATAGAAGTGGCAATCAATTCTCTGTGAGCACCAAAAGCACATTTAAATCTTGTAGATAGGTTCCAAATTTCTGAAAAGAATACAGATCAGAAACACTCTCTTCTTGGGCAACATTTTCTTTTCTTTTTTATTGTTCTTAAGTGTCAGAACTTGTTACAGTTGGATTTTTACCACATATATCATCTTCCTCTTAGGTTGTAAACTCATTAGTGTAATAAAAAAAAAAAGTATGTGTGTATGTATTTCTTATCAGCTCTGGCTTACTGAAGTACTATGAATAGTGAAGACTTCATAAATATTATGCTCAATCATTTATTACAACAAAATAAACTTCCTGAAGAATCAAGGAAAGGGAAAGATGGAAGTACTGAGTTTTATTCACTTCATATTTGAGACAGTGCTTTGCTACTTTTTTCAGACCTTACTTTTGCTCTTGAATTTTCTATTTGATCCTAAAAAAATATCACATTGAATAGAGTGGTGGTAGATAGAGAACCAATTGCAGTAGAGAGAATACATGGGAAATTTAAAATTCAATTTTCTTATTAATAGGATGAACTACATTAAACCTTTGCTATTTGGCGGATTCTAGTAAAATATTTCCTTTATCTAATATTATCTTCTTTATTAAAAAAGACTATTATATTTGTCATGGAGTTTTTTTTTCAACAATGTTTCATTATAGAATAACTTCATTTAAACCTGGAAAGACCTTGGAGATATTCTGTTCTTAATTATTTTACCTTTTTGTAAATCAGAAATTTAGCCTGTCATATATCTATATACCTCTGTAGAAATATATTCATGAAAGGTGAAAATAGTTGTGAAAACATGAAAACAGCATGAGCTGATTAAAAAAACTCATTTCTTCCTTAATAGTGTTATGACTTGTCTCATTATAATGGTAATATAACTTCATATCTAGGGAAATTCTCTGAAACACAAATTGGGTTTATAACTATTCATACTTTTACATGCAGATATATACATATATGTAGGAATGTATATATATACATATATATATACTCATATATACATAAACACAAATATATTTCTCTATCACTTTAAGCAGATAATTATGAGGTGAAAAAAGAAAACTGAAACCAATAATATCTCCAGAGTATATATCATGCAGATATATAGTAATAGAAGAAAAAGTCCCTTAAGTTATGTTGTGCTGGTTCATTAAGACTAGATAGGACTCTTACAATTTGATTTAGTTAGACCAGTTCACCAAGGATGATTTATTTTCTGGCTATATAGTCCCATCATAAATATCAGTTATGGTCAATTTCACTTACTGAACTTTGTGGTCCTATGTGTTTTTTTTCCCACTCATATACAACTAGCTCTACTCATAGAACTTGAGGTTCTCTTCTATCTTATAAGTCAATAATTTGCTTAAAGTATAAAGTGTCCTTAGGGTGATAGAATTGATTCAATGTCCTTGCCAAATTCCATGAAAAAGAGATAAGGATAGTATCGTAAACCACTTTGAGAAGTCTAGATTTACCTCCTTTGGGTTCTATATTCAAAATTACCACAAAGAAAAACACAGTTTTATGAATTACAGGTCTGAACTAATTTAAGTTGATATTCTTCTTTTGTGATAAAGGTGGACATTTTAAGGGGAAAAAAATCCAGACTGTCAAGTGGACTTGTTGTCTGAATGAGTGATATTTTGTTCATTTACAATCCTCAACCTATGCATATTTTTATTGAAATGCTTTCTCAATTTTTTTCTTTATCTCTCAAAATATCTAGACCAACAATTAATGGACATTGGAATTAAAACCATGATGATAAGGACAAAAATAGCATTATGGGATCCCATGTACATAGCATGTAAACATTTTATGTTCTTATAGTTATGGTTTTAAAACCACTATCCTTTTATTACTAAAGGATTCTAGGTGTGTGTGTGTGTGTGTGTGTGTGAGAGAGAGAGAGAGAGAGAGAGAGAGAGAGAGAGAGAGAGAGAGAGAGAGAGAGAGAGAGAGA
>NW_027186320.1:3498726-3527091 GCF_028583685.1 Petaurus breviceps papuanus
AGAGAGAGAGAGAGAGAGAGAGAGAGAGAGAGAGAGAGAGAGAGAGAAAGAGAGAGAGAGAGATCCCACAATGCTTATTGCTTATGTTTTCTGGAATATACTAGGCAGGTAAATGGAATGTATTGTCGTATTATCTCATTGATCAATTTGTATAATGCTGATTCAAGTCAAGAAGTTAACAAGCAGTTAGCACTGTGCTTATTGGTGGGAATACATCTACAAATAAAAATAAATATTGTTATTGCCTTGAAGGAACTTGAAGAGATTTTCATCTTATTTTTTTTTTCTTCGTAGTCACTCAAAATAAATTGATTAGAGTCCAATCACAGTCTAGACTCTAGGAAACCAAAATCATATGTGCTATCAAAGGGTTTAGTCAGGATCAAGAAAAGAAAATGTGCTAGCCTAAAATCTTAGAAATTAGAGACAAAGAGTAAAGAGGAGTTAGGCTGTTGTAGGAAATACAGGAAAGGTTTACCTTTATTTTAGGCTAAGATCACCAGCAAAGGTGAAAGCCTCGAGTAGTAGTAAGAACAAGATATCTTTTACAGAGATAATGTGCTAAATATCTAATAGAGTCTTACTATTCTGAGAATCAGCATTACCTTAGTTTGAAAGCAAACCACTGTTGGCCCAGTCAGTCTGATTCTATATGTGACCATGAAAAATATTAATTGAAATAATGTTTTCCTAAGCATAGATGAAAGAGTGTAAATCAATTATTATAAGTCAACTATAGTAAATGTACACATTTTAACATTTTAAAATTGTCTAACCATACTAAAAATAATTTTTATAAAGTTTGAAGTTGTAAAAATATCTTACACTGGGAATTATTTATAACTTTCCTTAAAGCCGTATGTTTTCATCTTTCCACATGGAAATATAATTCCTGTGGAGTACTGTGCTTGCTTTTGCTGTCAGTCACATTTGATCAATAATGCTTCATGCTTTTAAGAGTTATATGTAAAAAATGATATAGACAAAGAAGGGCTTATTAATCAATATTCAAGAGATTTCAATTGTGGCAAATTTCCCATCCATTTTTAAATGATGTAAAGTCATTGAGGAATCTAATTGAACTTTTGTCCCTAAAGAAATGAGCCTTTTTTTTTTAACATAAACTCCTACTCTTATCCCATAACTGCTCCAATTTTTTGGATAAACTATATATTAATTAATTAATTTACTTTTCCTTTACTACATTCAGTTTTAAAAACTTTTGAGATCCAAATTTTCTCCCATCCCTATCGTCCCCCCTCTCCCTTATGGCAGCATGCTATCTGATATAGGTTTTACAAGTGCCTTCACATTAAACATTAGTCAAGTTGTAAAGAAGGATTATAACCAATGGAATGACTATAACCAAGAAAAAAAAAAGAAAGAATAGAACACACAAAAAAAAGAGAAAATAGCTCACTTCCATCTACATTGTGATGTGGATAGCCCTTTATATAACCTTATATTGCTCAGAGGATCCCAGTCTATCAAAGTTAGTCATCACAGATACAATGTGTTTTTTATTGTGTACAATGTTCTCCTGATTATGCTCCTCTCATTCAGCATCAGTTTATATAAGTCTCTCCAGGTTTTATTATGAAGTCTGTCCACTCCTCATTTCTTATAGCACTATAGTATTCCTTCACATTCATATACCACAACTTGTTAAGCCACTCCTCCTAAGTATCTCTTTGATTTTCAATTCTTTTCCACCGAAAAAGAGCTGCTATAAATATTTTGGTACATACACTTCCTTTTCCCACTTGTATGATATCTTTGGGATAAAATTCTAGAAGTGGGATTGCTAGGTCAAAGGGTATGCACATTTTTATAACCCTGTGAACATAGTTTCAAATTTCTCTCCAGAGTGTTTGAATCAGTTCACGATTCCATCAGCAAAGCATTAGTGTTCCAATTTGCTCGCATCTTCTCCAGTATTTTTAATTTTCAAGTATTATCATGTCACTCAATCTGACAGGTGAGATGTGGTACCTCAGAGTTGTTTTGATTTGCATTTATCTAATCAATAGTGATTTAAAGCATTTTTTTCATATGCTTAAAGATATCTTTAGTTTCTTCCTCTGAAAACTCCCTATTCATAATCTTTGACCATTTATCTATTGGGGAATGATTTGTATTTTTACATGTTTAACTCAGTTCTCTGTATGTTTTAGAAATGAGGCCTTTGTCAGAGGTCTGAATTGTAAAAATTCCTTCCCAATTTTCCACTGCCATCTTAATCTTGTTTACATTGTATTTGTACCACAACTTTTAATTTAATGTAAAAAAATATGCATTTTGTAATGCTTCCTGATTCTTCTTTGGTCAAATTCTTTCCTTCTCTATAAATCTGACAGGTAAACTATTCCTTCCTGTCCTAGATTGCTTACAGTATCAGCCTTAATATCTAGATCATGAACACATTTAGACTTTATTTTGACAGCAGGTTTTTGACTGGTTTCTGCCATACTACTTTCTAGTTTTCTCAACAGCTTTTGTCAAATCATGAGTTCTTATCCTAGTAGCAAGAGACTTTTGAGTTTATCAAAGAATAGATTACTATAGTCATTGACTACTGTGTATTGTCTGCCTAACCCATTCAACTTATCCACTATTCTATAGCTCACCCAGTACCACTTAGTTTTGATGACTGTAGTTTTATAATACATTTTAAAATTTGTATGACTAGGTGACTGTAAAGCCACACACACACAGCTTTCCAGAGGAGTGCTGCTGTGAACCGCTTTCAAGGTTGTTTTTTATGAGTATAAAAATGGAAAAAAAGTAATCCTGAATTATTGTTTTATTTCTCCCTTCCTTTTAGGGAAATTCACCCTTTTCATTTTTGATACTGGTAATTTGGTTCTCTTCTTTCTTTTTTTAATCAAATTATCTAAAGGTTTATCATTTTTATTAGCTTTTTCATAAAACCAGATCTTAGTATTATTCATTAGTTCAATAGATTTCTTAATTTCAATTTTATTAAACTTTCTTTTGAATTTCAGTATTTCTAATTTAGTACTTAATTGGGAATTGTAAATTTGTTCTTTTTCTAGCTTTTTTTTGATTCATTGCCTAATTCATTGAGCTCTTTTTTCTCTATTTTATTCATGTATTTGTTCAGAGATATAAAAATTCACCTAAGAACCACTTTCACTGCATCCCCAAAATTTTGGTATATTGTCTCACTATTGTCACTCTTGAATGAAGTTACTGATTGTTTCTATGCTTTGTTGTTTCACCCACTCATTGTTTAGGATTAGATTATTATCCCATGGACTGTTTTTACATATAATTTTATTGCATCATGATCTGAGAATGATGCATTCAATATTTCTGCTTTCTTTCACTGGATTGACAGGTTTTTGTGCCCTAGTACATTGTCAGTTTTTGTGTATGTTCCATCTACTGCAGAGAAGATTTTATATTCCTTTTTATCCAAATTCAATTTTCTCCAAAGTATGTCATATCTACATCCTCTAAAAGTCTATTCAACTCTTTAACTTCTTTTTATTTATTTTGATATCAGATTTATCAAGTTCAGAGAGGGAGAGGTTGAAGTCCCCCAGTAGTACAGTTTTGCTATCTATTTCTTCCTCTAATACCCTTAACATCTCCTTTAAGAATTTGGATGCTATACCACTTGGTGCATATATGTTTAGTAATGATATTGTTTCATTGTCAATGGTGTTTTTTTTAGCAACATATAATTTTCTTCCCCATCTCTTTAAACTGGGTCTATTTTTGCTTTTGCTTTGTCTGAAATTAATATTGCTATTCATGCTTTATTTTTTTAACTTCATCTGAAGCATAATATATTCTACTCCAGCCTTTTACCTTTACCCTTTGTGTATTGCCCTGTTTCAAATGTGTTTCTTGTAAACAGCATATTGTAGGATTATGGTTTTTCATCCATTCTCCTATGCCCCTCTTTTTTATGGGAGAGTTCATCCCATTCATGTTCACAGTTGTAAATACTATCTGTGTTCTCCTTTCCATTCTATCCCCTACCATTTATACTTTTATTTATCCCTTCTACCTTTGCCTCCTTAAAAGTTTTATTTTTGGCCACTGCCTCCCTCAGTATTCCCTCACTATAAGTCCTCCTCCCTTTTCCTACCCTTTCCCCTTACTAAGTCTTCTCTCCCTTCGAGCTATCCTTTCCTTTTTCTTTCCTCTTTACCTTCCTACTGCCTGTAGGGCACATTTTTTTTTTATTCAATGAAGTATGTTATTCCCTCTTTGAACCAAATCTGATGAGAGTAAATCTCAAACAATGGCCTTTTCTCCCCCCTCTTTACCTCTAGTATAAGTGTTGTGACTTCACATTAGATTCTTATACTTAACTTTGTTATTCCACCTTGAACTAAAACTAATGAGAGTAAAACTCATAAATGTGCATCTCCTTTTCTTCCCATCTACTATAATGTTTTCATGCCTCTTCATGTGACTTAATTTACCCTTTTCTGAATCCTTTTCTCTTCTCCCATTATAATCCCTTTGTACCCCTTAATAAGGTATTTAATCATCACATTAATGAATTTATATCCACTCCTTCTCTCTATGTATATTCCTTTCAAGTATTGCAATGATTATATAATTCTAAAAATTGACAAGTATAATCCTTCTATATAGGAATGTGAACAGTTTGTTTTTATTCAATAACTAGGTGTGTGTGTGTGTGTGTGTGTGTGTGTGTGTGACTGAGTATGTGTCTTTTCTCTATTTACCTTTTTATTTCTCTCTTGAGTCTTGTATTTGGAGATCATATTTTCCATTGAACTCTGGACTTTTCATCAGGAAAGCCTGGAATTCCCTTATTTCATTGTATGACCATGTTCTCACCTGAAAGATTATGCTCAATTTTGCTGGATAGTTTATCCTTGGTTGTAATCAAAGCCCTTTTGTTTTACAATATATCATATTCAAATCACTCTGATCTTTTAATGTAGAGGCTGCTAGGTCCTGCATGATGCAAACTGTAGTTCTGTGATATTTGAATGATTTCTTTCTGACTGCAGTATTTTCTCCTTGTCCTGATAATTCCTGAATTAAGCTACAATATTCCTTGGAAGTTTCAAATTTGAGATCTCATTTAGGAGTGGTTTGGTAGATTTTTTGATAACTGTCTTAGCTTCTGGTGTTAGGACCTCAGGATATTTTACCTTGAGTTCTTGGAAGATGTTGTACAGGATTATTTTTTTTTTCATCATGGCTTTCTGGTAGATCAATAATTCTTAGATTATCTCTGCTGGATACGTTTTCAAGGACAGTTTTTTTCAAATGAGATATTTTATATTTTATTCTTTTTTCATTCTTTAGATTTTGTTTGACTGATTCTTGATGCCTCATGGAGTCATTAGCTACATTTTCTCTAATTCTAATTTTTAGAGAATTGCTTTCTTTATTAGTTTTTGAAATACCTTTTCCATTTGTTCAGTTTTTACTTCTAAAGATTTATTTTCTTCAGTTAGATTTTCAACCTCCTTTCCCATTTGACAAATTTTACTTTTAAAAGAGTTATGTTCTTTAGCGATTTTTTTCCTATGTTGGCAGCTGTATTTTTAAAATGATTAATGACTTTATCTTAATCCTCCTTAATTCAGCTTTTAAAATCCTTCTTGAACTCATTCAATAATGCTTTTTCAGGTTGGGAAAAGTTCATATTCCCTTTTGATGTTGCAGATGTGGGTATAGAGTCAATGCTGTCCTCTTCTGAATTTGGTTGTTCTTGCTCACACTAATAGCATTCTATAGTCTTTGTTTTTCCACCTTTCCATTTGCCCATTGTTATTGCTGTTTTTTTGTTTTGTTTTGTTTTTACTTTTAAAGTAGATCTCTTCTTCTGGGATACAGGGGGCTCTGCCATACACTTCTTTTATGAGGAGTTAGGGTCCTTCTTATTGGATTTGTGTGCTGTGGCCTCTCAATGCCTAGACTGAGGTCAATGCCAGGATTTTCAGCATTTCCCCAGGATTGCACTGAATCTCACAGCATAAGGTGAAGGGGAGGGTTGGTCTAGCTGCTTCAGCAGTCCTCCTCTACATCCCTAGGGTAGTATTTAGGAAGGCTC
Source organism: Petaurus breviceps papuanus (assembly GCF_028583685.1). Lineage (NCBI taxonomy): Eukaryota > Metazoa > Chordata > Mammalia > Diprotodontia > Petauridae > Petaurus > Petaurus breviceps. The sequence goes on from NW_027186320.1 coordinate 3,504,800, forward strand.
AGTTGCTAGTGGCCAGGCAGCAGTGGTGTAGGCTGACTACCCTGGTTCTGTTAAAGCACTCCTTCAGTTCTAGTTTTAATGCTTGCTGTCTCCACCTTGCCTGGTGTTCAGGATCTCCCACTTGTTGGGTGATATCATGTTTGTTGGGACACCTCCCATCCTCCATATTAGCCTCAACATAGCCACAGACACATCCTTCCTCCAGGTTTCCCAAGTCTGTTGTTGTTTCCACCATTTTAGGATTATAGAATGGGGCAATATTCTCTGCCTAGGGAAGTTACATTAAAATATGGGGGTTTGTTGTGGGTAATGTTGTGACAAGGAACTCTTAGAAGTCAGATGAGGAGACAGAACCTCACCACCATGGGAAACAGCCAAACAAAATGCTAAGGGATGAGAGTCAGAGTCAATATGGCAGAGAAGAAAAAGGACTTCCATACAGCTCCATCTTCTACTTCCTCAAATACATGTAAAAATTAACTCTAAACAAACTTTAGATCTACAGAACCCTAAAAGTCACAGAGAGAAACCAGTTTCCAGCTGAAGAAAGCCTAGAAGGCTGGCAGGAAGGGTCCATCACAGCATGCTGGGAGATGAGGTCAATCCTGCTGAAGCCATGGTTTTAGCCCCAGGGAGGCCCCAACAGCTGAGGCTATAGCAGATTTCATGAGAGTAAATCATCAGTACCTGTAGCAGTTTCCATAATTCTCAATCCATAAATGCCAAAGACAAATAAAAGGTCAGTGTGGAACTTGGTTGGTCCAGGGGAGGATAGAAGAATGTGGTCTGGGGCTATCAGCCCTCAGCCTGGAAGTTTAAAAAGCAGCTCCCTGATTTTCGAGGGTCCAGTATGGGAAAGTAAACTCCGGCTGCTCCAATTCCCCCTCCCTTACTAAGAAAACCCAGTGATAAATGTTCCAACCAGAATAAAATCCTGAAATAGCAGAAATAGCCTCAGGCTTAGGAGTCATGGAGGAAGGGTGAAAGTGAGGCATTAAGGAGTCTGAAGAGCCCCACCTAAATTTACCAGCAATAATCTGCTTGAGCTGTAGCCCAGGGTCATAGAAGCAAAATCTGAAGTGTCCAGGCCACCTCTCCCCTACAGATTACTCTGTTAGCCTCAGGGTAACTCAGGGGAAACACTGAGAGACCTAGTGTTGGCCTCAATCTATAAACCCAGAGGCCATAGCAAAGAAAGACAACAACCAGGCACCTATTTCACAGCCTGAGAAGCTTGGGTCAGAACCCTCTGTACACCAAGAGCAGGAATACACTATAAAGAACAGGAAATTGTCCATTACAATGGGCCAAAAGCAACTTGCAAAATCAAGGCCAAAGACAATAGAATCTCATTATTCTGAATGAGAACAATCACTTTCAGGAGACACCATGCACTCTTTTTTCAAACCTGAAACCACATATGGAAATATGAACTGGTCTCAAGCCCAAAAAGCATTCTTGGAGGATCTCAAGAAAGATTGTAAAAGCCAAATTAGGGAGGTAGAAGATAAATTTTAATCTACAATAACCAAATTGGAAAAAAACATCTCACTGAAAAGAACAAATCCCTATAAAGTAAAATTTGTGAACTAATTGGAGAAAATACCTCCCTAAAAAACCACCTTCAAAACTAACCAAATAAAATAATTCACTAAAAATAGAATCAGTCAAATTGAAGCTCAGGACACTATGATGCACCAAGAGTCAATCAAACAAAACATAAAGATTTAGAAATTGGAATAAAGTGCATCATATATCACTGGAGAAACAACTGACCTGGAGCATAGATCCAGGAGAGATAACTTAAGAATTATTAGTCTATTGGAAAGTCATGATGAAAAAAGCAGCCTGGACAACATCCTCCAAGAGATTGTCAATGAAAACTGTCCTGAAGTCCTGGAATCAGAAGTTAATATAGTTATCAAAAGAATTCACTGGTTTTCTCCTGAAAGAGATCCAAAATTGAAAACTCCAAGAAATATAGTAGCCAAATTCCAGAATTACAAGATTAAGGAGAAAATATTGCAAGAAGCCAAAAAGAAAAATTTAAATATCATGGAACAACATTCAGGATTACAGGGACCTAACAGCTTCTACCCTGAAAGATTGGAAGGATTGGCATTTGACATTTTGTAAGGCAAAAGAGATGGGACTGCAACCAAGGATTAACGACCCTTCAAAACTGAACATAATCTTTCAGGCAAGGAGATGGTCCTTTAATGAAATAAAAGACTTCCAGTCTTTCCTAATGAAAGAAACCAGAGCTCAGTGGAAAATTCGATCTCCAATTACAAGACTCAAGAAAGACATAAAAAGGTAGACAAGTAAAACACACACATATACACACATGCACACTCATGCTCACATGCACACAACTTGGGATGCAAAAAGAGCAAACTGTTTACCTCCCTATATGAGAAGCTGATACCTGTCAATATTGAAGTTAATGATTATCATGACCTTTATAAGGGATATGCATAGGTACAGGGTGTGGGTATAAATAAACCAATCTCATGATTTAAAAAAAACACCCCGTTAAGGGGTTCAATGGGACTGTAATGGGACAAAAGGAAAGGATGAGGCAGAAAAGGTAAATTATGCCATAGAAAGAGGCAAAAAAAAACATACTATAGTAGAGGGGATGGAAAGAGGGAGAGGAACATCATTTGAACTTTACTCTCACTGGTTCTTGTTCAAAGAGGGATCAACATAATCAGTTAAGTTTAAGATTCTAATGTGAAAAGACCCAAAAATTTATTAAATAGAGGGAAAAGTGGGAGGGTTAGAAGCACTGTATGAAATTTACTATCATTGGTTGGGTATCAAAGGGGAATAACATACTCTGATAAGTATAAAAATATGATGTGTCCTATAGGCAGTAGGAGGGTAAAGGGGGATAGGAAGTAGGGGGAATTAGATGGGAGGGACATAGTAATGAGGGGAGAGGGTAGGTAAAGAAGGGGGAGTCACAGGGAGGGAACAAAGAGGGAGGCTGTGGTCAAAAGGCAAACCCTTAAGGAATAAAAGGGAGAAGGAAGAAGCAAAAACATAAACAGAGGATGGAATAAGATGGAAGGAAAGAGACAGATAGTAATTACTAATGTGAATCTGAATGGGATGAACTCTCCCATATAAGAGAAATGTTTAGCAGAATGGATTAAAAATCATAATCTTACACTACACTATCTAATTAAAACACATTTGAAACAAAAGGATACCCAGGAGGTAAAGGTAAAAGCCTGGAGTAGGATAGATTATGCTTCAGATGAAGTAAAAAAAAAAAAAAAAGGTGCAGCAATCTTTATCACAGATAAAGCAAAAGCAAAATTAGATCTAATTAAAAGAGATAAGGAAGGAAACTATATCCTGCTATAATACATAATCGAGAATGAAGCAATAAAATTACTTAACATATATGCACCAAGTGGTATAGTGCCCAAATACCTAGAGTAGTAATTAAGGGAATTAGAGGAAGAAATAGATAGCAAAACCATAATAGTGGGGGACCTTAATCTACCCCTCTCTGAGCTCAATATACCTAACCTCAAAATAAACAAGAAAGAAGTTAAGGAGGTGAATCGAATTTTAAAGAGGCTAGATATGATAGATTACTGGAGAAAAATTAATGGGGATAAAAAAGGAATATACTTTCTTCTCAGCAGTTCATGGCACATACTCAAATATTGACCATGTCCTAGGCACAAAAACCTCACAATTCAGTGCAGGAAAGCAGACATATTAAATGCATCCTCCTCAGATCATGATGCAATAAAAATCATATACAATAAATGGCCATGAAAAGATAGACTAAAAACCAAATGGAAATTTAACAATTTAATCCTAAAGAATGAGTGGGTCAAACAAGAAATTATATAAGCAATCAGGAACTTCATTCAAAAGAATAAAAACAATGAGACAACATAGCAAAATTTGTGGGATTCAGCAAAGCCACTACTTAGGGGAAGTTTTATACCACTGAGTGTATACATGAATACATTAGAGAAAATGGAGGTCAATGAATTAGGCATGCAATTGAAAAAGCTAAAAAAAGAACAAATTGAAAATACCAAATTAAATAGTAAATTAGAAATACTGAAAACCAAAGGAGAGATTAATAAAATTTAAATAAAGAGAACTAATGAATTCATAAATAAAAGTGTGTTGTTCTTATGAAAAAAAAAACAACAATAAAATTGATAGGCCCTTAGTCAATATGATAAAAAAAAAGAAAGAAGAATACCAAATTATGAGAATAAAAAAATAAAAAGTGTGAATCTACCTCCAATGAAGTGGAAATTAAAACAATAATTATGAATTGTTTTGCTGAATTGTATGCACATAAATTTGACAATCTTAGTGAATTGGATGAATATTTACAAAAATATAAACTGCCCAACTTAACTGAAGAGGAATTAAATAACTTAAATAACCACATCACAGAAAAAGAAATCTAACAAGTCATCAGTGAACTGCCTAGGATAAAATGGCCAGTGCTAGATGAATTTATTGGTGAATTCTATAAAACATTTAAAGAGCAATCGATTCCAATAGTTTGCAAACCATTTGAGAAAATTAGTGAAGAAGGCATCCTACCAAATTCTTTTTATGACACAAATATGGTACTGATACCTATATCAGGAAGAGATAAAATGGAGGAAGACAATTATAGAAAAATTTCCCTTATCAATATAGATGCAAATATTTTAAATAAAATATTAGCAAAAAGACTACAGCAACTTATGATAAGAATAATACACCTTGATCAGCTAGGATGTATTCCACGAATGCAAGGATGGTTTAATATTAGGAAAACCATCAGTACAATTAGACATATCAACAAGAAAACTAGCAGAAACCACATGATCATCCCAATAGTTGCAGAAAAGTCTTTTGACAAAATAAAACATACATTCCTTTAAAATAACTAGCAAGTATAAGAATAAATGGAGCCTTCCTTAAAATTATAGATAACATCTACTTAAAGCCAAAAGCAAATATTATATGTAATGTGGATAAGCTAGAAGCATTTCCAATATAATCAGGGGTGAAACAAGGGTGTCCACTATCAGCCATCTTATTCAAGATGGTTCTAGAAATTTTAGCAGTAGCAATTACAGAAGGAAAATGAATTAAAGAAATGAAATTATTCAAAGAAGAGACCAAGCTATCACTCTTTCCAGATGATATGATATACTTATAGAATCAAAGAGAATCAAGTAAAAACTACTTGAGGAAATACATAAATTTTGGAAAGTTGCAAGATATAAAATAAACCCACATAAATCCTCAGCATTACTGTATATTTCTAATGAAATTCAACAGCAAGAGATAGAAAGAGAAATCCCATTCAAAGTTACTGTAGATATTATAAAATATTTGGGAATCTTCCTGCCAAAACAAACACAGGACCTATATGAACACAACTACAAAACATTTTTCACACAAAGTCAGACCTAATTGGAAAAACATCAATTGCTCATTGCTAAGTCAAGCTAATATAATAAAAATAACAATTTTACCTAAATTAAATTATATACTTAGTGCCATACCAATCAATTTACCAAAAAAACTACTTCATAGAGCTAGAAAAAATAGTAACAAAATTCATTTGGAAGAACAAAAGGTCCAGAGTATCAAGGGAATTAATGAAAAGAAATGCTACAGAAGGAAGACTAGCTTTACCATATTTTAATCTGTATTATAAAGCATCAGTCATCAAAACTACTTGGTACTGTTTGAGGAAGAGAGTAGTGGATCAATGGAATAGACTGGGTACACAAGACTTAGCAGTCAGCACCTATAGTAATCAACTATTTGATAATTCCAAAGATCCCAGTTTTGGGGATAAGAACTCACTATTTGACAAAAACTGCTGGGACAACATGAATATAGCATGGCAGAAACTGGGTATAGAACACTATCTAAAATTATACCAAAATGAAGTCTATATGTGGGCATTATCTAGGTATAAAGGATGATAATGGAAGCAATCTGGGAAATGAAAGAATATGTATGTATAGGAGGAGGTTATATATATACACACACAAATATTTATGTGGGTATGTTCATTTGTATGTTCATATATACATAGAGAGAGTGCACAGGATGAGTTGAATATGAAAGAATGATATCTAAAAAATTAAATTAAGAGTTGAGAGAGGAATTTTTTAGTAGAAGAAGTAAGGGAGTGATAGATTAGGGTAAATTATCTCATATGAAAGAGGCAAAAGTTCTTATATCTTTCTCAAAGAGTATGTAAAAGGAACAAAATAACAGAATGTACCTCACAAGTTTTGAGAAGAACAGATGAAATGTTATTTTATAGCTTTTGGCACAGCTTCTGACACATAGGAGGTGATATATAAATATTTAATTTATTCCCCTTCATATAAAACAGTGGTAAACCCTGAGTCACGAGAGTGTCAATAATGTGTTTTTTTTCCCCCTTCCCTCTTGAAACCTTTTAAAATGTAATTTAAAAAATCAGCACCAAATTAAAATGGATTAGATGGCCTTGGACAGTATTTTGTGATTTTATTTGTCCTGTTACTGTAGGTGATGCTTTTTTTTATTTCACACACCCCCCACATAAAATTGAGGCTTTTTTCTTTTCATCACCTAAACAGTTCAGATGTGACCCTGTTGGACTAAATGATATTTAATATATATTCCATATCATCTACAAAATTATGTTTCATTGATTTTCGACAAATTGTATTTATGGGTCTTTGTTCTAACACATGAAATAAAGAAATACTGAGCCACTTGATTACTTAAATCCTTCCCAATTTTTGCAATCTTATAATATTTATTTTCACTTTAATCAAAAAGACAAAACATTTTTTATTAGTTAGTAAGAGGGAAAGCATTTATTTAAGTGGTATGTGCCATGTACTGTGCTAAGCACTATAGGTATAAAAATATTTGCAGGTAATCAGGGAATAAAATATATTTTAATATTACTCCAGGTGAAACTGACCTCTCCTTCATGTTACCTGTTACCATTTTATATTTGCATGTGCATTTTACTTATATAAATGATAGCATGGAGAACTGGATGAAGAAAGGGCTTCATTTTGAAATCTACTGAGGGCAAAATGATAGAGTGATTCTGGGCAAAAGAATTTGAAGATCTACCCTAGTAAAGGAAATTTCCTCATGGAGTTATTTAATGCACTAATGCAATAGCAGATATATTTCCTCTTTCTACTCCTGGATAGTGTCTCATCTCTGACTATTGTATTTCAAATTCCTTAAGGTCATGAAGCAAATCTTAAGTATTTTTACATCTCTGCTACTGCTTTTGTACTTATCAGGCTATTATTTGGTCATGAGGAAAGAACAATAGACTTAGAGTCATAATGCTACTACTTATTAGCCTTGATCCTCTCAAAGTCATTTCTATTCTTTGAGAATTAATTTCCTTCTTTGTAAAAAGAAAATTAATTTTTTAAATTTTATAAAAATATGTTGTTGCTTAAGTAATTTGAAAACTGTTTAATTACAAACTTTTCTTTAAAAGCAATTGGGGTTAAGTAACTTGCTCAAGGTTACACGGCCAGTTATTTCTGGGTGTGGTGCTGAGTGTCTGAGCCCGGATTTGATCCAGGTCATCCCGACACTGGAGCCGGTGCTCTTACTCGCTGAGCCACCTGGCCACCCCTAAGCAATCGGGGCTAAGTAACTTGCTCAAGGTTACACGGCCAGGTGTTTCTGGGTGGGTGCTGAGTGTCTGAGCCCAGGATTCGATCCCCAGGTCTTCTCAACACTGGAGCCGGTGCTCCTACTCTCTGTGCTACCTGGCCGCCCCTTAATTACAAACTTTTATTGAAAATGTATTTATGTTTGGTAAGAATACTTCAAGAATATAAGGTTGTCAAAATTTTTGCTGCCACCTCAACTAAATAACATCAGAGGTCATTTAAATACTAAAAGAAAACAATTCAATAATATTCAGGAACCTAAATCAGTTTCCATAGTTGAAGGTATATATGGATGGGAAGGAAATTTTTTTTTGTTTTTGTAATTAGTTTGCTAGCATAAATGCATTTACCTTAAGTGGTTTATAACCCTCCCACTCACTACCCAGGGGCATATGGCCAAAGCACAATTAGATAATTGCCTGGGCTACATTTATTTTTCCCTGTACTTTTCATTCACTAAATTACCCTTCTGTTCTTGTGTACTGAGACACTTCTAAATAAAATATATATGGCACTATATTAACAGAGAAGTAGAAGAGTGGCAGTGTGGAAACCAAAGTCATCATCCAAGAGGAACAAGTTTTGAATCTATCTTGTGCCCCAAACTGGTAGCATAAAGACTTTAGAAAAAAAAAAATTGGGGTTTCTTCAAGACTTGTCTAAAAGCCAATGTTTGCCTGCTTTGTGAATCTAACCTTTTCTAGGAAATTTTTAAATGGTGTAGGATTATAAAGTCAGCATAATGAAGAGCTTTTCTTAAGCATTTCAAATTAGGCTTTTCTAAATTCCTTAGAGCAATTCAGGTCTAAAAATAGCCTAAATAATTCAGATCTTTAATAATGTGCAAATAACATTCCATCCTCCCTAAGCTGTGTGTATTTGATAATTCCCATCATTTTTCATTAAAGGTTGTTGGATTGTGAACATTTAGAATTCTAATCTCATTTTCACAGAGGGATGGAAGGGTATTAGTGCTGATCTCAGAGGAGATCACACATTGCATATGCTCAGCAAAGGGAAGGCAAGACACTACCCTTTGGCAGACAAAGGAAGAATATGAACAAAAATACAGCCATTGCATGATGAGGAGAGTTTTGTCTATGTACAGATATCTAAGCATCTGCTTTGCTGATAAAAAGAGAAATATTGGAAAGAAAAAAATTCCAAAAAAGATGTGATAAGAAATAACTTAATGTTCATTATAGATGTATACACTGGTATTTGTGCTTAGGCATCCTCAAATGTACAGTCTAGGCAAGATCAACTGAAATCTAGGATAAAGTGAGAATATTTTAACCCACTGAAATTAAGAAATGGATCGGTGGTAGTGATTTTAAGTTTAAATTAGGCCAAGAAAGATTAACACATGTTTTTTTCTTAAAAAAAAAACCCTAGATCTATACTTAATAATAAAAATAAAATGAAAAAAAAAAGAATTTCTCCTTTGCAAATGAAGCAACCTAGATATAATTAAAGAATGTAGGTTACAACTCAAGCAATATCAAAATATAGAAATTCGCAGCAGGGCCAGAGAATACACAAATATTCCTAGCAGAGATGTTCCATTTTTAATGTCTTTAGTTTAACAAGAGAGCCCTATAATTTTCTGCCAACTGGTGTAAGAAATGAAATCAGAAAGTGCATTATAGATTTAGGTTCTTGACAATTAGTATTCCTAGACCTGCATCAACACTTCCTTTCCAACTCGTCCTTACCCAGAGAAGGGACATCTTTCAAAATGCTAATTTCTCCAGGAAGTCTTCTCTGAGTCCACAGACAACTTTTTGGAGGATGGAAAATGTTTCCCTTGATTCACTTTTCCTCAAGTGGTCCTTGGTCCTAATTCTTCCAGGAAAATACTATGCAAATTCATACTACTAATATCATGGCAAGTTGTGGTGATTGGGCTTTTCAGTTTGAATTCAACTTGCTGTCAGCCTTTATGATATGGTTTCAGTCAGTCAAGTTTGTTGAGGGCTTACTCTGTACAATGGACATTTAATCTAAACCCATGTTAAAGTGGTTAATTTTCTTCCCTCTAATTATGACACATGCTAGCTATTATGGTTATTGTCTTTATAAGTGTAACAAGACTATCTATTATTGCTTCATCTTCTGCAATACTCTAACAAGTCTATTGGTGTAGCGGGTTGTTCCTTCAAGGTCATACATACAAATGAACATAGATGGTGATGAATCTAACACAATGCCATTACTTAAGTATAATATTTATGCGTGTTTAGTCAAATAAATTAGCCAAAAATTAGAATTGCTAATCAGTCCTTTAGTGATTACTGTAGTCCATAATGCTCAACAACATAATTCACTTCTTTTACTTCTCCTTTTTAATTTTTTTTAATTTTTGGTTTTTTGTAGGGGGAGAAAGGGCAGTTGGGATTAAGTGACTTGCCCAAGGTCACACAGCTAGTGTATCAAGTGTCAGAGGCCAGAGTTGAACTCAGGTTCTCCTGACTCCAGGGCCAGTGCTCTATTCACTGTGCCACCTAGCCAACCCCATAAACCACTTCTAAAACAATCATCGGACTTATTTATCTCATCTTATCAGTAGTACTTCTGGTAGATAAAGAGTCAATCAAAATGTAAAGTGCATTGGACCAAGAGTCATAAGACATGGTAAAAATTTCAGAAGCTGAGTGATATTGGAAATATATCTTGACCTCTCATCACTGAAATGACCCTAATAATGCATGTTTTATATGCTTTATAGGCTTTATGAAGACATAAAAAAGGAAACAAAACTGCAGGAAGTACATGTATCAAGTACTATATAAGACTGAATTCAATTATTTAAAGAATTGAGAATATGAACTATGAAAGGGAAAGACGTTTTGTCAAACTTGTTCTTCTTAGTCAAAAATGTTAGTGATATTCAAATATTTTCTTTCAATTTATTTATTTATTTTTAGTTTTCAACAGTCATTTCCACAAGATTTTGAGGTACAAATTTTCTCCCCATCTTTCCCCTACCCCACGCACCAAGATAGTGAGCCTACTGTATTCCCTTTCCCCCAATCTGCTCTCTCTGGTATACTCCTCTATGACTCCCTTAACTTTCTATTAGGGCAAGAAGGATTTCTATACACCACTGCCTGTATATCTTATTTCCCAGTTGCATGTAAATTTTTTTCAACATTTTTTTTAAAGCAATTGGGGTTAAGTAACTTGCTCAACGTTACATGGCCAGTTATTATCTCTGGGTGTGGTGCTGAGTATCTGAGCCCAGATTTGATCCAGGTCATCCCGACACTGGAGCCGGTGCTCTTACTCGCTGAGCCACCTGGCCACCCCACAATATTTGTTTTTAAAACTTTGATTTCCAGATTATTTCCATTTTTCTTTCCCCACCCACCCCCATTGGGAAGACAAACAATTCAAGATAGGTTGTACATGAGTAGTTATAAAAAACATTTCCAAAGTAGTTGTATTGTAAAAGACAAACTATATATTTTTTAAGTTTCTAATTTCCTTTATTTCTTCTTTTTTTAAATTAATTTGTATGCTTACTTTTAGTTTACATGACTTAATCCACAATTAACTGAGTTTCACATTTTGTCACCATCCCAATCTTCCCCCCGCCCCCCATGGCGGCATATTCTCAAGTATAGGATTTGTAAATACATTCACAGTATATATTAGTCAGGTTATAAAGACAGATTGTATCAAATAGAATGAAAAATAGTAAAGAGGACATAAAACAAATCTAGAAAAGGAAAAAGATCAAGTATTTTTCTTCCATCTGGATATAAACTTATTTCTTTCTAGGTTTTCCTCTGGATGCACACATTTCTCTCCATCATGAGTCTTTTGGGATTGAGTTATATAACTACATTGTTGAGAAGAGTCCAGTCTATCAAAGTTGGTCATCTCACATACATTGTGTCTTTAATTGTGTAAAAATTTCTCCTGGCTCTAGTCTTCTCACTCAGCATCAGTTTGTATAAGCCTGTCCACATAAATATGAAGTCCATCTGCTCCTTGTTTCTTATAGAAAGATAGTATTCCATAACATGGATGTACAAAAACTTGTTCAGCCATTCCCCAATTGATAGGCACCCATCTAATTTCCAATTCTTTGCCACCACAAAAAGAGATGTTATAAATGTTTTTTTACATATGGGTCTTCCTCCCACTTCTATGATCTCTTTGGGATATAACTCTAAGAGTGGTATTGCTGGGTCAAAAGGTATGAAATTATTTATAGCCCTTTGGGCATAATTCCAGATTGCTCTCCAGAAAGGCTGGATCATTTCACAACTCCACCAGCAATGCATTAGTGTTCCAATTTGCCCAAATCCTCTCCAGCATTTGCCATTTTCCTGTTTTTTCATCTCAGCCAATCTGACTGGTGAGATGTGATACTTAAGAGTTGTTTTGATTTTCATTTCTCTAATCAATAGTGATTTAGAGCATTTCTTCATGTGCTTATAGATATCTTTAATTTCTTACCCTGAAAATTGCCTATTCATATCCCTTGACCGTTTATCCATTGGAGAATGACTTATATTCTTACAAATTTGACTCAGTTCTCTGTATATTTTACTAATAAGTAATTTGTCAGAGACATAGTTTGTAAAGATTCTTTCCCAATTTCCCACCTCTTAATCTTGGTTACATTGGCTATGTTTGTACAGAAGCTTTTCAATTTCATGTAGTCAAAATTATCCATTTTACATTTTATAATGTTCTCTAATTCTTGTTTAGTCATAAAGTCCTTCCCTCTCCACAAATCTGACAGGTAATCTATTCCTTGTTTTCTGAGATTGCTTAGAGCATCAAGCTTTATTCCTAGATCATGCACCCATTTAGACTTGATTTTGGTATATGGTGTTAAATAATGGTTTATGCCCAGTTTCTGCTATACTGTATTCCAATTTTCCCAACAGTTTTTGTCAAATAGTGAGTTCTTATCCCAAAAACTAGGGTCTTGAGGTTTACGAAACAAAAGATAACTGTAGTTGTTGACTTCTGAATCTCATGTTCCTAATTTATTCCATTGATCCACTTCTCTGTTCCTCAGCCAGTACCAAGTAGTTTTGATGACTACTGCTTTATAATACAGAATGAAATCTGGTATACCTAGTCCACCTTCTCTAGCATTTCTTTTCTTTAATTCCCTTGATATTCTGGAATGTTTATTCTTCCAAATGATTTTTGTTGCTAATTTTAGTGCTATAAAGTAGTTTTTTGGTAAATTAACTGGTATGGCAATAAATATAAAATTTAATTTAGGTAAAATTGTCATTTTTGTTATATTCGCTCTACCAAGCCATGAGCAATTAATATTTTTCAATTAGTAAGATCTGACTTTATTTGTGTGAAAAATGTTTTGTACTTGTGGTCATATAGGTCCTGGGATTGTTTTGGCAGGTAGATTCCAAAGTATATTATAATGTCTATAGTAACTTTAAATGGGATTTCGCTTTCTATCTCTTGCTGTTGAATTTCATTGGAAATATATAAGAATTAGATGACTTATGTGGGTTTATTTTATATCTTGCAACTTTGCCAAATTTATTTATTGTCTCAAGTAGTTTTTTTTTTCATTTGATTCTCTAGGGTTCTTTAATTATATCATCATATCATCTGCAAAGAGCGATAGCTTGGTCTCTTCTTTGATGGATTTGATTCCTTTGATTTATTTTTCTTCTCTAATTGCTGCTGAAAACGTTTCTAGTACCAGATTGAATAAGAGGAGTCATAGTGGACACACATGTTTCACCCCTGATCTTATGGAAAAGCTTCTAGCTTCTCCCCATTACATATAATACTTGCTGATGGCTTTAAATAGATGCTACTTGTCTTTTTAAGGAAGGCTCCATTTATTCTTATACTTTCTAACGTTTTTAATAAAAATGGATGTTGTATTTTGTCAAAAGCCTTTTCTGCATCGATTGAGATGATCATGTGGTTTCTGTAAGTTTTATTGTTGATATGATCAATTATACCGGTGGTTTTCTTGATATTAAACCATCCTTGCATTCCTGGAATAAATCCTACCCAAACAAAGTGTATTATTCTTGAAACAAGCTGCTGTAGTCTTTTTGCTAGTATTTTATTTAGAATTTAGAACATTCATGAGTGATATTCGTCTATAAGTTTTTTTTTCTCTGTTTTATCTCTTCCTGATTTAGGTATCAGTACAATGTTTTTGTAGTAAAAAATATTTGGTAGGATTCCTTCTTCACTAATTTTCCTAAATAGTTTGTAGAATATTGGAATCATTTTTTTAAATGTTTGATAAAAATCACTAGTAAATCCATCTGGCCCTTGAGATTTTTTCTTAGGGAGTCAACTGATGACTTGTCATATTTCTTTTTCTCAGATGGAGTTATTTAAATAATTTTCTTCCTCTTCACTTAATCTGGGAAACTTGTATTTTTGTAAATATTCATCCATTTCCCTAAGATTGTCAAATTTATGTGCATAAAATTGGCAAAATTAATTCCTAATTATTGTTTTTATTTCCTCTTCATTGGAGGTAGATTCACCCTTTTCATTTTTGATACTCATAACTTGGTTTTCTTTTTTTTATCATTTTGACTAAGGGTCTATCAATTTTGTTGTTGGTTTATTTTTTTTATAAATCCAGCTCTTAGTTTTATGTATTAATTGAATAGTTTTCTTAATTTCAATTTTACTAATCTTTCCTTTAGTTTTCAATATTTCTAATTTAGTATTTAATTGGGGATTTTGAATTTGTACTTTTTCTAGGTTTTTCATTTGCCTTCTCAATTTGTTGACCTCCCTTTTCTCTAATTTAATCATGTATGCACACAGAGATATAAAACTTCCCCTAAGAACTACCTTTAATGAACCCCACAAATTTTGGTATGTTGTCTAATTAATATCATTCTCTTGAATGAAATTACTGATTGTTTCTATCATTTGTTTGACCTACTCATTCTTTAGGATTAAAATGTTTAATTTCCAATTAGTTTTTATTCTGTCTTTCCATGGCACTTTATTGCATATAATATTTATTGCATCATGACCTGAGAAAGATGCATTTAATATTTCTGCCTTAGTGCATAGGATTGTGAGATTTTTATGCCCTAGAACGAGGTCAGTTTTTGAGTATGTCCCATGAACAACTGAGAAGAAAGTATATTCCTTTTTATCCCCATTCAATTTTCTCCAGAGATCTATCATACCTATCCTGTCTAAAATTCTGTTCACTTCCTTAACTTCTTTCTTTTTTATTTTGAGGTTGTATTTGTCAAGTTCAGAAATGGGGAGTTTAAAGTCTCCGACTAGTATACTTTTCCTATCTATTTCTTCCTCTAATTCCTTTACATTCTCCTCTAGGAATATGGATGCTATACCACTTGGTGCATATATGTTAAGTAATGATATTGCTTTGTCCTTGATGGTGCCTGTTAACAGGATAAAGTTTCCTTATTTATCTCTTTTAATTAGGTCCAATTAGCTTTTGATTTATCTGAGGTAAGGATTGTTACCCCTGCTTTTTAAACTTCAGCTAAGGCATGATATATTTTACTCCAGCCCTTTACACTTACCCTGTGGGTATCCCTCTGTTTCATATGTGTTTCTTGTAAACAGCATATTTTAGGATTTTGATTTCTAATTCATTCAGCTCTCCATCTCTGTTTTATGGGAGAGTTCATTCCATTCATATTTACAGTAATGATTGTTATCTGTTTCTTTTCCTCCCTCCTATTCCCTCCCCTGTTAATGCTAATATATTTCCCCATTCTCCCTTCCTCCCCTAATAATTTTCCTTTTGACCTCTGCCTCCCTCAGTATTCCCTCATTAGCCCCCCTCCTTTTTATTCCCCTTCCCCTTACTTTTACCCCTTCCTACCAACCAGCCTCGGCCCCTTAGCCCTTTCCCCCTCATACTGCATGTAGGATATTTTTATACTTAATGAAGTATGTTATTTCTTCTTCGAACCAAAAGTGACAGGAACAAATCTCATGTGAAGCTCCTCTCCCTCCCCTCTTTCCCGCTAAAATGTTACTTTTTGCTTGTCTTCTCCATAGAGTCTTATGCTTAACTGGTTGTTATTCCCTCCTTGCACCTGAAACAATGAGGGAAATGCTCATATTTTTCTCATCTCCCTCCCTTCTTTTCCTCTGCTATATTTATTTTTATGCCTGTTTGTGTGGCATAATTTACCCTTTTCTGTTTCATTCATTCCTCTTTTTCCATCGCAGTCCCTTTGTAGCTCTTAATAATTTTTTTAATCATCATTTTGTATATTTTATACTCACACCCGCTACTTGTCTATAACCAGTTTGCTCTTATTAAATATTAGGGTGTGTGTGTGTGTGTGTGTGTGTGTGTGTCATTTTCTTGTTTACCTTTCTGTGTTACTGTTGCATCTCATAATTGGAGGTTGAGTTTTCCATTGAGTTCTGGCTTTTTCATCAGGAAGGTCTGGAACTCTGTTATATCATTGAATGACCATCTCTTTGCCTGGAATAATATTCTCAGTCTCACTGGTTATGTGATCCTTGGTTGTAACCCAAGCTCTTTTGCTTTCCAGAAAATTGTATTCCACTGTCTCCGATCGTTCAGTGTAGAGGCTGCCAAATCCTGTGCAATCCTCACTGTGGACCCTCGATATTTGAATTGTTTCTTTCTGGACGTTTCAAATATTTTCTCTTTTACCTGGTAGTTCTGGAGTTTGTCTATGACATTTCGAGGACTTTTTAGGTTGGGATCTCTTTCAGCAGGTGTCTGATGGATTCTCTCAATTTCTATTTTACCCTAAGGTTCTAGTATCTCAGGTCAGTTTTCCTTAACGAGCTCTTGGAGAATGTTGTCCAGGCTCATTTTTTCATCATGATTTTCTTGTAGGCCTATGCTTCTCAGATTATCTCTCCTGAATCTGTTTTCCAGGTCAGTTATATTTCCAGTGAAGTATTTTACCTCTTTTTTCTACTTTTTCATTCTTGTTGTTTTGTTTGACTAATTCTTGGTTCCTCATAGAGTTATTTGTTTCCATTTAGTTGATTCTAGTTTTTAGCAAATCATTTTCCTTGGTTAATTTTTGGAGCTCCTTTTCCATATCATACACTTTTCTTTTTAGAGAGATGTTTTTTTCTAATTCTTCAATTTTGATTTTGAGGGAATTATTCATTTTGTCTTCTATCTCTCTTATTTGGTTTTCAAAGTTCTTTTGGATCTCATCTAGGAGAGCTTTCTGTGCTTGGGGCCCATTCCCTGTTGATGTTTCAGCTGTGGGTGTGGAGTCTGCATTTTCTCGCTCTGAATTTGGTTCCTCCTTCTGAGGATAGTAGGACTTCAGAGTCTTTGTAGTTTGCTTTCTTCCCATTTTGAGGCACAGTCCTTGCCACGCCCTTCCTCTAGGGATCCTAAGCATTTACTGTAGAGGGTTTTGCCCTGGGATATAGTCAAATAGTCACTATGTTTTCATGTTGGGGGGGGGGGGGTTGGGGCAGTTGTGGGTTCCTCTGTTTTTCCTGGCTTTTGGGGGCCCGTTTGTGGGTTTTTTTTTTTTTTAATTTCTGGGCTATGAAGTGGTAGCCCCAGGAATATCTGCTCTCTGGGACAGGGGCCCCTGCATTTGGTTCTTACCTTGCTCTTTCCAGTCCCAGCCCTTTTGTGATAGACTTGGAAGTGGCCCTTGTGGTTGGTGTGAGAACTTGCCCTCCAAGTTGATCAGCCCTCTTCTTGGCCTGCCTCTGTGTCTGTCGGCCACAACTTCCATGCCTGCCTCTTTGTCTCCACAAACTTTATTTCCCTCCCTCCTATCCCATTATTCCCTTTTCTACTTTCACCCTGTCTCTTTTCAGAAGTGTTTTCTTCTAACTACTCTCCCCAATTTGCCTCCATTCTATCATCCCCCATCTTATACACTCCCCCCTATTTTCCTGCAGGATAAGATACCCAGATGAGAGTGTGTTATTCCCTTCCTTGAGCCAAATTCAATGAGAGTAAGGTTAACCCATACCCTTTCACCTTCCTACTTTTCCTCTCCATTGTAACAACTTTCTCTTGTCTCTTTTTATGAGATAATTTACCCTATTCTATCTTCCTTTCTCCATCTCCCAATACATTCCTCTCTAAACTATTAATTTTATTTATAAGGTATAATCCCTTGCTATTGAATTCATCCTGTGGCCTCTGTCTACGTATACATGCACACATATATACATATACTCACATATAAATTTATACATACATACATACATACAAACTTCTTTACATACATACATACATATATATGTGTGTATACATGTCTTTCTGTATGTAAAGTATGTATGAGTATGTATGATATATATAGTCCTTTCAACTATCCTTATACTGGGAAAAGTCTCATCACCTACAATTATCATTTTTCCATGTAAGAATATAAATAGTTCAACTTTGATAAGTTCCTTATGATATCTTTTTCCTGTTTACCTTCTCATGCTTTTCTTTCTTCTTGCATTTGGAAGTCAAATTTTCTCTTCAGCTCTGATTTTTTCATCAAGCATGCTTGAAATTTCTCTATTTCATTGAATGACCATATTTTCCCCTGAAGCATTAAACTCTGTTTTGCTAGGTAGGTTATCCTTGGTTTTAATCCTAGCTCCTTTGACCTCCACAATATCATATTCCATGCCCTTTGATCTATTAATGTAGAGCTGCTAGATTTTGTTTTATCCTGATTGTGTTTCCACAATACTCAAATTGTTTCTTCTTGACTCCTTGCAGTATTTTCTCCTTGACCTGGAAACTCTGGAATTTGTCTAGAATATTCCTAAGAGTTTTATTTTTTTTTATCTTTTTCCAGAGATGACTGGTGGATTTTTCGATTTCTATTTTGCCTTCTGGTTCTAGAATATCAGGGAAATTTCTCTTTAGAATTTTTTGAAGGATAATTTCTAGGTTCTTTGCTTTTTGATCATGACTTTCAGGTAGTCCAATAATTTTTTTAATTCTCAATCTTGCATCTCTTTTTCAGGTCTGTTTTTTCCAATCAGATATTTCACATTGTGTTCTATTTTTTTTTGTTTGGATCTGTTTTATACTGTCTTAATTTCTCATAATGTCATTAGCTTCCATTTGATCCAGTATAATTTTGAACAAATTTTTCTCTTCAGTGAGTTTTTTTTTAAATTCTTTTTCCATATGTCCAATTCAGTTTTTTAAAGCATATTTCTCCTCATTGACTTTTTGGGCATCAATTGCTGTTTTAGTTAGTCTGCTTTTCAATATTTTATTTCTTCCAGTCAGGCTGTTGACTTGATTTTCATGACTTTCTTGCATCATTTTCATTTCTCTTTCCACTTTATATTTCCTCCACTTCTTTTACTTGATTTTCAATATACTTCTTGAGCCCCTCTATGGCCTGAAACCAGGTAGTATTTTTCTTGGAAGCTTTTGATGCAGGAGTTCTGATTTCTTGTCTTCCTCCTGCTCCATGCCTCTGCCACCTCTCACCCCAGTGGCAGGGGCCGGATCACACTCTTCTCTCACCCTAGGTCAACAGAGTTCCCCACTGACATTTTACTTTCTCTTTGGCTTTTATGGGTTAAGAAGTCTGGAAACTTCCACAGCTTCTGGTGATGCAGTCTCCTGAAGTCTGCTCTCGCCAGTCTGTGGCCCTGATCAGGATTGCCTCAGGTCTGGGCCATTGGGGCTCACACTGGACTATGCTTGGCTCCCACCTTGGTATGAAAGATCCTTCCTTTTGGCCAGCTGTAGCAGCAAGCACCCCAGCGTTCCTAGGGTGGCTGCTAGCACAGGTTCTTGGATCTGCTTTGTTAAAGGAAAGCAACTCAAAAATGGGTTAACAAGCTTACTTTAATCAGTCAGATATATATCATTTACCTTGTTCAGGGGAAAAAGGTCAGCACCCTGAACTTCAAAGTATACAGGCAGAATTATCAAGACAGAAACAGATCAAGTAGACAGATTTCCAAACTGTCCAACCATTATATCCATACCCAGTAAACATCTGGGTTTCCACATCTGGGTTTTTCAAAGCCGGGGGGGGCCCTGGACAACAGCTTCCCAGAATACAGATCAAATCACAGAACACTTCTCAAAGTGAGCCCCCAAAACAAAGCTACACATCAGGGCTTATATAGCCTTCTCCTGGCTCAGAGAATGTAACAACCTTTTGGACCCACTGGCCAATCAAAAAGTATCTACTGAAAAACAAGCCTCCCACCCCAGGCTCCAGGTGCACTTTAGCCTAGGGGCAGGGAAGATCTTTAAAATTTACATTCTCATTACACCAGCCAGGCTGACTTTAGTGGGTGATTGATTTTTCTCTTGTCACTTTGTGTATGCTGTAGCTCTAAAATTTGTTTAGAATCATTTTTTGTAGGTATTGGAGAGGGTCGGAGCAGTGATTCAAGCATGTTCCTGCTTTACTCTGCATTCTTGGCCTCCGATAAATTTTTCAAAAGCTATATTGACATAGAAAAACCACACCCTGACCTTGAAATACATGTGCAATCTGTTTATTTTCCAAAGTTATGTTCAAATCTTTGCTCCACATGAAATCTTCCCTGATGACCCTAGATCACAGTGATATCTTCTTCCTCAAAATTTCTAAAGCATTGTCAGGATGACTCTTTTTTATACTTACTCATATACTGTGCTATACTGTTATATAAAGTTTCATCTTTTTTTTTTTTTTTATTCTTTTAGATTATACTTTCCTGGATGATAGAACTGTGTCCTATAGAGACTTTGTAACCACTACCTTTTTTTCATAGTACCAAATAGATTTCCAAGCCAGAAACTGGAATATAGGATCATAGATTTCGAGCCAAGGGGGACCTCAGAAGACATCTAGTTTATGTGCCTCATTTTACATATAAATAAACTTTTGTTTCAGTAGCTAAAAGACTTTCCAAAAGTCACACAGGTGTTAAATGGGAGAGCCAGGATTGACAGATAGGTCTATCCCTCCAATTCCTGTGTTCTTTCATGTTTACTCTTAATATATGTACTCCTTTTACATGGCTGCAAAATTCTCTTATGTAGAATTATACATCATATATAATTTCTTTACCTGTCAACATATCAATCAATTCCAATCAATATCCTATCAGGCAATGGGTTTGTAAATAAGCATATGGTTGCAAGTAGCCTGGTCAAAAGTATTTGTCATTTTCCAAAAAAGAAATGGTAGATGAGATAGCTTTAAAGAAGGCATAAAGGAAATATGCAGAGTATTTTTTAAAATTAGAGACATTAAGGTTTTCCAGAAGGGTCATGGAGCACTGTTCAGAGCTAAATTATACAAGACAGCATGGATAACTATAGCTTAGAAAGACATAGAACAGATTACTAGTCAGATTCCATATCAACTAAGAAATAATATTTATGTTTTGGGAGTTAGTGACACTAATGGTCCCCATAGTCATGACCTCTGAGTAATTGGTGAATGTCTACCAGCCCTAGAGAAATGTTATTTTGAGCTATTTACTGATCAAAAATGCTGATTGCCTTTATCTTAATGGAAGCTTCTTGGACAATGTATTGGATAATAGGTTATCTGATACAAAAGGAAGTTATAAAAGAGGCAGAGAATATTTTATTAGGGTTAGGATTGATGGCACAGTGGATAGAACACTTGATCTAGAGTAGGGGAGAACTGACTTCAAATTCAGTCTGAGACATTTATTTGTTCTGTGACCTTGGACAAGTCACTTTCTCTTCATCTCAGTTTCTTTAACTATAAAATTATCTAGAGAAGGAAATGGCAAACCACTCCAGTATCTTTGCCAAGAAAACTCCAAATGAGGGGCGGCGAGGTTGCATAGTGAGTAAGAACACTGGCTCCAGTTGTGATGACATGGGATTGAATCCAGGCTCAGATACTTACCACCAGACCCAGAAATAACTGGCTGTGTAACCTTAAGCAAGTTACTTAACCCCAATTGCTTTTTTAAAAAAAAAAAAGAAAACTCCAAATGGAGTCACAGAAAGTTAATAATGACTGAAAAAAGTGAACAACACAGAGAGTCTTTTGGGAAATATGATTTTACTATTTTTATGAATGGAAATTATGTGTTTTGTTTTAGCAGTGGCACATACACTATGACTCTCAAGACACTGATGTTAATCACTGGACCCACTCAAAATGTTGGAAGTCCACTAGAAGAAGCAGTGGAAAATGATCAATAAGAAGTGGATATGAGATTTTTAAAGCATAAGTGTTAAGGGCAGTTTATGTGAGAATATGTAGATTCATTTCTCTATATATTGGAGAAATGAGGAATTTATCAGAGAAACTTACAGAGAAGAAAAATGAGGAATTTATCAGAGAATTTTTTTTTTTCCTAGTTACTATTTCTAACTGCATTTCCCTCCAACCTTGTTTATTCTATTTGCTCACACTCTTCAATCCCTTCCTCATCAAAAGTATTTTACTAAAGTCTAATCCCTCCCTTAATCTGTCCTCCCTTTTATCAACCCCTCCCCTTCTTATTTCCCCCTCCTACTTTCCTGTAGGGTAAAATATGTGTTTAATTTAGCAACTTCTTCTTGAGCTTATTCTTGCTCTTGCTCTTGTTTTTGTTCTTTTTCTTGTTGTTTTTATTCCTCTTCTTGTTCTAATTCTTGTTCTTGTTCTCATC
>NW_027186320.1:3527101-3706035 GCF_028583685.1 Petaurus breviceps papuanus
TCTTCTTCTTCTTCTTCTTCTTCTTCTTCTTCTTCTTCTTCTTCTTCAATTTAACAGAATTTGTCCTCCCCAAATATTTTGGTTGATTGTTTATTTTTCCTATATAGAAGAAATGACTAACAATGGGTACCAATTTCCATTGAATGATTCAAGCAATGTCAAGTGAAGCAAACTGTGTCAGGTTTCAGCAAATAAGAAATATTTAGCTTTTCATTATGGCATAACTAAATTCTTCCCATTGTTTTATCTACAAGATTTTATCAGCAAAAATTGAGTGACATCAGAATTTCTAATCACTAGCAAGGGTGAAAATTTTGAAAAAATATTATGATAGTGCTACCTGATTTTAGATAACCATCTAGTTAAAAATATTGAACACTCTTCTCACAATTAAAATTCTTGGTGTTATTTTTTCATTTAATGTTTATATGATTTAGATTTCTTTATAAAAATGACTTTTTTCATGTATGTCAATGTGTATAGAATGGAAGCATATATATGTTTATAAGGTTGATGTAGAATTATGTTCTGATGTTATATATTAATTTTATTTTAATATTACCAAGAGAAAAACTGCACATAATCAATTTTGTGTTATTAACTTAAGATTTGTTACAGATTTTCCTGTTAAGAACAAACATTTTCCACTTTGGAAATATTGCTTACAACATTTTGTGAGTAAAGTGAAAGATGTTTCACATTAGTATATCTAAAGAAGACCACGTTTCTATGACAAAACATATGAAATTAAATTCAGTCAAGAATATTAAAATTTGTGTATGTTTATTGTAAACCAGGTTACAAACATCACAATTATTTATAAAGAATAAAAATTTGTAATAACAAAATTCAAGTAGTTGACTCAGAATAGATTTATTAACTGTTATTATAAGTCTTCAATCAGAGGATAGAGGACATCTTATAAAGATGAAACAAAAAACTTTCTTGTTCACCTTAAATTTGGACCAAATGTCCCCTGAGATCCTTTCCACTTTTAACTCCACCTTGTAGTTGTTGTGCTTGTTTCTTTGTTTTTTTTAAGTTTTTAGTTTTATCTATAAGTTTCTTTATATCTGTGACATCATATAATCTCACTTATCCTTTGCTCCATTTTACTATGCTATATCTTGAGTTTTATACCCAATGGGTGCTTAAAGATGTTAAATGAAGAAAATATAGAATGCAAATGATTTTAATCTGACAGAAGACTTATCTGTTTTAATAACTGATTCTGTTTTTTTATAATTGGGTATTAAAATAATTTCAATATCCCCAATGAATTGTATACAGTTAAGTATGCTTAAATATTTATTTTAAATTTCTTATTAAAGTTTTATTCAGTTCATATTTCTTGGGATTTTATGGAATTGTGTGATAAATTATTCAAGTTTTTATATGTTAAGCATATTAAATTAATAAAATTTATGATTAAGTGATTATGATTGACTAACTTTTTTAAGGAGAGAGAGAGAGATTGTCTCCATGTGAAAATAGGATTTCTGAATAGAGTTAAAGCTGTTGTGAACAGATGTCATCAAAGTTTTAGCATTTTTAGAAAATACATTATCCTTGAGTTGAAAGCCCATATTTCCAGTATTTATTTGGAAGAAGGGACTGCCAATGATTAATTTATTTGATAAGTAAGATAGCATATACTGTGAGAAGAGAGCACCTATAATGTTTTACAACCTGGGACATAACATGAGAAAGCCAACTCTTGGTACTTTTCTGATTTTATTTCTTTCTTTGGAACAGAATAAGTAATAAAACAGGACAGTATTAAATTAACTGAAATATTCTCCTTAAACAGCATACTAATTACAATATTTGTTGAAGGAACTTTATTTTGTAGTTTACACAAGTGCTTTATCATTGATTGTAGCAATTAGGCACATGTTATATATTTACCTCTGTGCTTTCTCCTAATGAGTTCCTATAATTATCTTTTCTTTTCATAACTTTATTTAAAATAACACTCATTTGCTTCCTATATTAGAGGGCCAGGTTTTTTTTTTTGTTGTTGTTGCCTATTTTTTTTCTTTTAAATCTTTACTAGATGAAATTAATACTATATGCTTACTTTATTGACTTTCAAAGAGGCACTTTGTGAAAGGGAAGTCTTCATTAAAGGAGTGACTTCTTCACCAGTTTTCTTCAGCGACAGAAGAATGTTGTGAAAAGTTTGATTAATCAACCATATTTAATATGCATTTCATTTTTCACTTGAAGGAAGAGGAAGAGATGGGAAATGGGTACTTTAAATGCTTGTGTCAATGTTGTCTTCTGATGATACACTGAGAGCACCTAATTGGGAAAACATGACTTATTATATATTATTATAAATCTTCAAACATAGAAGAGGTATTGGATATAATCTTATTTACTTTCATATGGGAAAGGAAAAAGTTTAGAGAGTGTCTTCCTAAGCTCACATAGGTAGTGATGAATATTTTTTCATCTAGTTAATTTTATCTCTTTTGATGTAATATAGATATCATTATTTCTATGTAGACATAGAATATTAGAATATAGAAGGTTTATATAATAATTTTTTTTCAATTGAAAAGTAAGGAATACATTGACTTGAATTAGTAAGATGGGGTGGAGGACAAGAGTACAAAAGACATGGTCAGCTTGCCTAACAGAAAATTTCATAGCTAGTACTATGAATACTCCCCACTTCCTGTTCCATCATTAGTTGTCATCATATATATCATGATTTCAATCCCTCAAAAGTCGTTGTCTTTCTATGTGTAGTAGGCATTTAATCTAAACCAGGTCTTTTAAACTATTTTATATTAATAATCTTTGGCTGCATAAAGAACTTATGGAAATAAATAAAATAAAGTTTATAGAACTGAAAATAAAAGCGACTATATTCAAAGAAAGATGTTTTTTTTTTTCCAGTGTAAGTTCAGATATTCCCTAGAAATTTGTTCAGGTTATGAATCATTGATCTGAACTCATTTCTCTTTATTTTATTCTAGTCATACCTTTAATTGTATCCTGGTGAAAGATACATGGCAAAAATATTAGAGTTGTGTCCTAAATTATAACAGTTTACATAATTGTACAATTAATATTGACAAACCACTGTTAAGGCAGATATTTCAATATCATATGAAAAACAGGGAAATATAAAGTGGAAAATAGTCAAATTGCTCTGATATTTTAAAAAGGGAAATTAGCATTTATTTATTGAACACCTGCCAAATTGCATGTATCATACTAAGTACTGGAATAAAGCCTGAAAAGCAACCCATTTCAATGATTTGAGCAATTGAAATACCTATAAAATCTAAATCACTGTGGACAGAGTACTTCCAAATTAACCATTGGATATATACCTTAAAACATCATTTGCCATTTGAATACATGAAGGTTATGTGAGTGTCCAAAATAATCCTTTCTAATGGATATTTTTTTAAACTTCCAAGAGTCAACTACCAAGACTAAATAAAAAAAAAAAAACTAAAAAAAACCCAATACTTCCAGCTTCCTTGCTCAAGCTATTTTAGTTTTGTTCATGGTATTGACTCTCATTATTAGAAAATGGTCTATAATTATCACCATGTAGAACTGGGAAGTCCAAAGTTATAATATATTGTATATATTTTAGATTTTTTAATGTGTTCATTAATTAATTTTTGCCTTTAAATTATTATTTGTCATATGTGATAGATTTTTGATGGGGAAGAGTAGAGAAATTCCAGGAGAAATTTTGGTGATGTAAAGAAAAACTAAATATCTATAGATATAAATTGAAATCTATCTAACAGTAGATAAGTACTTAATTTTTTACATCATATATTTAATGGTTTTATGCTATGCAGTATATTTGTTCTATTATGAGGCTTTCTTCTTTATTCATATATGCTATCTAATCTAATTATACTTATAATCACGATAAGTGTTTTATTTATATTCTTGTGATGTGAAGAAAGAAGAGAGTAAAAGGAAGATATGGGAATAGAAAATATACTAGGGTGAAACCTCTTAAGCACTACTAAAAATAACCTAGTAATATTAAGCAAAATTGAACAGATATAACAATATACCTAAATGCATCTAAATCATTAATTAGGGATAAGAAATAATGAAGGGACCCAAAATAATGTGATTAATATAGAAAAAATTGAATACAAGGACCCACAATCCATCCACTATAGAATTACCACTCAAAACTGATGTCTATATTGTATAAGATATGGGATATGGGATTTCATATTGTATGTCTTGTGTTCTTCATGTCAATTTAAGTTTTAGACAGATTTTGGAAGCAATTACTTCATAATATGTGTGGGAAGTGGAAGAAAGAGTATTCAGCTCTAAGATGAGTACATGATTTCAAATCATGCCAGTACTGAGACTCTAAAAGAGTAAGAAAGGGAATGTGAAGGAATGCAGGACTGTAGGTGAAAACAGTAGAAGAAGGATCTAAGATGATGGAGAAGAATGAGGAAATTGTCAGGGATCTCCCAAATTTCCCTCAGAAACAAGACTAAATAAAATTTCTAATTGGATTCTGGAGTGACAGAACTTCCAAAAACATGTAGTGAAACAATTTTCCAGCTTAAGTCAGAAGGACTTCAGGAAAAGTTTGTCTCATTTGGATAAAAGGGGACTGAAGCCCAGAGCAGTGTCAAATGAAGGCAATGCTAGTATATTATATACAACATAGATTAAAAAAAAAAAACAACTGAGGCACCTTGATCATTGCTCAGAAGGCCAGTGGCATTTCAGGCCAACTGTGCTGCCTCCAATTCCAGCACAGAAGGAAAACTTCCACTCCTGGAAAATAGGCATCAGCAAACAAAGCTAGTCTGGGTCACTCCAGTTAAGTGACCAAGCCCACAGCACTGGTAGCCCAAGGGCACAAAGCCTTTAACCATACCATTGTCCCACAGTACAAGAAGCTTGGGGCAGTGTCCTCTGTGTCCCAGGAAGAGAGTTCAACTTTAAAAGAAACAAAATAGAAAAAAAATGAGCAAGAAGCAAAAAAAAAGTAACATTGACCATAGAAAGTTACTATGGTAACAGCAAAGATCAAAACGCACTCAGAAGAGGACAACATTGCCAATACATTTACATGCAACTTGGTTTACATATGTTCATTACTTCACTATCTATAGCACCCTTTGGTTAAATGGAGTTTCCTTCCTTATCACTTTTAATTGGAGCTATTTTTGATTTTGCTTTTTCTGAGATCAAAACTGCTACTTCTGCTTTTTTTTTATTTTAGCTGAAGCATAATAGTCTTTTAAATTTACACTGCATGTATCACTCTACTTCAAATGTGTTTCTTGTAAACAACATATTGGGGGATTATGGTTTTTATTCCACTCTGCTATCTGCTTCCATTTTATGGGAGAATTCATTGTATTCACATTCATTTATGATTATTAATTGTGTCTTTCTATCCATCCTATTTTTCCCTTATTCATACTTTTCTCTTTCCTTTCACTCTTTTACATCTCACCTGTATTTAGCTTCTGACCACTGACGCCCTCAATCTGCTCTCCTTTCAGTCAGCCCCACTGCTTTTATTTCCACTTAAAACAGATGAAGAAATTATATGGAAAATATGTTATAACTCAATATTGATCAGAAAATTCAAACTAAAACAACTCTGATATAACACCTCACACCTATCAGATCAGTTAATATGATAGAAAAGGAAAATTATAAATATTGGAGACAATGAGGAAAAATTGGAACACTAATGCATTGTTGGTGGAGTTGTGAACTGATCTAGCCACTCTGGAGAGGAATTCAGATCGATGTCGCAGGTGCTATAAAACTGTGTATACCCTTGGATGCAGCATTACTGATACTAAGTCTGTAACCCAAGGATATAATAAAAAATGGAAAATGACCCATATGTATAAAAGTATTTGTAGCAGCTCTTTTTGGTGGTGGCAAAGAATTAGAAACGAGAGAATACCCATCAACTGGGGAATGGCTGATTAAGTTGTGGTATATAAATGTAGTGAAATAATATTGTTATAAGAAATGACTAGCAGGCATATTTCAGAAAAACCTGGAAAGACTTACATGAAATGATGCTGAGTGAAGTGAGCAGAACCAGTAGTACAACATTATGTGATAATCAACTTTGATAGTATTAGCTCTTCTCAGTAATATAAACATCTAAGACAATTTCAAAAGACTCTTGATGGAAAAGCCTATCCACATCCTGAAAAACAACTATTGATTGTGAACGCAGATTGAAGAATACCTCATTCTCTCTCAACTTTTTTTTTAATTTTTGTGATTTTTTTTCCCCTTTTGTTTAGGTTCTACTTTCACAACATGACTAATGTGGAAATGCGTTTTTTTTTTAAAGAAAATAGTAGTAGATGAAAGGAACTATTAGCATAAAGCTGATTGGCAGTCTTTAATACTACATAGGAGGAAAAAAAGGAGGAAACAAAATAAAGCCAGGCAAGATGACCTTTTGGAATTTCTTTTTATCAGAGCCCTAGAAAACATTTCCCTATCCTTTCTCTTGCCCCTCCATCAGCAACCTGGAGGAAAAACGTCAGATTAAGAAAACTGATAAGGATGTTTAAAAGGGGAATTTAAAAGCAGAATAAAACACCCAAATGCAGTGAATACCAAGAAAATATCTGTGTAATTGTCCTAAAGGTTGATTTTAGAAATAATTATTGTTATCTAATAACAATAGACAGGGGAAGCAATGGGTTACTGTGTGTGTGTGTGTTTTGGGATATTAGAAAGTAAAGGTCATTGAAGGGATAACAGAAGGAGAAATACTAATAGAAAAACTTCATTTACAGACAAAATAACACAGAAAAATCATCAGTGATTGAGAAATGACAAGTTAAATAAATCAAGAAATATTGAAAGAAAACAGACAGTTCAATGGAAAGAAACTTTAACATAAAGGAAATTGAGTTAAAATATCTTAAGGAAGATGAATGGATCAGAGTAAATACTAAAATGGCAATGAAACCATGCAAAAAAAATCTAAAAAATGAAATGGTAAATTTTAAAAAAGGAAAACAAAATGATAACATACTTGAATAAATCACATAAGAAAACTGTTCAAAGATATTAGGACATTATAAAAAGCAGATTAATTTCCAAAATTATATGATACTGAGGAGAATAAAATGGAGAAAACTTTTCATATTCCAAAGAAAATCAATCAGATTGAGACTGGCTTAATTAGTCTTAAAAAGAATTAAAGGAGGGGTGGAGGCAAGATGGCATAACAGAAGTAATAACTTTTCTTAGCTCCTCCATGAATCCCATCACTAAACTTTAAAAAGGGAATCTGAAGGGATTTTAGAGTGACAGAATCCATTGGGTGACTGAAAGTGGCAGAAACCCACCCAGGAAAGTGCCCAAATGGGTCTGGGCAGGGAGGGTGCATAGCAAGCAGGGGCTGCACCAACATGGATTAGAGAGCAGACTACATAAGAGTATGAAGGAGAACCAGCCAATAGACTCACCCATCCCAAGGGCAATTCACAGCCTTCTCACCAGCATCTCACCACAGGACTGGAGAATCCCTTGGAACTGGGTAAGAGAAAGCACAGGGCCTGCTGCAGAGACAGCAGTTTCTCCTGGGGCTATCAGGAGAAAATACTGCAAGCAGCCAAAAAGGAAACAATTCGAATATCTTGGACTACAGTCAGCATTACACAGAAACTGGAAGCTTTTGCATTAAAAGATCTGAGAGATAAGGATTTGATATCTTGTAAGACAAAAGAGCTAGGACTGAAACCAAGGATCAACTACCTAGCAAAACTGAGCATAATCTTTCAGTCAAGGAGATGGTCATTTAATGAAATAAGGGACTTCCAGACTTTACTGATGAAAAAGCCAGAGCTCAATGGAAAATGTGAACTCCAATTAATAGAATCAAGAAAGACACAAAAGGTAAACAAGTAAAACACACTCACACATACAGACATGAACACACTCACACTTACCCACACATGCACATAACTTGTGATGCAATAAGAGCAAACTGTTTACATCTCTATATGACAAGCTGACACCTGACAATATTGAAATTTTTGATTGTCATGACCTTTACACAGGATACACATAGATAGAGGGTGTGGGTATAAATAAACTAATCTGCTTTAAAAAAAACCTTATTAAGGGGTTCTAAGGGACTGTAGTGGGATAAAACGAAAGGATGAGTCAGAAAAATGTAAATTATGCCATATTAAGAGGCATAAAAACCCACTATAGTAGAGAGGAAGGAGAGAGGGACATGAGCCTGATTTGAACATTATTCTGATTGGTTCTGGTTCAAAGAGGGATCAACATAATCAGTGAAGTTTAAGACTCTTATGTAAAAAGACACAAACTACATTTAAAGAGAGGGAAAGAAGGGAGGTAGAGAAGCACTGTATGAAATTTACTCTCATTGTTTGGGATCAAAGAGGGAATAACATACTCTGATAATTATAAAAATCCATTGTGCCATATAGGCAGTAAGAGGGTAAAGGGATGTATAAGAAGGGTGGGGCTTAGAAGGGAGAGAAATAGGAGTAAGGGGAAAAGGTAGGTAAAGAAGGTGGAGGTCACAGGGAGGGAATACTGAGGGAAGTAATGGACAAAAGTAAAATCCTTAAGGAGGGGAAGGGAGAAAGAATAAACAAAATCATAAACAGGGGAGGCATAAAAAATAGGATGGAGGAAAAGAGACAGATAGTAATCACTATTATGAATGTGAATGGGATAAACTTTCCCATAAAATGGAAGCAGATAATGGAATGGATTAAAAACTATAATCCTACAACATGTTGTTTACAAGAAAAACATTTGAAACAAGGGGATACACACAGGGAAATGGGAAAAGCATGGAGTAGAAAATGTGACGCTTCAGCTACAGTAAAAAAAAAAATCAGGGGTGGCAATCCTTATCTCAGATGAAGCAAAAGCAAAAATAGATTTAATTAAAAGAGACAAGGAAGGAAACTATATCCTCATAAAAACCTTCATTAAGAATGATGAAATATCATTGCTTAACTTATATGCACCAAGTGGTATAGTGTCCAAATTCCTAGAGGAGAAGGTAAGGGAATTAGAGGAAGAAATAGATGTCAAAACTGTACTAGTGGGGGACCTTAATCTTCCCTTTTCTGAAATTGATAAATCTAACCTCAGAATAAACAAGAAAGAAGTTAAGGAGGCAAATAAAATTTTAGAGAGGCTAGATATGATAAATCTCTGGAGAAAACTGAAAGCGGATAAGAAGGAATATACCTTCTTCTCAGTGATCCATTACACATACACAATAATTGACCATGTACTAGGGCATAAAAACTTCCCAATTCAGTGCAGAGAGGAATAAATATTACATGTATCATTCTCTGATCACGATGCAATAAAAACCATATGCAATAAAGGCCATGGAAAGATAAACTAAAACTTAATTGGAAAGTAAACAATTTAATCCTAAAGAGTGAGTGGGTCAAACAAGAAATTATAGAAAGAATCAGTAACTTAATTAAAGAGAATGACAATAAAGAGACAACATACCCAAATTTGTGGGATGCAGGAAAGGCAGTTCTTAGGGGAAGTTTTATATCCCTGAGTGCATACATGAATAAATTAGAGAAAATGGAGGTCAGTGCTTTGGGCATGCAATTGAAAAAGCTGGAAAAAGACAAATTGAAAATCCCAAATTAAATACTACATTATAAATATTGAAACCCAAAGGAGAGATTAGTAAAATTGAAATTAAGAATGCTATTGAATTAATAAATAAAACTAAGAGCTGGTTTAATGAAAAAAAAAACAAACAATACAATTGATAGACCCTTAGTCAATATGATAAAAACAAAGAAGAAAACCAGTTTATGATTATCAAAAATGAAAAGTGTGAATCTACTTCCAATAAAGAGGAAATTAAAAAGACAATTAGACAGTATTTTGCCAAATTGTATGCACATAAATTTGACAATCTCAGTAAAGTGGATGAATATTTACCAAAAATATAAGTTGCCCAGATTAACTGAAAAGGAAGTAAATTACTTAAATAAACCCATCAATGAACTCCTTAGAAAAAATATCTCCAGGGCCAGATGGATTTACTAGCAAATTCTATCAAACTTTAAAGAAAAATTGATTCCAATACTCTATAAACTATTAAAGAAAATTAGTGAAGCAGGAGTCCTACCAAAATCTTTTTATGACACAAATATAGGACTGATACCTAAATCAGGAAGAGATAAAATGAAGAAAGAAAATTATCAGGCCATTCCCCCCATGAATATAGATGCAAAAATTTTAAACAAAATATTATCAAAAATACTACAGCAACTTATTATGAGAATAATACACTTTGATAAAGTAGAATTTATTCCAAGAATTCATTATTAGGAAGACCATCAGTATAATTGGACACATCAACAATAAAACTAGTAGATATCACCTTTACCTCAATAGATTCAGAAATAGCTTTTGACAAAATACAACATCCATGCCTGTTAAAAACACTAGAAAGTAAAGGAATAAATGGAGTGTTCCTTAAACTAATAGGTAGCATCTATTTAAAGCCATCAGCAAGTATTATATGTAATAATGATATGTTAGAAGCATTTCCAATAAGATCAGGGATGAAATAAAGGGTGTTCACTATCACCCCTCTTATTCAATCTTGTAATAGAAATGTTAGCAGTAGCAATTAGAGAAGACAAAGTAATCAAAGGAATCAAATTAGGCAAAGGAGAGACTAAGTTATCACTCTTGGCAGATGATATGATGATATACTTAGAGAATCCTAGAGAATAAAGTAAAAAAAAAAAATACTTTCGACAATAAATAAATTTGGCAAAGTTATAGGACACATAGTAAACCCACATAATTCCTAAGCATTCTTGTATGTTTCTAATGAAATTCAACAGCAACAGATAGAAAGAGAAATCCCATTTAAAATTATTATAGGCATTATAAAATATTTGGGAATCTACCTGCCAAAACAAATGCAGGGCCTCTATGAACATAAGTACAAAATAGTTTTCACACAAATAAAGTCACATCTAACTAATGGGAAAAAACATCAATTGTTCGTGGCTGGGTTGAGCTAATATAATAAAAAATGACAATTTTACCTAAATTAAATAACATTTTTAGAGCTATGCCAATAAACTTCACATAAAAAACACTTTATAGATCTAGAAAAAATAGAAACAAAATTCATTTGGAAGAACAAAAGTTCCAGAATATCAAGGAATTAATGGGAAAAAATGCTAAGGAAGGTGGACTAGCTACACCAGATTTTAATCTGTATTATAAAGCAGTAACCATCAAAACTTCTTGGTACTGGCTGAGGAATAGAGTATTGGATAAATGGAATAGATTGGGTACAGGAGACTCAGCAATCAAGGACTATAGAAATCTACTATAAAGCCAAAGACCCCAATTTTGGGGATAAGAATTTACTGTTTGACAAAAACTGCTGGGAAAAATGGAATATAATTTGGCAGAAAATGGGCATAGACCATTATCTAACACCATATACCAAAATCAAGTCTAAATGTTTGCATGATCTAGGTATAAAGGTTTATACGGTAAGAAATCTGCAAAACCAAGTAAGAGTTTAACTGTCAGATTTATGGAAAGGGGAAACCTTTATGACCAAACAAGAATTAGAGAGCATTATGAAAAGCAAAATGGCTAAATTTGATTATATGAAGCTGAAAAGCTTCTGTACAAACAAAGCCAATGCAACCAATATTAAGAGGGAAGTGCAAAACTGGGAAAGAATTTTTAAAATCAATATCTCTGATAAGGGCCTCATTTCTAAAATACACAGAGAATTGATTCAAATCCGTAAGAATACAAGTCATTCTCTAATTGATAAATGGTCAAAGGATATGAACAGACAGCTTTCAAAGGAAGAAATTAAAGCTATTTATAAGCATATGATAAAATGTTCTAAATCATTATTAATTAGAGAAATGCAAATTAAAAAAAAAAAAACTCTGAGGTACCACACCAGTTAGTTTGGATAAAATGATGAAACAGAGAAATGAGAAATGCTGGAGAGGGTGTGGACAAATTGCAAGAGTAATGCGTTGCTGCTGGAGTTGTGAAATTATTCAACCATTCTGTAGCTCAGTCTGGAACTATGCCCACAGGGCTATATATAATTTCATACCATGTGACCCAGCAATACCACTTCTAGGCTTGTATCTCAGAAAGATCATAGAAGTAGGAGGAAAACCCATATGTACAAAAATATTTTTAGCAGCTCTTTTTGGTGGCAAAGAATTGGAAATTAAGGGTGTGCCCATCAGTTTTGGAATGGCTGAATAACTTGTGGTATATGAATGTAATGGAATATTACTGTGCTATATGAAATAAGGAGCACATGGAATACATATTTCCCTGGAGAGGCTTATAGGAACTAATGCTGTTTGAGAAGAGCAGAACCAGGAAAAATCTGTATACAATTACAGACACAACATATGTGTGATGACTAACTTTGATAGACTAGACTCTCCTCAGAAATGCAGGGTTATAAGTCAACTCCAAAAGACTCATTTTGGTGAGAGATGTTTACATTCAGAGAAAGAACTAGAAAGAACAGAGTTTGAATGCAGATTAATACAAACTACCTGCTCTCTTTCTTTTACTTGCTTGGTTTTGTTTCTTCTTTGCCATTATTCATTCCATCTGATACTATCCCTCCTTCTTTATAACCTGACTAATGTCTAATATGAAAGTATTTGCAGATCCTATACTTAATTGTATACTGCCATGGGGGTGGGGGTTAAGGGCGTGGTAGAAAATTTGAAACTTAAGGAATTGTGGAACTGAATCTTGTAAACTAAAAGTAAACAAATTTATAATGACCAAAAAAAATAACCCGAAAAAAGAATTAAAGGGAAATTATGGAATGTGATTTTACATAAAACAACTATATATAAGCACTTAAAATAATGTATGCAGCAAAAGGTAAGCTGTATTTCCATGATAGAAGTAGATATTTTAAAAAAGTGAATATAAATAAATAAATCTAGATCTTAAATATATCAAATAAATCTAGAGCTTAAGATGGAATTCAATATGCAAACCAAGATTTTTTTAAGAAAATGAATGATAGCAGAGAAAGAATGAGAAATTTAAAATATATTATAAAAGTAGTGAAGTATGAAGTACTTGTGTGGGGTGCTTGATTTTCAATAAACATGAAAATAAGAAGGAAAGAAAGCTACTACTGATAATTATTGAGGATAAGCATTATCAATTGATTAAATACAAAATAGCCAGAAAAAATATGAGGTAAAGTCAGGAGACTAATTTGATATGAATTAAATATTGCAGGATAAGACATTTGAAAATAAATTATCATTGGAAATGATGTGTTAGCACAGAAGGAATATTGTGGGAAGAGAGAAGGTAAAGTATAAAATGGGGCAGCAATAATCTAGTGAAGATTAAAGATTTGATTTGAATGAGAATATTTTCATTCTTCCCTCTCCTTTGAGGGAATTGGAGATTAAGGATCTAAAAGATAAATTGATTGTAGAGAGGATACTAGGAGCTGGGTCCCACTAACAGACTGAGAACATTTGTACATTATAATAAAACAATTCTAGAGAAGCTTTAAAGCAATGAGATGGGAAACTGTTAACAATCTCTTTGGAATTGTATGAGTAATAAAGAGTTTAGACCCTTAGGAATTAATTTTTCCAAGATCAAATTGTGTGATTGGTTACCAAGAAATCCAAGTGGGGGAGAGCATAAAGTACAAATTATGGAGGGGCCAAGCATGGGGTTTAGTGGATAAAATGATGAAAGTCATGGTACCAAAAGGGAAAGAAAAACATAATGCAAAAGGTCAAGAATGAAACCAGGTCCCTGAACATGCCTTATAAAGCACTCATTCTAGTGTACAAATGTTATTAAGAAGTAAAATCCTTTGGGGCATCTAGGTAGTGTAGTGAATAGAGCACAGGCCCAGGAAATCAGGAAGACCTGACTTCAAATCTGGCCTCAGACACTTGACCCAATTACTAGTCATGTGACTTTAGGCAAACCACTTAACCCCAATTGCTTTACAACACCCCCCTCCCCCAATGAAATACAATTCCTGGAAATAGATCCTAAAGCAGAGGTTGAGAACCTATATCCTCAAGGCCACACATGACCTGCTAAGTCCTCAAGTGAAGCCCTTTGACTGAATCTGCCCTTCAGAGAACAAAGCCCCTTAGTAAAAGATCTGTTCTGTAAAACAATCAAAAGGCTACATCCAAGGACCTAGAAGGCCATTTGCAGCCTAGAGGCCTCAGTTTCCCCACCCCTGTTCTAGAGTATCCTTAAAGACAAACGACTAAGAAATTGACTTAAAAGAAAATGACTTTTCTTGGAAAAGGGAAATATAAATAAATGTCACTTAGAAAGTAGTTTTTTACTTTACTTATGAGGGAAAGCAAAAGGAAAATTGCGTACAAAAATTCAATCTGAGATACAAAAGGAAGGCTAATGAAAATTATGTGGGAGGTAGTGGAGTAGAAAACTATATCAATTATCAAAAGCAAAGAAATTGTATGGGTGGGAGAGATGATGACAAAGTACAACAGATAATAATTCCATCAGCATAACTATATTTATACCTGCTTATTGTTTATTTCTATACAAATATATGTGTTATATACATATATGTGAATTTAATGGAATTTAAATCCATTTAATGGAATTAAAAAGACAATTTCTCAATAATCATCCTAAATATGAATGGTTGCAATTCCACAATGAAAAGAAAATGGAGTTGATTGAATACATTAAGGCCCTACCCTTCCAAAATAATTAATTTTTTTCTTTTGTAAAAAAAATCTATTTACTTTTAGTTTAAAACATTCAGTTCCACAATCCCTTGAGTTCCAAATTTTCTTCTTGTCTCTCCTCCCTCCTCCCTGCCCCCATGGCAGCATGAAATCTCATATATGTTCTACAGATACCTCCACATTAAACTTTAGTCAAGTTGTAAAGAAGAATTATAACCAATCGAGTGAACAATGAGAAAGAAGGAACCATACAAAACAAGACATAAAAGAGAGATCAAGTATTTTGCTTCATTCTGCATTCAGACTCTGTAGTTCTTTTCTCTGGATGAGGATATCTCTTTCTATCAGGAGTCTTTTGGAGTTCTCTTATAAATAACCTTGCATTGCTGAGAGGAGCCCAGTCTATCAAAGTTAGTCTTCACAAACACATGTCTGTAATTGTGTTACAAAGCTTTCCTGGTTCTGCTCTCCTCACTCAGCATCAGTTTATATAAGTCTCTCCAGGTCATCATGAAGTCTGTTTCCTCCTCATTTCTTATACCACAATAGTACTCCATTAAATTCATATACCACTGTGGACTATAATTTCATCAGTTTTGAAATCTGAAGTGTTTCCTGATTGTTTTCACCGAGTTGTAATTTTGGTTGATTAAAGAAACTTGTGGTGACTAGCTGGTAGGAGTGTGGTACATGGAACTGAGTTAAGAGACCTGGAATCTAGGATTCACTCAATCCAACT
Source organism: Petaurus breviceps papuanus (assembly GCF_028583685.1). NCBI lineage: Eukaryota > Metazoa > Chordata > Mammalia > Diprotodontia > Petauridae > Petaurus > Petaurus breviceps. The sequence goes on from NW_027186320.1 coordinate 3,542,621, forward strand.
CTGGGCAAGTGACTTAACTTTCTGACCTTCAACTTTCTTATTATTAAAACACTTCTGAAACGGTGCTTTTTAATAGGGAAGTAGCATAATACAAGGGGAAAAAAGTGTGTTCAGTTAGAAGTCAGAAAAACTAGGCTCAAATGCTGCCTCTATCATGTACTATGTTATAGTTGATAGTGAGCTGACCTTGGAATCAAGACTTAGATTCAAGTCTGAACTCTGACACATACTATCTCTGTGACCCTGGGCATGTCCCTTAAACTTTCTGAATTTTGGTTTCCTCATTTATTAGATGAAATGGTTGGTTTGATGATGGTTAATGTCCTTTTAAATTTTCATCTAATGGCTTTCGTAAATTTGGGTAAGTCCCCTAATATTAGCGTCAGTATTCTTGTGTTTCAAACCAATGATTTTTCCTCAATTACACAAGACAGTGATTTCTAGCTACAAATTTTTGATCCAATAATTCTTTGGATTCTTTGATTCTAGGAAAACTATATAAATAATATGGAAAGCTAAAGAATGAAAATGAAGATATGGGAAAACATGCATAATGCTTTAGTTAAAACTAAAAAAGGGGACATATTAGTTTTACTTAGATAATAAAACATTAAAAATGTATAATAAATACATAATTTTCAAAGAAAATGAGGAAAATTCTAGTAAACATTTTGATTAATGACATGATAAATGTTGAATAAAAATGAATATAAATGTACTGAATGGCAATGTGGAATATTCTTATAGTAAATAATAATAATAGGAGAATGATGCCTGCATCAAAATGGGCAGAGTCCAAACTGAAGAGTGTGGAATGATTGGGCACGAGCCAGTCAGGTTATGTCATAGTAGTTCCAATTTATCAGAGACCAGGGTTATGTAAGGAATGTAAAACAATTATCTCTTTGGTTCCCATGAGAGAATTTTTAATTTCCTTGTTCATTTACATACATCTTTATGTGTTAATGTCCTTGTTCCCTTGCATATATCAATGTCCAGGTCATTGATCGGTTATCATGTCCTACACTCCTACAAGTCAGAAAGAGATGGTGAGCCAATCTTAAGACATCATATAGCCTTCACTGGAAGCTGGCTTGGTAGAAATCCTGGACCAGACTCTTCCCATGCATGGACCAGATCAGAAACTGGCACTAGACAGGAACATGAGAAAAATACAAACCTAAATAGGAAAAAATATATACATTAATGGCATCCCAAATGAAGGTCAATGAATAATTTGAATTAATAATACAAATATTTACATTAAATTAATAATTTGGAGATAATATAAAGGCAGCATTCATAGAAAAATGCATCACTGTTAATTTTATGAAAAGGTAGGAGATAACAGTGTTCTAAGTATGTAATAAAAATGCATAGAAAATAAACAATTTATCAAGATAAAAAAGAAAACCTTAAAAAAAGGATGAAGAAAAGAAAAACCTAGAATGAAAAGGATGAAAAAGCAGTGCTATTTTTTAAAGGAAAAATTGTTAAATAACTAAACTGATAAATATGAATGGTAAATCAAATATGAAAAACAATGATTCAAGTGAATTTGTAAGAGAGAAAAAATAATCACAAGATTTAGTTACAAATTTATGCCAACCCAATTGAACACTCACAATAGAACAGTGTATATAAATTCCTAAAACTTCAAAAAAGTATTTTTTTCTATTTAGTATTTTATTTCCCCCACTTGCAAGTAAAAACAATTGCTAACAATGCTTTTTAAAAATTTGAATTCCAAATACTCTACCTATATCCCTCCCCAAACCCCTTCACTGAGAAGGCATGTAATTCAATATTGATTATAAATGTGCAGCCAAGCGAAACATTGCAACAGTTATATATTGAAAAAATAGACAAAAAGAAAAACAGAAAATTAAAAAAAAAAAAACAAAATGTATGCCTAAACCTCTATTCAGACAGCATAAGTTCTTTGACATGGAGGGATACCATTTTTCATGGTAAATCTGTCACAGTTGTCTTGGTTTATTTTACTGCTGAGAATACCTAAATCATTTACAGCTGATCATCCTACAATACTGTTGTTACTTTGTAGACAGTACATTTCACATTGTATGAGCTTATGTAAGTCTTCCTAGGTTTTTCAGAGAATATCCTGCTCATTGTTTCTTTGTTCTTTTTTTTTTTCCAAAATTTCATTTTAGAATCAAAGGCCAGAACACAAATAGATATTGGAGAAAAGAAACAAAACAATCATAGATTTAATTATTGGAACTTAAATACAAAGTTAGAAAGAAATAAAACCATGTCATGTGCATCGCAGAACATAAGAGAGGACTTTATATATATATATATATGTATATATATATACACATATATATACATGTACATATACATATATATGTATACACACACATTTTCATTTCAAGAAAGCCTATATAATTAATAATACTTGTTGTTTTATGAATTGTCCATCATTTTTTTTCTTCCCTGTGAGCTTTCTTTTGGTCTCTGCTGTTCACATTTTTGTTTTCTTCTTTTTTTTCCCTCTCCCAATCCCCCTCTCAGGCCACAATAACCTTTAGATATGTTTCTTTATAGCTATAAATATATACATACCCTCCCCCACCCCCAGAATATTCCAATAAAGTTTAGATATGTTTCTCCATAATTATAGATACATACATACACATGTATGTATATAGACATGTACATTCCCAAACCTATTCTACTCTTGATCTATGATTTTATGTATATGCATATATCTTGTTTTTATTGCCTCCTAACATCTCTACTTTATTTTTTAACCACTACCTTTCTCTCCTATGCATTGCCTACCACCCCACCCCCAAGGATCCCTTCCCTATCTTCTTATTTGTAGAGGACCACAGGCCAAGTGGGACTCTCACCCTGATGGCTGAATAAGCCCTCTCAGCTGAAGAGCCTGCTACTGGCTCTGGATTGGTTCCCTAGTCCCTAGGAAGGAGCTCAAACACACAAGTGTGAGCATTATGTTTTTGAGATGAGCATGGCTCACACTCCCTGCCTGGGAACAAAGAAAGGTGCAGTGTCCTCAGGGTAAAACAATTAGGAAGCATCCTAAAAAAGCTTGTAGATGGGGTAATAAAAATGGCTCTATTTTCCACCACTATTACAGTTCTGTCTCTTTTATGCACCCTCTCACAGACTCTGGGTAAGAAACTCTTTTTCAGCTCTTCTGTGGAATGGCAGGGCTCCCCACAACTGGCTCCCAATGTGGGGCCAACAGGAGGTGCAGAAACAACAGGCACAGAAATGACAGGCAGAGTGGGTGTCACAAATCTACATCAGTTTCAGCCAAGAGGTCCCACTTGAGCAATACAAGATCCTAGGACAAGGCAAGGGGAAGGCTCAGACCAACCACTTTCAGTACTCTCACTTTTCTCCAAAGCTAGCAAACAATGGCTATGGGGCTATTGCAGATTAATCAGCCTAGCAGAGACACATATGAGGAAGTCCTCCTATGTATAATGAAAGAAAGAGACTCATTGTCACTCAGAATCAGATAAAGGAATTTTTGGACCTGCTAGAGGTCCCTTCTCCATGGCTACCTAAAGAAGGCACATTAGACCCTGAAAATGGAAAGCAGTAGGTTAAGAATTAACAGAATATTATTCCAGGATAGAGTCAGAGAATTTCCCACTGCATTGTTTTCAGTTATATAATGTTCTTAAATTGTGTTTATTCCTGCCAGATTACTACCGAGAGATTCACAGCTTTGATCCAGGGAGTCAGGTAGAGGAAGAGGAGGAAGAACGAAAGTAGGGGAATACATGGGGAGAAAAAGGCTGTTACTTGATTGGGGTGGAGAGCCCTACACAGCCATCTGTATCCCCCAACCCTCCCCTCTGCTGTCTCTTATCAAAGCATGCACAGCCTTGCCAGGGATGCAGTTGAGTGGAAAGAACTCAGTATATTCTCACCCCTCAAAAAAGCTATCCAACAAGCTAAGCAGTGGGGAAAAGATTGCCAAGATCTAGGATTACAAACCTTTCCTGTGCTAGAGAGACGTGACCCTAATAATCCCAGACAAATCCTTCATAATTACAAGCCCCTTGATGTCAGAATGCTTAGACAAATTAAAAAAAAGCTCTAGCAAATTTGGTTCAACCTCTACGTATGTTAGAATGCTTTTGGATCAAGTAGCCTATACCATCCTACCCCCTCATGATTAGAGACAGGTGCCTCACACATGCCTGGAACATGAGAATATATATATGTATATATATATATATATATCTGTGTGTATGTATATGTATATATATATGTGTGTATATATGTATATATGCATATATATATATATACACACACAACAGGCCACCCATAATGAGCAAGAACACGTGCCCTTCAATTATTAATAGCTCTCAGGTACCGTCCTATATCAGGCAGTAGGTCGGCAGCTACATTATGATATAAGGGAATACCAACAGATAGCTGCATGTGCCACTAGGGCTTGGGCAGCACTCCCTGGAAAAGGGAAAAAAGGACAATCATTCACATAAATAACTCAGGGACCCCAAGAAATATGCAGGGATTTCTCAGCCCACCTTACAAAGGCAGTTGGAGGACTCGCAGCTAAACAGGAGAAAATTGCCACCAAAACTCTTGAGAGGTCTTGTAGGTGGCAAAAAGGATGTCACTGTGGAAGAGATGATTCAAAAATGTACCACAGTGGGCACTCAGACTTTCTATGTAGATCTGCTTGGAGAAAAATTGTGGGCAATGAACCTTACCTAGCACAGGACATGGAAGAGCCTGAAGGAAGGAAGATCGAAAGTGGGAAACTGGGTCATTTGCAAGCCCAGGGCAGACAAAGAGGGAAAGTCAAAAAAGAGCTGTTAGAACTAGGCCCTCCAGGACTAATACCTCAGGTGCAAAATGTGGAAAAGTTTTTCATTAGTCATCAAAATAGAGGTGGGGAAATGGCTCATAGGGCCATTTCCCCAGGCCCTGTCAAAAAAAATGGGCAATGGCCACAGCATTGAGATGTCGCCAAGTTTAAAGCAGCAGTACATTCAACAACAGATTCAACAGGACAAAAACGCTGGTGATTGTGAGCCTCCCTACATGTGGTAACTGTTCATATTTCTGTGGATCAAGAAGTCATGGTACCTCAAATTAGTCACATCATTGTCCTAGTGCAAAGTATACCACCTTGCGGCCTGGTACCATGGGAGTCTTCATACCACCCCTTGAGGCCGCATATCAAGGTTTTACAATACATGCTCAAGTTTGGCAAACAGGAGAAACACTCCTTAAAAGGGCCATTATCAACCCCAGAGAGAGAGAGTTAAACATTTCCTTAGGCAACACTGTAGCCCTAGGCCTTTTTTTATACAACCAGTGTGGGTCACTAGAATGCACTAGGTTAGAAAGAGAATTTAAAATGTAAGAGCAGTTCCAAGAAGATAGAGGGCTAGTATTTATTGGAATCAAGTAGTGAGGAGCTCTCTCCTATTATTAAGGATAACATTGTAGGGGCAGCCCCTCACAGGAATGATTGACACCAGGGCAGATAAAAGTTATTTCCAAGGATCAGTGGCCTATAGATTGCCCCCTGCAGGGCACAGATAATAATATGATGGGAGTAAGGACAGCTTACAATCCTGAAGTAAGTGTGAACACAATGAGATTGGAATGTGAGAAGAAGGTAGGGACCATACAACCCCATGTGCTCCTTCATTTTCCTGTTAATTTATGGGGATGTGACCTCCTGGAACAAATGGGAGTTACCATATCTACTCATGGTTTTTAATGGGGGTCACTGTTCAATGGCCTCAAAAGACCTCAGCTGTACCCATTAATTGGAAAAATTACACATCTACATGGATAGAACAGTGGCCCCTATCTCAAGAAAAAATTGAGGCCTTAGAAGAAATAGTGCAGAAGCAGCTTAAGCTTAGTCAAGTTGAGGAGTTAAGTAGTCCATGGAACTCCTCTGTTTTCATAATCAGAAAAAGGAAACCAGGCAAATGGAGAATGCTCATTGGTTTAAGACAAATTAATAATCAAATTGAACCAATGGGAGTCCTTTAGTCTGGGCTACCATCTCCCGATATGATCCCACGAGACTGGAAAATGTGAGTTATTGATATAAAGGATTGCTTTTATTCTATCCTGGTTATTTCCCAAGATGCACAGCATTTTGCATTATCTGTACTGTCAGTGAATTTATAAAGACCATATCACTGCTATCAATGGAAAGTTTTGCCTCAAGGCATGATGAATAGCCCTAAATTATGCTAGCTGTTTTTTGATAAAGCCTTACAAGTGTTCTGGCAAAAATTCCCACAGGTATATATTATCGATCATATGGATTATATCTTAGGAGCCACCTCTTTTGTCCCTGAGTTAGAGGTGTCTCTGACATATGTTCTGGAATGCCTTGTCACCGCTAGCCTTTAGATTGCCTGGGATAAAGTTCAGAGGACCAAGCTATATCGATATTTGTGATACAATATTCAAAGTAACATTACAAAAACTTCAGATTAGGAGGGATAAGTTGAGGACCTTAAACGAATTTCAAAGGCTGCTAGGGAACATTGAATGGCTTAGTACTCATTTAGGGATCCCCACTTCAGGTCTCTCTGAGCTTTATGGTTTTCTTAGAGGACAGTCAAACCTCACTTTCCAACAGGAACTCAATCCTAAAGCAGCCAAACATCTCAGCAGGGTGGAGAAAGCAATTGCACAGTCTACCACTGGGGCAATGTCCATCAACACCATTACATATTTCCTTACTGGGTACACCTGTCTATCCTTCTGCCTTGCTACATTAAGGGCTTAATGTCCTTGAATGGTGCTTCCTTCTTGTACAGCCCAAACAATCCCTATTTCCTTATCCCACAGCTGCTACAATTTTGTTGCAAAAAGCTATTATGAGATATTTATTCCTTTCTGGTGTATACCCCAAGGTTATTCACCTGTGGTATACTCAGGTCCAAATAGGTCACCTCCTTGCCCAGGATGTCAATTGGCAAATACTTCTTATCTATCCCTATTCCTTTTCTCATAGATTTCCCATCCTTCTGTCTTGATTTTTTTTTCCAAATGACAGTGCATCTCTCAGTCAATCATCCAAAAGGACCCAATTCAAGGCACAGTTATTGCTTATACAGATGCCACAAAAAGCCAGAAGGCATTGGTTGTTTGCCACATGAGGGAACAGTTGTATATACTGGATACCCCTTTTACCTCCACTCAGAAAAACGAGTTATATGGCATAGCCCTTGAGGCACAAAAGTTCCAAGAACAACTAAAAATAATAACTGATAGCTAATATGCAGAAGGAGTTGTAGAAAGGATTGAAAACTCCATTATTAGGCATCAGGCCAATGAATTTATTCAGTTGTTTTATTTTACTCAGACTATTATTAGGGAAAGAGGACACTTTTGTATATTCTCCATGTTAATTCACATACTAATTTACCAGGTCCCATAATTGAAGGCAATAGACTTGCTGATGAAATTCTTACTTTTCCTGTCTATGAAGCTCAACAATCTCATTCCATGTTCCATCAATCAGGAAATTTTTTAAGGAATCAGTTTCATATATTTAGAAGAAAGGCACAGGACATTGTTAGAGACATATCCCCAATGTGTTCCTTTGACTCCACCTCCTCAGGGACCATTCTTTAATCCCCATGGCCTCTACCCTAATCATATGTGGAAAACTCACATTTCATCTTTTGACCAGCTTCAACATGTCCATGTTACAGTACATACCTTTTCATCATTTACTTAGGCCACAGTTCTCTCTGGAGAGTCCACCTTACAGGATTTCACACAAGTATTGTATTGCTTTACCACTCTTGGGGTACCCCATCAAAGAAAGACAAATAATGGCCCAGCATACACCTCTAAGGCATTTATTTTTACATTCTGTAAGGATTATGCCAAAGTTCATAACACTGGTATTCCTTACAATCCAACTGACCAAGAAATCATAGAGAGAAATCACAGAGACATCAAAATTATCCTTCAAAAACAAAAGAAAGGGGGAGACAGGGGCAGAGCACCCTGCAATTGGCTGAATCTAGTTGTGTATACCTTAAACTTTCTGACAAGCAGTGAGGATGGGCTTACTCCTTCTGAGTGCCAGTTTGGGGCAAATCCCATCAACTGTTAGAAAGGGAAAGGGAAAATCTGGTAGAAGGAACTCAGGAACAAAAGAAACAGGCCACATGAGTAATGTGGAAGGACCTGGCCACAAACACCTGGAGGGGGCCTGGGACAGTGACTACTTTTGGGAAAGAGTATGTTTGTATTTCCCCAGGTGATGGAACCACTTCAATCTAGACGCGGCAATGGCACACTCCAGTGTTCTTGAAGGTTTCAAAGGATGCACCTGATGCAGAAAATACACTGCTGCCACTCTTCCAGAAGTGATATTGCTGGGTCAAAGGGTGTGCACTTATTTATAGTCCTTTGGGAATAGTTCCACATTGCTCTCCAGAATGCTTGGATTAGCTCACAACTCCATCAACAATGCATTAGTGTTCCAATTTTTCCACATCCTTTCCAAAATGTATCATGTTCCTGTTTTTTCATCTTAGCCAATCTGACAGGTGAAATGTGGTACCTCAGAGTCATTTTGATTTGTAATTATCTAATGAATAGTGATTTAAAGCAGCATATGCTTATAAATGTCTTTAGTTTCTTCCTCTGAAAACTGTGTGTCCATATCCTTTGATGATTTATCAGTTGGGAAATGACTTGTACCCTTATAGATTTGACTCAATTCTCTGTATATTTCAGAAATAAGTCATTTGTCAGAAACACTGTTTGCAAATAATTAATTAATTAACAAACATAAATAAATGAACAAATAAATATATAAATAAATGAATGAATAAATAAGGGAAGGGAAGGGAAAAGGAGGGGAGGAGAGGGAAATGAAGAAAGGGGAGGGGAGAGAAGGTGTAGCATTAAGAGCTAAAGACATGTCTATTTTATATTTAGTTCAATATGTGTGAAAGAGAGTTTGGAGATGTGAGATTAGAAATTAACTGAGAAGTTGAGGCATGAATTTCAGAATCATCAGCATAGAGATGGTAATTCGAAACCAAGCAAAGGAGTGTAGAGGCAGAAGAGAAGAGGTCCTAGGACAAAATTATGAGAAAAATCTGTGTTTATTGGACAGAAGAATCCAGTAAAGATATCCAACATGTCGGATGAAGCCAAGAAGTGATTGGTGTCCACAAAACCTAGAGAGTACCAAGGAAAAGAAAATGATTGAAAGTGTCAATGTCTATGGAGACATAAAGGAGAAAAAAATTAAGGAAAGACACATTGTATTTGGCAACTGAGAAATCGTTATTAACTTTAGAAAGAAGAGTTTATGTATAATGATAGGGTTGGAAGGAGATTGAAAGGAGATAAGAAGAGAGTATGAGATGGGAAAATGGAGCTCTTCTTATAAAAAAGTATTTTTGAGGAGTTGAGCTACAAAGGGCATAAGAGATACAGAATTATATCAGGGATGGAAGGATTGAGTGACAATTTTTGCTAGATGAGGGAAACATGCCCATGTTCATAGGTAGTATGGCCTTGGCTATTAGGCAGAGAGACAGATTTAAAATAATTGAAGAGTGAGGATAACAGAAGGGCAATCTGTTGGCAGAGACAGGATAGAATGGGATTACTTGTATAAGAAAAGGGTTAGCCTTGGTTAGGAGTAACGCTATTTCATCTTGTCAGACAGAGGTGAAGGAAGTGGCAACATATATCTGAATGAGAGGGGATGAGGAAGAGTAGAGAAGGAGATCACAATGAATGACCTCAATTTTTATTTTTAAAAGCTTTTATTGTAAAACATGAAATAGGAATCTCAAGTGATAGATTAAAGTGGAGAAGGAGGTATGAGAAATTTTAGAAAGGATGAAAAAATGTTTAGAAGAAATTCTGTGGAGATTTGGATAGAGATTTGACAGAGAAGTTACAGTAGGCTGCCAGCAGCATTGAGGGCCCCATTGTCAAATGCCCATTTATTTAGAATGATGATGGCTAAACCATGAGTGATTCTTATTGTCTCCTTGATACTTTACTCCTGGATTGTCAAAAACATTTACTCTTGTTAATTTTCTCTTCTTGCAGTAAACTGAAGAAGTTCTACGGTCTCTCCATCTCCCAGAACACTACCACTGGGCCCAGATCTCCCCAGTCAATCCTGGATCTGTGACCTGGAACTAGTCATCAGAAATAAAATTTTCATATTGATACTTGCTCCCACTCCAATCTATAGATACCTCCTCTTTCCCTGATACTTAGCATCTCCCTTGTGCTGGTAGATTCTGTGCTGCAGTGATATTGCAAAGATACTGCCCTTAGTGTCTTCAGAATGTTATGTATATCTCTCTATGATTATTTGGTCTCAAAAATGATTAACTGTGACTTTTTATGACTGAATATATTTCCCTCCCTCCTATCCCATCTCCCACTTATTCTATTCTCTACTTTGATCTTGTTCCTTTTCAAAGGTGGGTGTTTCCAACTCCCCCCCCGCCCCGGATTCCCTTCCTTCCATCATCCCTCCTCACATCCCTTTACCCCCTACTCTCCTGTAGGGTGAATATCGTGTGTATGTCATTTCCTCCCTAAGCCTAATTAAGTGAGAATAAAGTTGACCCATTCCTTTTTGGCCTCCTGTTTTCCACTCCATTGTAACCATTTTCCCTTGCCTCTTATATATGACATAGTTTACCCCATTCTGTCTCTCCCCATCTCTTCTCATTATATTCCTTTCTCACCTCTTAATTTCACTTTTAAGTATCATCACTTCTATTAAATAGGTCCTGTGCCCTCTATCCATGTATACCTGTACACATATATACACACACTCACATATGAATTCATATGCCCATGTATGCTCCTATATAAAAATATACATGCATATATACATATACATACATACATACACACACATTTATATTCCCTTCAACTATTCTCATACTGAGAAAAGTTTCATAAGTTACAATGATCATTTTTCCATGTAGGAATGTAAGTAGTTCGACTTTAGTAAGTTCCTTAAGATTTCTTTTCCCTGTTTATCTTCTCATGCTTCTCTTGCTTCTTGTATCTGAATGTCAAATTTTTTGGTGTTTTCATCAAGAATGCTTGAAAATACTCCATTCCATTGAATGACCATATTTTCCCCTGAAACATGACACTCAGTTTTTCTGGGTAGGTGATTCTTTATTAATCCCAGCTCCTTTGACCTCTGGAATATCATAGTCTAAGCCATTCGATCCCTCATTGTAGAAGCTGTCAGATCCTGTGTGATCCTGATTGTATTTCCACAATATTCAAGTAGTTTCTTCCTTGCTGCTTGTAATATTTTCTCCTTGATCTGGGAATTCTGGAACCTGGCTATAACATTCTTAGCAGTTTTCTTTTGGGGATCTATTTCAGGAGGTGGTCAGTAGATTCTTTCAACCTCTATTGTGCCTTCTGGTTCTAAAACATCAGGTCAATTTTCCTTGAGAATTTCTTGAAGGATGATTTCTAGGTCCTTTTTTTTTTATCATGGCTTTCAGGTAGTCCAATAATTTTTAAATTTTCTCTCCGGGATCTATTTTGCAAGTCAGTGTTTTTTTCAATGAGATTTCACATTGGCTTCTATTTTTTCACTTGATTGGATCTGTTTAATAGTATCTTGATTACTCATAAAGGCTCTAGCTCCCATTTCCTCCAATATAATTTTGAAGGTATGATTCTCTTCAGTGAGCTTTTGAGATGCTTTTTCCATCTGGCAAATTTGGCATTTTAAGGCATTCTTCTCCTCATTGCCTTTTTGAGCCTCTTTTGCCATTTGAGTTAGTCTATTTTTAAGGTGTTATTTTCTTCAGTCAGGTTGTTGACTCTCCTTTTACAATTTACTTGCCTGGTTCTCATTTCTCTTCCAAATTTTTTCTCCACTTCTTTTATTTTGTTTGCAAAATTCTTCTTAAGGTACTCTATGGCCTATAATCAGCTCATATTTTTCTTGGAAGCTTTTGGTCCAGGAGTTCTGACTTCATTGTCTTCTTTTCCATGCTTTGATCCTTTTTGTCCCCAAAATAAGAGTATAAAGTTGGGATTATCTGTTTGCTTTGTTTCCCTTGTTTGCTCATGTTGCCACTCAGTTACTTGACTTTTGGCCTTTTTGTCACAATATGACTCTGCTACTAGACAGAGAAGCTGTGTCCCAATCACTTCGGTTTTCTCAGCTGATGATAGTATTTGTTGGTTGCCCTCTCTGAAGCCTCCACATGCTCTGGCACCCACCCCAGGCTCTCCACCCTAGACAGCAATCCAGATCCAATCAGGTTAAACAAGAGTGTACTTCTCAGACTGATCACTTTGTTCCCCTACAATTTGCAGACCAGGAGCTGAAGCAGCCAGGTGGCTGCAGCTGCACAGCTGCTGCACCCCAGCTGCTTCTTGCCCCAGGGGGCAAAGGCCTACTGTATTCCCAAACTACTGCATCCCAAAGTCCACACTGCAATAACCTCTCACTATGTCCTTAGCATCTATGGGCTGATAATTCTGGAAAGTGCCACAGGTGCTGGTGATCTGAAGTCCCTCCAGCCAGGGGGTGGTTAAGCCCACCCTGATGCTAAAACCTCTAGCTGGCCCAAGGCTTGTTTCAGCTCCCATAGCATGGAGCTGGCCACTTCCTGCCAGCCTGCTGGGATGTACTCAAAGGGAGATTAGCTTCTCTGTGTGATTTTGTGGGTTCTGTATCTCCAAAGTTTGTTCAGAGTCCCCTTGTACATGAATTGGTGTAGTTGGAAGGAGGAGCCCCATGGAAGTCCCATGTTTACTCAGCCATCTTGACTCTGCACCATCCCCCCCCCCCCCGTGCTTTAGATACAATTTATTTAAAGAATTAGAAGAAATTGTACTATAATTTTCCTTCTCAAATTCATTGAATGATGAGTTGCTGTATCACTGCTTTTACATAGTTATACATGTATCTGACCAATTCTGAGTATTTTGCTTTTTATTTTCTCACATGGTTTCCAGAAACATTTTAATTCATTTTCTGTATGTAAGAATGAAATTAAATTTTTCAAGTATCCTCATCTTAAAATACCATCCATGTACAAAGCTAATACTATCCAAAAATTAAATGTAATTATCAGAATGTTAATTGAAATGAGGTGTAAACATCTCTGTCTTCTGTTTGAAGCCTGTTTATATTTTCTTCTATTTATATTCTCTTAATATAATCCATTATGAAGTTGTTTTAGAAATTTTTCATAAAATGGGTGAAAGTGGGTCTGCCACTGGGCAAGTAAAATTTTTTCAAAGGTATTCTTTATTGAAACAATCACAAGAGAGGTGACTAGATCGTGCAGTGAATAGAGAACTGGACCTGGTGTCAGGAGGACCTGAATTCAAATCCTGTCTCAACACAAATACTAGCCGTGTCACCTTGGGCAAGTCACTTAAATCCAATTGCCCTCCAAAAATAAAATAATTATTATACTAATAATCACAAGATAAATTAATTGCTTCCATCTGTCTGAAAAACTGAATGAATTGTTTCATTTTAATGTTTATTGAGTCAGATTCTTGCACACCAACTCACTTTCTGGAAATGTATGTTTACTTGTCAAAATTATCTTTGATGGATCTTAGAAGAGGACCTGAAACATTTCCCCTACTCCTTTGCAGTTACTAAAGAAATGCCAATATCTCCAAAAAGGACCTTTGAAGAATGAGTATAAATGGGAGAATGCTTGAAACACGACTTTGTGGTTTTGCTCCATGAACAGTACTGATGATTATCTTAATTCGAGTGTTTTCCTCTAGGAGTAGGAAAATTATCTTACAAATAATAAAATGCATTTAAAGAAAATTTTATTCACCTGCATTTTAATGTATTTTAAACTATTAAATGATATAAGGCCAATCCTTGGTACCTCTGTGACATAGAACTCAAGCAACCTCTGGAGAGTACGACTACTTACAGTGAAATTCTGCCCTGAGAAAGGGGAAGGGTCAGCTCAAGAGCAAGCCCTGCAAACGATTCCCACAGCATTCAGAGATTTTGTATTGCCTTCCAAGAAATAAAGCAAAATGGCATGCCTTCAACTGAGCTGCCTTGAACTCAAATGGAAAGCTAATGCAACTAGGAGAAAGCAATCAAATTACTGGAAATAAAGGGAATGAAATTACATTGATATTTGTCAATGATAGTAGTTATAATAATAATGCCAGACCTTTATATAGCTTTTCAAATTATGCAAAATATATTATTCCTACTAACCCAGGAAGTGTGTACTCTAAATATTTTCATTGATACTTTCTAGAGTAGGAAATTGATGCTTGAAGATTTGTGACTTGATGATGATTCCTTCAATTCAACATACAAGTATTTATTAAACACCAGCTATGTGCTGGCCACATGAATTCTACAGCCACTAAGATGAACTGCAATTATTTGTGTCTATTGACTTCAAACCTAAAATTCTTCCCATTACACTATGCTGCCTTTTGACACAAATTCAACTAGAGTAACCAAAAGTGCTTTATGCTGAAACTATTTCATTTGTCCTCCATCCTTATAAAGGAAACAATCCAATTCTACAATAAAGAATGCTAAAGATATTAAATCAACAGGAAATAACATGTGATGAAATGTGGAATGTGACAGTCAAAGAACTCCTCTCTAAGGTGGGAAAATTGTCTTTTTTTCTATTCTTTCCTTTGATTCTTTTCCTTCCTTTTAGCAATTTTCATTATGGTGGCAAGGAAGCAGAAGAGTGCTCAACATTTCTTCCTCTTTGTATCTTGTTCATTGACATCAATTTGAACAGTCCAGTAAAGAATTCCTTATTCACTTCTATTTTTGAAGCACATCTTTTCATTGTCTGCTTTAAGACTTCTCCAATTGAACATAAGCATGTAATTTTGAAAGGTGGTAATAAACTTGCTGAATAAATGGAGGATCTAAAATTTTCCATTCCATCAGCTGTATGATTTTCATAATTTTACTGTCCAGGTTGAAACCAGCATTAACACTGCGGGGAATCAAACTGCCTACTTGAAAGAACCATAGACATGCAAGCGAAGACTGGGGAAAGATTGAACATGAAAGTGAAAGATTTAGAGAACCAATCAACAGGAAACTGTTTAACATTCTCTCCCTGAAGAAAAAGTAGTATATAATCCTGCTGTCTTTATTATCAAGCTTGCAGCAGCTGTCTCAGTGGGCTGAAACTTTGTTTACTTTTTGAATTCTTTCTACCTTTTCTACCTGCAGCTAGATCTTGGCAGGATGCCATCAGAGTATTTAAATCGTTTAGATCTGTATCAAGCAAGAAAGTGCAGTTGTCTGTATTGAAATAGATTCTAATAAGCTATCATTTTTGAATGTGAAGCAAGGCTAAAAATATGTAGGAGAGGAGTACAGGACTTAAGGGAAAAGGATGAAAAACTTTCATATCTTTAGATGTTTTTGCTCTAGTAAAATACTAAAAACTGTTTCTTTGTGTGAGCAGGTTTTGTGCTTTAACATCTTACATTTGGTGAATTTGAACAGTTTAGTTTTTCAGTGTTTAAAGTCACATGAATTTTTTTAAAGTCATTTTATCATTTCATGTTATGCAAATGAAACTGATATTAAAATGATCATTATTACTTGAAAAGTGATCTCTTTAAATCTTCTTAATTTTAACATCCTTGCCCATATCTGATCTAAAGGAAACCATCAGAAGGTCCATCTCCATTAACCTTTTTCACTTTGAGGTTCTATTCTTCCTTTTTTTGTGAGTTATCAAAATATGGTTAGAGAGCTAGTAGAATTGAAACCATATTTTCAACTCATTTATAAGAAGTGGAAAATTGGGTGGGGTAGAAATAATTAAAAATATGTTTAGTACCAAAGCTAATGAAACCTGTGAAAATAACTCCCCAAAAGGAAGAAAATTTTCTTTCTGGTCAAACCTAGGAAAATAATAAGGCTTACTCACAGATGTTGACCTCATTTTATGACAATATTTAGGACACATTATAATAAATAAATACATAAATTATCTATCAACCACATTCTTTGTTAAACCACAGAATAATATCCTTGTTATGATTTCACTTTCAAAGTGATGATGTATCCACTTCCAATGTGTCTTGAGAGCCTGAGGGAAGTTTTAAAAGTGCCATCATATTATATTATCCATTTTTAAAATTAAACTTCTAGTGTTA
This sequence comes from Petaurus breviceps papuanus, assembly GCF_028583685.1. Taxonomy (NCBI): domain Eukaryota; kingdom Metazoa; phylum Chordata; class Mammalia; order Diprotodontia; family Petauridae; genus Petaurus; species Petaurus breviceps. The sequence goes on from NW_027186320.1 coordinate 3,558,818, forward strand.
TTTTAATTTTTCAAAATCTGGACTGAATTATTTCAGGTCTTAGAATTCTGATTCAATGTTTATTTACATGAATGATGAGGATATACATCTACTAGTTATTAAGAACATGCAAATAATGAACAGCTAGGTGGCTCAGTGTATGGGGCACTATCCCTGGCGTAGGACCTGAGTTCAATTTCAAAAACTTACCGTGCGACCCTGGAAAAGATACTTAACACTGTTTGCTTCATTTCCTCTTCTGTAAAAGGAGCAGAAGAAGGAAATGCAAATTACTCCAGTAACTTTTTCAAGAAAACCCTTAATGATAGGGCGGCTAGGTGGCACAGTGAATAGATCAATGGCCCTGGAGTCAGAAGGACCCGAGTTAAAATCCAGCCTCAGACATTAACAGAAAAACTAGCCATGTGTCCTTGGGCAAGTCACTTAACCCCAATTGCCCTCCAAAAAGCAAAAAAAAAAATGCTGTCTCAGAGAGTTAGACTAAACTGAACAAAGGAGTTATATGGTGTTTTTGATATGGCAAAATGGTTAACATACATTGCATTATGTATTCATTGCAGCAGTCTTGAGGAGTAGTTGTTTTTGTTATTCTTAATTAAAAATGGAAAAAAAAAACAGATGAGGAGACAAAGTGAAGTTAAATTACTTGTTCAGGATCATACAGCTAGGTGAGGTCAGAATCAGGATAGAAGTAAAAAAAAAAATCACCATGCCATACTTCCTCTTTTACTACTAGGAGGAATAATATAATTAGTTGTTAGAATAGATACTTTTATATTGGGTTTAGATGGGAACCACATAAGATTGTATACTATAAGAATATTGAAATAATTTATCCAAAACACAAGTATTTTGCGTACACTATATTAAGTAACCAGAAGTTTGGAAATGCTTGCATGATAATACTTAAGTATTCCATGGAAATACAAATATTTGATAGCCTATGGAGAATTTCCCAGAACTTCCAAAATGTGTATAAGAATATACCTTTTAAAGCCATGGTAAAGGTAAAATGTTAGGTAAAATTTTATTTTGCCTGCTTTGTTTCTATTGTTGTTATTTGTTTCCTTTTCCCAAACACTCTTTTAAACTAGTGGGAGTTCTATAATAGGAAATGCAATAGGATGACTGATTCAAATAGTGATTGCATCAGTTCTTGAAGGTCACTCTTCTTAATAATACTGAAGTCTCTTAGGATTTGAAACAACTGCTTTGCACGGTGCCAATGAGATAGCCAGTGCTAATAAGCAATCACAGTTCAGTAGTCCACACATGTGGTTCTCCACATGCACAACCAAACAAACTATTACTAGTTCTATTTGTGAAATAATGGGTTTAGATGGCATTCATTGGTATATCTTCTTTTGCATCTTGGTAAAGATATCATAACTGTACAAGTAATGCATCTCTTATTCCACTTCATACCATACTTGATAATAAGCAAATTATTAGAAAACACAAATAAAAGTATAGTTGGTAAATCATTGCTCATCCTGCTACTTGGTAGGTCAGAATAATCTATGTTGATTAATTATTATTTTATACTATTTTTCTGATATTTTATGAAACACTTTTGGTAGAGATAAAACGGACAAAGAAAAACAATCCATCTGTCCTGGAAAATTCTAGTGAATTAACTCCATCCATCTGATAGGTATTAGTATCACCACAAAGTTAAATCCTTAGAAAATTGTCACTTGGAAGTTTTACCATTTTAAAGTTAAGATTTATAAAAATCCCTGATGAGGGCTGCCATTTTGTTGAAAATAATTCATTTCACCATATTTAATAAAGTGTGTTAAATTTAAATCTAACAAAATAGAAAAAAATAGAACATAATAAGTGATTTTTTTCTTTATGCAGTTGAAAGTTTGCTTTGAGTATAATTATAAATCACTTTAAAAATGTTTGAAATATGAAAATCTGAAAATATATTAAACTTTGAGGAGATGATTCTTTAAACTGTAAATAACCACTCAAATAGTTGATACTCTTCAAGGCTCCTCTTACTAGTGTGAAGGTGGATGGTTAATTTAATAAATCATTTGTGTCACCCCCAAAACACTTAAGGATCAATGATAAGATGTACAAGTGCTTTAACAAAATGAGAACAAGTCTCAATCATCAATCAAAAACTTTGGATTTAGTGGGAAAATGTATAGGATAATCTAATGAAAAGGTGTGTCCATTTTTAAAATTTTTTTCATGGGGAAGGAGGATTTCTACAAAATAGCAGGTGAGTGTAAAATTGCTAGAGGCTCAGGGTTGAGAGATTTGCTTCTGATAAAAGAGGAGTGGAAACACGCTGATTTGATATAGAAAGAATTATCCAGAAACTTTTTTAAAGCAATTCAGGTTAAGTATCTTTCTCAAGGTCACATGGCCAGTTATTTCTGGGTGTGATGTTAAGTATTGGAGCCTGGATTCGATCCCAGGTCATCCCGACTCTGGGGCTGGTGATCTTACTCACTATGGTACCTGGCTGCCCCCAGACACTTATCTGGAAAGAAAAGTTAATGAGTATCCAGTGAAAAGGAAAAAAAAAATTAAATTGTGAATTGTGGCCAAAATTGCAGCCCAAAAAAAGGGGGGGGGGAGAGTTAAAGGTCTCCCAAGATCAGGAGTCCAGGGCTGACACCACCAGTTGTATTCACATCCTCAAGAACTAAAAAAAGTGTCAAGAAATTTTATTACCTCAATTTCTCATCCTAAATTAGCCTGTATATCAACATACCCAGTATAATTTTACGTTATACAATATTATATCTCTACCCAAATGTTTATAGTAATCTAAAACTTTTCCAACAAAAGGCCAAAGGCTAACTAGAAATAGTTAAAATATATGTTATAGGAGAAGATTCTGGGAAGATGGCAGAGTAGGTCAGAAAATTTCAAGCTCTCAAAATTTTCCTCCAAAACAGAGATAAAATATAGTTCCTCAGGGCAAATATAGAATGATGAAAATAATTAAGAGAAAGTGCAGGAGGGGAATCCTCCAAACACAATCAGAGAAAATCTCAAGAAAAATCCCAGGAAGAGATTAACTCCTTATTAACAGCAAACACCTCCAGGTTAGGAACCACTTAAATAATGAGCCTCAAGCCCTGAGGTTAGCTGGTTTGGGAGGGTGTCTCTGCCAAAGTCACCTGAACATTGTCCACATGGACATTGAGGGGAATTGTACATCAGAGCTGGAAAAAATCTCTGTAACCTCTGCAGACGATGAATGCCAGACATAGCTGTGCTTGATATAGTAGGGGCAAGAAGCAACCAGCACTTGACTAGTGAGTGCAGAAGCACTGGGGCAGGAACCCCACCGGCTGTGTACACTTACAGGAGCATAGAGATCTTGATTTTGATTCAACATCAGAGGGGAGAACTAAAAAGGATCTGAAAAGAGAGGCACCGTCCCTCATATACAAGGACTAGAGGAGATTATATAACATAAACCCTTACCAAAAATTGCAAAGTCAAAGAAGAAAAAATGCAAACATAGAGAGGTATTGTGGTAATAAAAAAGATCATGGTTTGTCTTCAGAGGAGAATACTGAAGGAAAGACACCCTCTTGTACCCCTAAGGGTAATATCAAATGGTCACCTAACCAAAAATAATTCATTGATTAATTTTAAAAAGACTTTAAAAATCGAATGAGAGATTGAGGAAAAACTAAAAAAAATAAGAACAATTAGAGAAAAAATATTAATATTATGAAAAGAAAGTCAACCAATTAGAAAAGGAGATCCAGAATATTAAGGAAGAAAATGAATCCTTCAAAATCAGAAGGCAAGGGAAGCCAGCAAAGTCACAAAAGGTCAAGAATCATTTTTAAATATGTAATAAATGAAAAAAAATAGAAGGGAATGTGAAATATCTCATAAGAAAAATAACTGATCTGGAGAACATATCAAGAACAGAAAACTTAAGTATAGTAAGAACTGAAAGCTATGATCAAATAAAGAATCTTCATACAATAATATAAGAACTACTGAAAGAAATATATCCTGAATCATTAGAACAAGGGAAAGTAGAAAAAGAAAAATCCACTTATCACATGAAAAAAATCCTATGAGGAACACTCACAGTAATATTATAGTCAAATTCCAAAATCCCCAGCTAAAAATAAAATATTATGAGCAATAACAACAACAGAACACAATTTATATGTGGCAGTACCACAATAAGAATAACACAATATGTAGCAGTGGTGATATTTGAAGATAATAAGCCTTGGGACACTATACATTGAAGGGCAAAATCCTAGGTTTCCTGCTGAAAATATCATACTAAGCAAACTTAAGCATAATTCCGAATGAAAAAAAATGAATGTTTAATGAACTGTCAGACTTTTAGGACTTTGTTTAAAAAATAAACAAACAAACCTGAACTCAGAAGATTTGACATAGAAGAGAAAAGAGAAATATAAGTTACATACCAATGGTCAATTACAAGACATTAAATATTGTTAGAATGCTTACCTTTTATGTATGGAAAATGTAAAACCTTTGTCTAAGATGATCATTAGTAACTGGGTAGATTGTAAGAAATATTAGGGTAGCACTAAATATGATATGACTTAAAAAATTAAAACCATTTAAGAACAGCTAAAAGAGTAATTATCTTATAGATAAGAGGTGGGAGAGGAAGAAGCCGTACAGAGGAATTAGATGCTGGAGGGGGACTGTGAATTATGGAAACCTACTTTCATCAGGAATGAGTTCAAGAGGGAAAAGTTCATGAACATCTACAAGAGTAAAAAAGTCTTCTAAATTTAGAAAAAAAATAAACTTTAAAGGGATAGGGAAGGGGAGAGGAAAAAGGAAGGATCTTGGCTGGGGGAAGAATAAGTTAAAAAGGGATATAAAGGGATGTTTAGATCAGCAGGAGTAGGAAGATAAGGGAGGAATTCTCAGGAGGATAAGGGAGGGATCTTTACATGAGAGGGTGATGGTATAGGTCAAAGGCATGTACAAAAAGGTGTTTAGATTCAGGGGAGGGATCTCTGGAAAGGGGTAGGTTAAGTAAGAGGAGAGCAAGGTAGTTAGTAGAAGTAAAGGAGGAGCTAGGAGAGTTAGGAAAAAAAGAAATGCACAAAATTAAAAACAAAGACTGGTTGTAGAATCTCTTAGGGAAAGTATACATTTATTTATATATGTATGTACATATATACACCTGTATGTATGTGTGTATATGTATATGTGTATATCAATATCTATATATAAATATATCCACATCATTAATGTAGCTGCTTAACTTAGAATCATGAAAGATCCAATCATTTTCCTCATAAATAAATTAGCTACAAATGCAATAATTAACCCCATTCATTCAAATTCAAATTAATCCCAATCATTCAAGAAGTGTAATTAGTGAAATAAATCAAGCAATCAAGTAAATGATTAAATAAAGAAAATAAATATTAATTCATATATTCAAATGCTCACTGGATAAGATGCTCACTGTCTATCTTATTCCTAAAAATTCTAGAACTTAATCATTCCTCAATTGATAAATGGTCAAATGATATGAACAGGAAGTTTTCAGAGGAAGAAATTGAAGCTATCTATAGTCATATGAAAAAATGCTATAAATCACTATTAATTAGAAAGATGCAAATCAAAACAACTCTGAGGTACCGCATCAAACTATCAGATTGGCTAACATGATTAAACAGGAAAATGAAAAATGTTGAAGAAGATGTGGGAAAGCTGGACACTAATTCATTGTTGGTGGAACTGTGAGTTGATCCAATCATTCTGGAAAACAATTTGGAACTATACCCAAAGGGATATAAAAATGTGTCTACCCTTTGACCCAGTAATAGCACTTCCAAAGCTGTATTCAAAAGATATCACAAAAATAGTAAAAGGACCCACATGTATAAAAATATTTGTAGGAGCTATTTTTGTGGTTGCCAAGAACTGGAAATTGAAAGGATGTCTATCAATTGGGGAATAGCTGAACAAATTGTGGCATATGAATGTAATAAAATACTATTGTGCCATAAGATAGGATGAACAGGAGGACTTCAGAAAAACCTGAAAAGACAGATATGAGCTGATGCTGAGTGAAAGGAGCAGAACCAGAAAAACATGATTCACAGTAAAAACCACTTTTTGCCAGGACTGATTTTGATAGACTCAGACCTTCTTAGCAATGCAAGGACCTAAAATATTTCCAAAGGACTCATGATGGAAAATGCCATCGATATCCAGAAAAAGGAATATGGAGTCATAATGCAGAGTAAAGCAGAACATTTTCTCTTTTGTTTTCCTTTTTGGCTTTGTTTTCTTTCCCATCATTTCTCTAATTTCTTCTTCTTCTTCTATGTAATATGACTGATCTGAAAATGTGTTTAATGCGAATGTATGTGTAGAGCCCATATCACATTGCATGCCTCCTTGGAGAGAGGGGAAGAGGGATTTAAAACTTATGGAAGTGAATGTTGAAACCTGAAAGCAAATAAACAAATTAAAAAAAGAATTCTAGTACTTAAATGCCATGGGAAAGAAAAGGAGAGAAAAAGGATCATATTTTCAAAAAGACTCCTAATATAATTCTAATACCCAATGTGGAAAATACATAGAAACTTATTGACTGTAGTCAAGCAATTTGAACTTTCTAAGTCTGAAATAACAACTATAATGTGTTAATAATAATTTATATACCATGTTTTCCCAATACCAAGACACTGTCTTATTAATTTTTTGGACAGAAAAACACCAGAGGGCTTATTTTCAGGGGAGGGCTTATTTTAATGAACATTGACAGCAATTTTAATAAACAGGTAAAAGTGAACAAAAAAGTGTACCTTTATTCAATAATGAATTCAATAAAGAACAGGATGACGTGCTCACTGCTGCAGCTCTGATTGGATGCAGCTCGGAGCGTGGCGTGCGTTTCACCCGGGGGGGGGGGGGCCACTGCATAAAGGGGGCACCGTAATGTAGCGTGTAGCGCAGGGGATCACCTTCACTACAGTAGCAATCTCAATAGGGCTTATTTTCGGGGGAGGGCTTATTTTAGAGGAATCTTACACAGTAAGGGGAGGGCTTCTTTTCGGGAGAGGTCTTATTATCGGGGAAACAAGGTAGTACCTATTTCATAGCATTTTAGAACAAGTCAACTGAGAAACACACACACACACACACATATATATAGTAAGCAAAATGACATTAATAAATAAAACAATATTAGCTAAACTTGCTACTCCTTTTCAAATTAATTAATAATTTTATTATATACTACCAGTTCCAGCTATTGTGCTAGGCACTGGAAATGCAAACACAGGAGTATTTGTTCATATGAAACTTATTGGAGGATCAAGAAGTAGACATATAAGCAAACATAAATATGTGCAAAGTTGTTACTAGGGAGAAAATACAGGACAAATATATAAGCAATTTCTTAACAATAAAACAAGAGTTTTGGGGGGATCCATGGAAAGTAAATGTAAACAGAGACACTGGAAGGATGAGGATGATAGAGGTGGCTAAGATAAAGCTTGGATAGTCGTCAAGGAAGATAGTTTTAACGTAGGCAGTTTTCAGGAGAAAAATTTTACTAGAAAGAATCCTTGAAGATAACTCTGTTTCCACTAAGCTAGTCATGGAATAAAAAAGACCTGAGTTTGATCATTGTCACAAAATGTTTGAATTAGTGTATGATGGTCTGATAGAGACAAAGAAATATGGGGAACAGAGTTGCAGATGGGTAGGGGAGAGAGACAAAGAGTGAGACAGAGAAAGAAAGACAGAGAAAGAGATAGAGTGGAGGAGGTGGTGGAAGCATATGACTTTTTAATGAAATAAATATAAATGGATTAATAAGTATTAACTAGTTTTTATTACATATGGTTTTATATGTTTTTAATTTTATTCAATAATACAGACCAACTGTTATTTCATATGTATTTGTACGATATTTCTTTCCAGACTATTGTAGTCAGGTATTCAAAATTAATTTCCCTTCATTAGTGATCATCTTTATAAGGCTATGGTCCAATTTAAGAATAATTCCAGTATGGTATCTACAATTATAACTATGCAAAAAAATAAATGTAGGTGCTCTCCATCTCATTTTACTCATTAGACTTAAGTATGAAGTAGTAATAACAATAAAAACAAATCTAAATCTTGACTTACTTTGAAAAATGCAAAAAAAATTTTTAAAAAGAATCTGAACACTTGTTCTTCTAGATCTATAAACATAAAATAATGTGATTATATTACCCAACCCTGTGCTTTTTCTAAAACTCTTTTTCCAATAAATAGCAAAATTTGGGGGGGAGGCATAAAAATAAAAGGGAAAAATTTATGATTACCTCCTAATTCATATTTCTTTTACTGGTAACATGGTACCTCATGACTTCAGAAACAGTAATATATTGGTGGTAAGGTATTTAAAAATTATTGTTAAACACAATAATCAATAAAATGTGCCAAAATATATTTCTGAAAAATAATATTTGTTTTTACTTTGTTGAACTGAAACAGTGCACAAGAATCATAACATTAAAATATACATCCTTTTCTTTTCTGTTCCCTTATGCTGGAATGTTTTGTATCCTTGTGGGCAAGGAGAATCATGATACTACTCCTCTACACTCAAAGTAGGAGAAATTCCCATGTTTTATTTGTTTGTTGTTCCACAGTAAGGGGATTTTGGGGGAGAAAAATGCCTATTCCTGCTATTATCTCAAACCTTCCAAAGTATAAGAGAATTGGTTTATCACAGACGACTAGAAAAATATTTAATTTGAATCTATGATTTTGTAAACTTTTAAACACAGAGGGAAATATATATATATATATATATATATATATACATACACATATATATAAATGTATGTATGTATGTATGTATATATATTCTACCTTTCCAATACTCCAAGGCAGGTTTGTTGCATGGGAAATAATTTGGGGTGTCATACAATTGTTGTGTACAACTTTAGTTACTGAGACATATGAACTTACCTACAAACTCTTCAAAAGCTAAGACCTCCTCTGGAAGGCAGTCATATATCATCACTGAAGTTATATAAGATTGTGATTATCTCAATTATCTGATGATATTCCATGAATTATAGATATAGAAAGAATATAAAAGAGAAACATGAATTGGAGAGAAAGAAGATGAGAAAGAAACAGAAGAAATAAGGACCTTGATACTATCCCCTCTTCCAACTTCGTCCTTTCCCCCTCACTCATGGGTCATCTAAGTTTTTCCCAGTTTTGGGACAAGATCTTCCCTATAGCTGCCTGAAAGTTCTCAGCTTTACCTAGATCCTCAGATTCATTCCATCTAACAATCTACCATGATATATCTTTAAAAAGGAGGAAGATCCTGCCATCTGTTTTGCCACCATTTTATCTAACAACATTCTCCCTTTCACCTCTTACTCAGCAGAGAGTAATAAAATCAATATTATCATTGCTACTGGAAAAAAAGTGACAATACACCACCCTATTTTCAAAAACCTCCTCCTCACCACACAAAAGAGATGATCAGTACATCGGTGAATGCCTCTGGTCAAAGCTCTCTTCCGTGGCCTCCACGTTCCAATTTATGTTATATCCAGTTTAGAATGCCATCTCCTAGAGGCAAGGACTATAACACTTTTATATTTGTGTCCTTTTACCTCCCATGATACTTGGTACATAGTAGGCATTTGATAAATATTGGTTAAATTTTGGTGTAATATGTTATCAAATAGGAACCAGAATTAGACATATCCATTGTTCTCAATCCCAGTACACACTAACCACTTTTTTGCAGTTTATAGATTAAAATCACAACTTACATTTATTTCTTATGAGGAGATTTGGGTGTGCTAATATTCAGCAAAGAATAAGTCAATGTATAAGGAGAAATTAAAAATTAAGGGGTAAGGTGTGGTCAGGTGGCTCAGTGAGTAAGAGCACTGGCTCTAGTCTTGGGATGACCTGGAGATCGAATCCCAGGCTCAGACACTCAGCACCACACCCAGAAATAACTGGCCGTGTAACGTTGAGCAAGTTACTTAACCCCGACTGCTTAAAAAAAATTAAGGGGCAGAAATAATCTAGAATGATAATAGAAATAGCTAATAATATATTGTATTCATTAAAAAGTAGGATTTGTGAGTGGAAATAGTTAGATATCTAGTACAAAAAAAAAAGTAAAACTGGACAGGGAATGATGGAGTGCTTAATGCTCCAATGTAGTAACAATCTGAAATTTGTTTCTTAAAACAAAAAGAAAAACCAGCAGATAGTATATCAACTATAGTTCTGGCAGTATTTCAGCGACCACTATTTAAATGACACAAACATGGGAGTTAATATGTGACTCAGTCCTTTTATATCTAAGACATCAATCAAGATCAGCCAAAGGAAAAAGTGTACAGTTAGAGAAAAAAATTTTTGGAACCTCCTATTTGCTTTCTCTCCTCTACCTTGCCGACTTTTTCTACATTTGCCTTTAATTCTTCTATTGGATCAAAATATTCTTTTCTTGTTACATTTTCTCCTTCCAGGGAAAAGTGATCTAAAAAACTTCTTTAAATGAAATTTGAATGTACTTTTTGGTTACTTATTTCTCCAGGAGAGAACAATGTGAAACAACAGAGTCTAGCACAGACACTACAGCATAGTAGATAAAAAAAAGCAAACAAGCAAAAAAAAATGAATGAGTTGGGATGAAAATACCTCTTCAATTCTATGTAAAGAAGCATGGGTAAAGTACAATATGGTATGAAGTAAGCTACAATCTATTCTTACTTTCCCCCATATCTAACCTGGCCATGGCTCTTTCACAATATTATACCTAATTTCACTAAATTATGATATATTCTACCCTTCTGGCCATATGTACATTATGTGATGTGGATTCTTGTTTAATAAGGGTGCTTACCAGCAATAAAGATGAAACCTATATTCTTGCATAACTTCATTGAGAAGAGAATGAAATTATATGTAACATTTTAGTTCTGGTGACTGATTTAAGTCCACAAACAGTATAATTACCAAAATATATCAGTGTTCTTCTCAGGAGAAAATATTGGCCTTGATAAAATTTCTTAAAATTACATAATATACAACACTTGGTATGTTTGCAAAATGAAAAAGTCTGAGCATAATAGTGGGTCTGAAATTACATCATAGTTATAAAACTGAAATGTTATCATGGTGTCATATAGGCAAAAAGTAGTAATATTTATGTGTTAAAATTAGAGAATTTCCATTTAATTTTATTATTTATTATTATCACAATTATTATTTTCATGTGATTTACTAACTATATTAACCTTATGAAAAATGAAAAAGTGTTCTTGTTTTCATTCAGATAAAACAATAGACAGTGAATGCTTGAGGTTAGGGATTGAAATGGCAAAGTCATTTCTAAATCCCCAAGTATTGTTTGACCCAGAATATGTTTTTTCTTTTCCATACACACACACACACATACATACATATATGCTTATATGTATGTGTGCATTCATGATACATTCATTATTCAATTAAATATATAATTATTGAGCTTTTCTGTGTGCCTAGCACTATTATAAAAGTGGAGGAATATTCAGTGATATGACTATCTCTCTGTGAATAGCAAACTTGTATTTAATTGAGGTGGAAAAAAATACAAGAACAACCATATTAGGAAAAGGGATTTGAAAATGTTTAAGATGCAAAAAGTGGATGAAACTTAAAAAAAAAAAGACAGAGTAACAAAGATTTTAAGGTTATGAAATTGATCAAAATGAACACTTGCCTAACAATCAGGGGTCCCTTGCCATCAAAATTCCCCTCCTTGTTTCAGAAATAGCACCAAAAAAAAATAATAGTACTTCAATAGAGCACTACTAAGTTTACCAGAACAAAATATCAAATATTGTACTACTCCTGATGCCTCAGCTTAGGTTGTTGAAGAATTTAAGTTCTTAAAGTTTTTGCAATAAGAATATAAATTTTTGAAAATCCTGACAAACTAGAAATTGCCATATATAGATTCTATATTTTATCTAAGGATTTAGATTTTTTAAAACACATTATTAAAAGTTAGTTTATTAGATGTTTTCTTTTCCCCCATTGGTTATCAATTAAACTAGAGTATGTATGGAATATCATCTGCAGATGAGAAAACTATACCACTGAAATCATGAAGTTTTCAAAATACCCTACAAATAGTTGTTAAAATATGTTTTGTTCCTATTTCTGTTATTTATTTGATTATGACATGAGGAAATTTAATGTCAGAATTCTGATCCATTTCACAGGCATTAGCTTCTGGTCTCAGTTTCTATCAAAGTAGAAATATGGGATAACAATAGGACATAGAATTGACTACATAAAAGTCTTAACACTGATGATTGCATTGGCCTTGACACTGGTACATGACTTTCACATGTGCAGGTCAGCATTTTTCTTCAGAAGGAGGGTGAGTACAATAAGCCTGGGAATGTGTCATTTGTTGAGTTCCAAGTTTTTTTTGTCATATTTGATTCTTTTAGCTAATTTGGGGAATGTAAAGGAGGGATTTCACTTGCTGATGGGATTTACTTAATTTCCATATTAATTTGGCATCATTTCCCAAAGGTCTTTGAGGAATGGGATTACTTTTTAATTGAAAAATGAACTTAGGTTGGATTCTTTGATTTGAGGGAAGAAAAAATGGAGCTACTGAGAGGTATATCAGAGTTGGGGGCTCATGGGCTCAATTGATTCCCATCCCAAATTTCCTCATAAATATTTTAGCAGAATATCTTTTGTTCAAGTAGCAGCAAAGACAATGCTTGAAAACTGCAATTCTCTTCCTCTTTGAAGTTCCAGGAACTTCATAAAGCATTCATTAAAATTTTTCCTTATCCCAGTACGAAAAATGTCTTCAATACCAAGTAAATAATTGTTTATTACCATTTCCCACAGACAATACTTACAGCATCTAGAGAAGAGAATTCTTTAGGGAGGAATCCAATACCAGAAACATCCTGATAAATTATCTTTGAAGCTAAAGAATAGGATTCACTGCTATGTATGACATTCCTATCCTTGGCATTACATTAGTTCCTAGTTTTTAACTCTCTTGGATATTATATATTTTTTTGAAAGATTCAATCAAATTTTTCAAGTAGGTTTCCATACTTGCATGCCCCCAATACTTTGCATTCTCTTGCTACATATACCAGTGCCATCCTCTACTGGAAAATAGTTCCTGCTACTCACCTAACCCCCACTCACTTAACTGGGTTAGAAGCATAAAAGCCTCTGCTTGCAGAAAATTGCTTGAAGTTTTTTTCACAAGTGAAATTTTACTGAAGAAAAAAAAAGGTGTAACGTGTAATCCAAAGATAAATGTATGGTGTGACAAACTTATTTGTGCATGAGGGAGGGAAAGGGAGAGAAGGACAAAAAGTGATCAAGGAATTTTCACAGAATATTTATAAGAGGTAAAAGGTGGCATTTCACACGATATCAGTGAATCTTCAAATGATGCAGTTGAAGCTATAAGAAAAAATTGAAGGTACATAACACAGGAAAAGTTTGGGGTATAACAGGAAATTGTTTGCCAGTCCCTGAAACTGCACCTAGACTCTCTAGGGCTTCATGATTATATTCTATACTCTTTTATTAAGTGTCTTTTGTGAATCGAGTGCTGTGGATCTCATATGAAGAGTACAACATTTGTTTTGCATCAAAGCCAGTTGCTTGATCTCTTATTTTGCTTGTTCAGACTGTAGGATTGGTGTTGTTGCTAGCCAGTTGTCAAAACTGTAATAACAAAGTTTATCCGAAAGGCAGTCTTTCTGGAGCACTGCTAATACAAAAACCAAGATCTCTTTTTTACCTCACTAAATGTACAGGAAACATAAACAGCCACAAGGGAGCACCTAGTTCCACAATAAGCAATGCATTCACTTGCAAATATGCTGGTTGAGCTTCTCAGACACTTCTACCACCAATAGGATCATCCTATAGGAATTGTTTAGCAAGTAAACTTTCTATGATCCATTTTTCCTGTGTCCTAATTCCAAAAAAATGTGAGTGATATAATGATTAAACAAGATCTCTACATTGTATCTGGAAGCCAGGTTGTGTTCTTAGTAACCCTCTACTGAATTCCTCCAAATTTCCTTCACCTAGATTTGTTCAACATAAAGGTAGCAGTTATTGGGGCAGCCAGGTGGCTCAGTGAGAAAGAGCACCTCCCTAGTGTCGGGATGACCTAGGGATCGAATCTGGGCTCAGATACTTAGCACCACACCCAGAAATAACTGGCTGTGTAACCTTGAGCAAGTTACTTAACCCCAATTGCTTAAAAAAAGTAGCAATTATGGGCTATTTTATGTTAAGTGCAAGAATACAAAGAAAAGTAAAAGAAAGCTCCTTCCCCTCCAGCTACTTACAACCTAATCATGAAGACAACAATAAAATAGCAACCTAGAAAGAAGCTATATTTGAGATAAAGAGAAAATAATCAATAGCAGAAAGGCACTAAATTAAGGGGGATCAGATAAGGTTTATTAGGCACCCAGGTGGTATAGTAGAGCACCAGGCTTGTAGTCAGGAAGATCTGAGTTCAAACCTAGCCTCAGACACTTATTAAGTGCATGACTCTGGGCAAACCACTTGACCCTTATTTGTCTCAGTTCCTCATCTATAAGATAGCACACATTGGAGAAAGAAATGGTAAATAACCCCAGACCACAAGTCCACGGGGACATATAGAGTTCAATATAACTAAACAACTGATGAAGGCAAGATTTGTTGTAAAAGGTGAGATTTTAGGTGGGATTTGAAAGAAGTCAAGTAAGGCAGGAGGCAGAAATAAGTACAGAATTCCAGGGATGCAGGACAGTTAGTGAAAATGCCTGGAAGTGAGAGATAGAGTGTCTTAAGGAACAACAAGGAGGCCACTATCATTGAATCACAGAGTGCATGGGAGAGGTGCAAGGTGTAAGAAGAATGTACAGGTGGAAAATGGAGGGATATATTATAAAAGGCTTTGAAGACCAAAGGATTTTCGAATTAATCCTGGAGGTCATATGGAATCTTGAAGTTAACTGATTAAGAAGTGATATTGACAGATTTGAACTTTAGGGAGATCATTTTGGAAACTTAATGAAGATCAGATTGGAAGAGGAAAAATCTTGTGGTAGGCAGATGAACCAGCAGTCTTTTTCAATAGTCCAGGCATAATGTGATAAAGTATGACACAAGAATGGTGACAGTGTCAGAACATAGAATAGAACAAAGGTGAGGCATTATAGGAAGTTAAAATCAATAGGCTCTGACAACATGGTGGTGTCTTTAATAGTAATGGTTAATTAGGAAAAGTAGCCAATTGGGTTGAAAGATAATGTGTTTAATTTTTGACGTGTTAAGTTTAAGATGTTGATGCAACATTCAAAATTGAGAAGTCCAAAATTCAGTTGGAAATGAGATACTGGAGATCAGCAGGTTGGTCAGATCTAGAGAATTAGATTTGAGAATCATCAATGTAGAAATCTAATTGAGCCCATTGGTACTGATGAAATCACCAACTGAGTAAGTATAGAATAATACACAAAATCCTATTAAACTCCTGAAGTTATCATTTTGGAATCAAGTATAATCTTTTAGAATATGTTGTACAAAACCCAGCTTTTTGTGTGACTAAAAGCACTTTTTAAAATTACTTTCTTTGCCACTAAATTAAAGATATTATAATGATATTTCTGTTGAAACTATTACTGAACATGTAATGTACAAGGTATTAAACCTGTTTACTTTTCATGCCTCTGATGTCATTCAATTGAACAATGTTCACTTTTTTTTTGGTAATCAGAAAACAAAAGGAATTTTTTTTTACTTTGTTCCCTTATCCCAGATCTATTTCTAATATGTTCTAACTTTACCAGTATTCATTAGTTCTATGATTTTTGGTAATACATTTCCCTTCTCCAGACCACGGGTTTTCCACTGTTCAAGTTTCAGTATTTTTTTTATTCTATTTTAAAATGTTCAACAAAATTGAAAATAAAAAAAAAAACTATTTCCCCTGAGTACCTATTAATGCAGAATTTCTCTTTACAATACTTTTTCAATGAAATCTTGCATTTACTGGTTGTCTCATTTTCCTCATCTGTAAAATGGAGATAATAACAGCACCTATTGCCCAGGGCTGCTGTGAGGGTCAAATGAGATAGTATTTGTAAAATACTTACCACAGTACCTACTAACAAATGGTAGGTAATAGATATGTTAGCTCTTATTCATTTTTCACTTATTATCTCAGATAAGCAATTTAAGAAAGAAAATAATAAATTTTAAAATACAGATGTAAACAATTTATAATATTTATAGTAATCACCTTATATTATTTATCACTTTAAAGATAGCACGTATTTGCTGTAGTTAACAAAATAAAAAAGCAGGGCAATTGATTTGTAGGACAGGAAGATAAAAGCTATTGCCAGTATTCTTTCACAGGGTGCACACTTTAAGTGGAGAGAATACGTAAAAAGGAAACAAAAATAGGGTAAGTCTGACTTAAAAGAATTTTGCTTTTAGTTCATAGATTATTCCTTTATACTAAGGTAGTTAATTTTAATTGTGTGCTTTGAATGGAAGAAAATCAAGGGAGCAAGGTCTTAATGTCAGAGAAGAGAAGCTGTAAAGAATCTAGCTACCTAGGTGGCTTTCTCTAATTATATCTGTTTGTTACAAAATATTGTGCATATTCTTAGGAAAAATTTAATTAATTGTGTTCTGCTGTTAAGTATCTGAGGTCTTATATACAAAATGCTTTAGAGGCCCGAGTAATGTGTCTGTCTTAAAAAGCTAGATATAGTTTCATCTTTAATATGCTTTGAAACCTTCCCTAATGTTTAAGGCATGTTCATGCCATATGCCCTACGTTTCTAGGAATCAATAGCAGTAGAATGTTGATAATATCAGTATGTTGGCAGGAACTGATCATTGAAAATCAAATGAATTTCAACCAATTGTGCTGGGAAAAGGTTGGGACAGTCTCAAAAAAAATTGGATTAGAAGAAGCTAAAATAAAAACCATGAAGCAAATAACCCAGTATTGGATGCCTTAACAATGTGAAAGTTTACGTAAGAAAAGAAAGTAGATGAAAGACTAACTTTTTTTGTCTTGTTTGTTTTAGGTTATTGATAACAGTTTTTAACTTCAAATAACACAAGCACATTACCAAAGTAGCATCAAATATTTGAGAAAAGTTGAGAAAGGCCCAGAAAAATACAGAAAACTTTACAATCAGAGTCTCACTTAGAAATCTCTGGACTACAAACAATTAGAGCAACCATGTACCTTACTGTGGTGGTTACTAATTAGATCTGGCAGAAGTTTTTCAAAAAAACTCAGGACCTCAATTTCAGCAAGTACTGAGAGCAAAAAAATTAATCTGTGGACAAAAAATATAAATTTGCATTTTTTCCAGAGCCTGGTAACTACTTAGTAATGTATCTCCATTTTATTTATTTATTTTTTTAAATTTTGTTAATTAATTTTTTTTTAGTTTTCTGCATTCATTTCTACAAGATTTTGAGATCCAAATTTTCTCTTCCTCTCTCCCCTCTTCCCCACCCTAGATGGCATGCATTTTGATTATCTGTTCCCCCACTCTGCCCTCCCTTCTATAATCCCTGGCCACCTTTATATGCTTCCTCCTTATGTTCTTGTAGGGCAAGATGAATTTCTATACTACATTGCCTATATATCTTATTTCCCAGTTGCATGTAAAAACAATTTTTAAAATTTGTTTTTAAATTTGAGTTCCAAATACTCTCCTCCCCTCCTCACTCACCCTCATTGAGAAGGCAAGAAATTCAATATAGGCTATGCATGTGTAGTTATGCAAAACTTCCATAATAGCCATGTTGCGAAAGACTATATTTTTCTCCATCCTATCCCACCCCACATTTATTCTATTTTCTCCTTTGTCCATGCCCCTTTTCAAAAGTGTTTGCTTCAGGGGCAGCTATATGGCATAGTGAATAGAGAATGGCCCTGGAGTCAGGAAGATCTGAGTTCAAATTCAGTATCAGACACAACACTTACTAGCTGCGTAATCTTGGGCAAGTCACTTAACCTAATTGCCAGGTCTTACCCCCTCCAAAAAAGACTCCCCAAAAGTGGTTGCTTCTGACTATCACATCCCCCAATCTGCCCTCCCTCCTATTGTCTCCCTTCCCCTCATTCCCTTTTCCCTTACTTTCCTACAGGGTAAAATAATCAATTGAGTGTGTACATTAATCCCTTCTTAAGCCAAATCCAATGAGAATAAATTACACCCATTCCCTCTCACTTCTCCTCCATTTTGAAATCGTTTTCTTTCCTCTTTTACATGAAATAAAAGAGCTGGACCATGCTCCTCTTTCACCCAGGACACACAGATTTTTCCCCCTGATCTTCTATGCTGTCTTTGTTGTTTTGGGTTGGTAACTCTGGAAACTGTCACAGCTTCCAGTGATTCAGTCCCCTGAGGCCTGCTCTGGCCCTGTCTGTGCTGGTGCAGCTCATGGAAACTGTGCTCTGTGCCCAGACCATGCAATAGGCCTTTCTTCTCTACCTTTAAGGTTGTCTTGGGCTGTAGATGTGTTTCACTCTGCCATTTTGTGGGTTCTTTAACTCTAGAATTTGTTTAAGAGTAGTTTTTTACAGGTATTTGAAAGGGTTTTGGGAAGAGTTAAAGCAAGTACCAGTTTTTTTACCATCTTGACTCCACTCCCAAATCCCCATTTTAAAAGAGAAGTTCCCTCATTTAGAGTGATGTTTCCTTCTTCTCTAGCTAATTAGGAGAATGCAAATTTTCCTGCAAAAAAATACAGTGCTTCAAAGGTAGTGTATTTTCATTAAGGTGGAAGGTAGATCCTTAGAGGCTGTAGGTAATTTATGCCAGTTGAGTTTGGAGGATGAAATGATGTGATGCAGAAGAAGGGAAGAACAAACACTGAACGATGACCATTACAGCCATAGAGAATGTGTCAGGTGCTTCTCACAGAAATTAAAGTTAAGACATAAGAGAGGAAATCAGATTAATATCCTTCATTTTCATTCATTTTAGCTTTGCTGAAAGAAATAGTTTTGTGAGGCACTGTGATTAGCACTCATCATCATCATCATCTTAATGATAACAGCAAAAAAGTACTTGTAAGTCATTTTAAAATTTATAAAATGCTTTACATGAAAATTAATTTAATCCTCACAATAGCATATAAAGGATGTATTATTATTCTCAGTTTATGTTAAGAAAATGAGACAGAGAGTTCAGAAACTTGCCCACTAGTAAGTATCCGAGGAAGAATTTGTGCACAGGTATTCCTGACTCCAAGTGCCATGTCAGATATCTACTGTGCCAATGTGCTGCAAAAATACAAAGTCAAGAAAAAAAATAAGGATAAGGACTAGATCTGTGATTTCATTGTAATGGGGAATTTATAGATAAAGAAAAGATCTTTGCCAATGCAGATTGGAAATGTTTTTTTTTTTTTCAATCTACAATATTAGAGTCACCTAATGCAGTGAGAGTTTAAGGAACCAATGCAAAGTCATAGAGTCAATAAATGTAAAAGGTAGGACTAGAACCTAGGATTTATTTAACACTGTGGCCAACTCTTTCTTTACAAATTCATACTGTTTCTCAGCAAAACTTCAAGAAATTTTAATTGAGTAAAATCAAAAGTGGGCAAGTTAGAAGAAAGAATATGCTTTAAAATTGGCAAAGAAACTGAGCAAAAAGATAGGAGAAGGGATAAGGTAAGAATCACTACACAACAAGAACAAGGACCAAAAGGTTTCTTTCCCCAATCCTGACCTATTAAAAATAGATGAACATTATAGTTGTTTCCAAAAGAGTCAGTTAATTGGCATTTTGGATGGGGTACTGGATGAAGTGTCAAACAGATTTGAGTTCTTTATTTCTTTCATATATTTGCTATTTATATGATTCTAGGTAGTACACTTCATCTGTGTGTAACTCAGTTTCTTCACTTCCAAAACACTGATAATAATAGCTACTAACTCCCAGAGTTGCTAGGAGGATGAAATAAAGTAATATGATTTGCAAATCATAAGGTACAGTATAAATGTTAGCTTTTTTGTTATTAGTGTGATTTTGAGCTATGCATAAAGTGTTTAGCAGAGTGCTTATAGCATGGAGTGTTCAGGGAGGACTAGATCTCTGCTGTGAGGCCTTGCCAAGCCCTTTTTTTGGGCTGCTCACCCACCTTTGGTTTCCATCTTCACTTGACTCTCACCTGTGACTCCAAGAAGCTATAGCATGTGTATTAGACACGTCCCAGCAAAATCACCTCAGCAGACAGGCTAAACCAGATTGAGGGTAACTGAAAGGGGTCAACACTATAGTTAGATGTATGCTTCCAAAAGCACCTGAAGACTTCCCTCCAGGTTGATGGGTGAATAAAAAAATGTTTCAATGACCATGAAGGTTGCTAAAATAGGTGCTGTGGAGTGCTTAGAGCTGGATCAGACATTAAAGACATTAAGGTCATCTGCTGCATTCCAGGGCATCACCAGAAACATTGACATTTTTCTTGCCAGGAGATTTCAATGACTCTTGAAGAGAGAGTGAGGTTGATGATTTGTTCAACTTTATTTCGCTTAAATTCAATTTGCACACAAACCAAGATATCACTTATCACATCATGATGTCATTGCCTCTCTTGAAAAATGAAGGACAAACAATAATAGTAGGTGCTATAGGAATTCTATTATTATTTTGTACTCACTTTCTTTTGCACTTTTTTTACTAAATATATGCTTATTTCTAATATGACTTCAGGATTTTTTCCTTTTAACTCAACATAAATGTATCTACTGATGATTCCTATTGTATCTCATTTGTGCAGTATATAACAGGAGTCAGAGAAGAGTGATTAGACCCTATTGTTTAGTATTTCTTTTTTTTTGAGGGTCATACATTGGCATTTATTATTTAAGTTGAAGAACAGTTTGTGAAGGGATTGGAGGAGGGTGTGCTAGCAGAGAGGAAAGAAAGGAGGAAACAGGGAGTTGAGAGACTGTCATCTATGTCTGCTCTAGACAGGGTTGATCCTGATTCCTGAGCCTTGGTCCAGGGCACATAATGAAGTACATATAAGAAGAGGTTCAGGGGTATGACTTTTGGGGAACATTGGGGGTGGCCAGAGTTACACATCTAACCAGAGGTGGATCAGTTAAAACAATTCATATAAGGCTGAAGTGCTGCATATTTCTGGTTTAAGTCCTTTAGGTTTCTACTTATGTTTACTGCAATATCTTTCTAATTTGTTCATATTTTCGAGAAGTTCATAGTCTCCATTGGTGACTGTGGGCTTGCCATTGAGGTACGTGGCCATTTTGAGGAACATGTCCTGGCAAAGCCCGGTGATGTCCACCTGGGAGGGCTCTGTGGATGCCTCTGTTGTCTCCACAATGGCATCGTCCAGGTCAGGGAAGGTAGGAAGGAGAAAGGATGAAAGGAAGGGAACAGAGGAAGGGGCAGGGAGGGGAAAGAAGGAGAAAAGGTGCGAGAGTGAGGGAGTGGGTTGGGAATTGTAAGGGGAGAAGGAAAGATAGAAAAAGGTAAGGGTGAAGAGTCTGAGAGGGAGATAAGGACAGGGGGCAAGGAGGGACCACTGTCTAATATTTTTGCACAGCAATGGAGAATTGGAAGAAATCCTTGGGCTCATCATTCATCATACCTAGATTGTTAAGGAAATAGCAAAATATGAATCCAATAACTGTACCTCATCACTCCCCTACTCCTCCAACCCTTCCACCCCCAG
This sequence comes from Petaurus breviceps papuanus, assembly GCF_028583685.1. Taxonomy (NCBI): domain Eukaryota; kingdom Metazoa; phylum Chordata; class Mammalia; order Diprotodontia; family Petauridae; genus Petaurus; species Petaurus breviceps. Next base: position 3,580,592 of record NW_027186320.1, read on the forward strand.
TCTCCCCAGGATAAGATCATCAGTATATAGGGTCCCTTTATAGATGGTTCAAGTCTTAACCATCTCTTCATTTGCCATAATCTTCTCTGCTTGGTTTCAACTCCAATATGATCATCATATCCCTGAACAGGGTAACTTCTGGTCTACCCCTAGCCCTTTTTTTGCTTCAATTTGTATAGTGCCTTTTCATTAAATTGTAAATTACTTGAAGGCAGGTACTCTTTTTTTCTTATTTGTGGCCTGAGGGCTTAGCACAGTGCCTGGCACATAGGAGTGGCTTTTTTTTTTTATCATTTGGGACATTGATAGGCATATTAATTCCTATTATTTTATAAGCGTCTGGAATTTTTTGCTATTTTAAAAAATTGTGTCAGGTAGTTTGTAACAAGTTTCTGATAACTTAAAAATGATTTCCATATATTTTAATTCATTTAATCCCCTTTAATTCCATTCTACTGGTCTTCAAAATTTTCACTTTTAACCACTACCCTTATTTGAGGACTTTTACTTTACGACCTTTCTTTGATTTTAGGATTTCTTGATTCCTGAAAATTTATCCTTCAGATAAAGTAACACTACATCATTTCTTATTGTTACCTTGAAAATCTCTTCAATTAATCAAAGTCAATGTGATAAAATTGCACTTTATTAAAGCAGGTAAGTGTTATTTAAACTTCTACTTTTTTTCCCCTTTGAGGTCAGTTTTCTCTGTCTTTGTTCTGCTCCAATTCTCTTTGTCTACTTGTCTCTGTCTTTGTCTGGTTCTGTCTCTATCTCTCAATTTTTGTCTCTGTCTACATCTGTCTATTTGCTTCTCTACCTCTCCTTCATTCTTTCTCTGCTGCACCATTTAGTAGCAAACCAGTACTATTTGACACAGATATATCCTTAAAAAAATAGAACAATCAATTTCAGATGCTCAAAAGTAGTTCAATAATGCTTTTCATACTTAATTAAGGGATGTTAAATAAGCCTAGGAAAATAAAATGGAGTTAAATTCTAAAGGTCCTTAAATTCTTAAAGAAATGCCTTTCTCTTTTAGCCCAGGGATATTTGGGTATCACTGGGGCTTCTTAAGCAGGAGATTATCATAGTCAAATTTAGACTGTTTTGTGTTTAATTCAGTTTGCTCTTCTATTGAGCTGTATTTCTTTCAACCATATAAAGACTAGCAATTTTCCCAAGCTTCCTAGGTTAGCTCTTTCTTCTAATTTATTTGTTCCTGTAATGGAAAGGGAATTTGAATATCTTCCCCTTAATAAGTCTATGGGAATTTAAAAATCTTCCCTGCCCCTTAATAGGCTTATGTGGCCACATGAAGCCCATGGTGGGAGGAGCTCCCCTAACTGGTAGAGTGGGAAGGTGTAATAGTAATAGAATTTAAAAATCCCCCTGTATTGGCTTGGTTTTCAAATTGATTGTGTTAAAACCCAGAGCTTGTGAATGACACTTGTGGAATGGACTTGTTGAAGTGAAAAGAGAAAGCTGAACTGGGAGGAGCTGGTGACATGAACTTAGAGAGACACAAGCAAAGAGAGAGGCAGAGGAATTTTTTGGAAGCAGCATCATGGAGGCAGAAAGGGAGAGGATTGTTGAGGGCCAGTTTGACTGCCCAGGACTTTTTAGAGATGCCACCCAGAGCTTCCAAGGACTGAGGACACATGGATATTGTGGTGCTACTTTGTCTGTTTTGATGTTGTTTTGCCAGATTTGCCCACTGGTGAAGGACAATCCTGTTGTTGCAGAGGTCCTGGAGCCTTGCTGTTGGTTCAGGGATCCTGATGCTGTTCTGCAGACAAAGAGTGAATTGATCCCACTGGTGAAGGCCAATGATATTGTAGAAGAGGTCCTGGAACCTTGCTGTGGGTTCAGAAACCCTGTAGAAGGATTTTCTTGTATGTTTACAGAAATCCTGGAAGAGGTTTTCACTAATGTTTTCATGGGTCCTAGGACTGTTCTGCAGACAGAATGAAATAATGAGGACACTGGCAAAGGTATCTTGTGGCCTTGCTAAGCTTTGTCTCCCCAGGAACAAAGATTGCTGAGAACTTGCCTGTTGTAAAGATGAAGAAAAGACTTATCTTTGGGTATTAAATACTGTCCTTAAGCTTGTTGTAACTCTGGGGTAGATTCAATTGTGATTCAAGGGTGGGAAACTTGACTTTTTTGAGTTCTGTGATTGACCAAATGAATGTACTTTACTTGTGATTGGAAACTAATCTCCATTTTAGAAGAGGGAATTTGTGGTTGACTAATTGAATGGGTAGTACTTAGAAGAGGGTCTTTGAGATTGAGTAAATGAATTATAATTTTCAGGGGTAGAGTAGTACTTGGAGATTATTGAATTACACTTGTTGAATCCTGTATTTTGAATTATACTATATTTTGATTTTCTCTCTTCTTAATTTGTCACTGAATAAAATGGAGAGCAGCTATGCTGGTATTTTGAACCTTGTGAAGTTTCCTTTGCTTGGCATTACAGAAGGGTGGATCAGGAAGTCACAGAGAGATGGGAGAGAGAGGGAGCAGGCAGGGCAGAGCAGCTAATGTGAGAAAGAGAGGGATGATTTTTGCCTGGGGGAACTTGTTTTGTGGGGAGTCCTAATGGAGGAAACATTTGTGATTTTGTGTTCCCTCTGTTGATGACTTGCTTGGATTATGTCTTTAAAATATTCTTGGCATGTTGGTGCTTCCTTCATTAGCCATATATATATAGATTTCTTTTTTTGCTAGGATGGATTTGACTTACTAGTGTTAAAATAAATGTATTGGTTTTATTTTCAAGGAACAGAGTTTTTGCTATCTTGTGAATCATTGAATACTCCAGCATATTCATGGCAGCTGCTGTGGGTATTGCACTGGCAAAATAATTCTTAAAATAGCTATAATATAATTTTGATTGTTTATATACATATCAATACATACATACATATACATACACACATTTATACATATGGAAAGAGAGAGAGAGAGAGAGAGAGAGAGAGAGAGAGAGAGAGAGAGAGAATTGGTAATTATTAGGGGTTAAAATAAAGTCCATAATTATTGGCTCAAATAATTCATAGTTTCTTATGAAAAACAAAGAAATCAAAGAAACGTTTATCCTGATGCAACTTTAATACCATTTTAAATGAAAAATGCCACATATTCAGTAAAAAGAGATGATAATAGCAATGACTCAGATATGTATAAACCAATAACAAAATATTCATTGTATGCATAGTTTATATCACTCAAAAATCTATAAGCATTTATAAAAATAAATATTAGTTAAGGTCCAAAATGATGTATCAAGATATCCCAAGGGTATAAATAACAACTTGTTATTCATAAAATAATTATGAAACAGTCAGCACAAAATTGCCATAAGATGTACAACATATGAATTGTTTATTACAGTGCATTGATTTAGTTCCATACTTAATCATTTATCTAAATCTTGAAATTTCTATCTACACACTGTATCACTTAGTGGAAACATTTGTCTCAACTTATAAAACAACCACCTTTGTTCAAGCTTTTCAGTAAAAATTTCTGGATTTTTTTAATGTGACTATCAATTCTTTGATTTCATTTGAAAATGACTTGTTCATATCTTTTGACTTTCCATGGTGGCATGATTAATCATCTTATGCATTTGATAAAGATGTTTTTCTATATATTTTAGATGTGAGATATTTATCTGATAAACTGTCTATAATCTTTGTTCTCCAATTTTCTGCTTTCCTTCTGGTCTTGGTTACTTTTTTAAAAATATGTACTAATACTTTTTAAATTTAATGTAATCACAATTATTCATTTTATATGTAATTTAAATCTCAATAGCATTTATTTGTAAATTATTTGCCAGGGAGGAGCCAAGATGGCATAGTAGAAACAGGACTTCCACGTGGCTCCTGCTTCCACCTCCTCCAATTCACTTAAAAAATGACTCTCGGGGCGGCCAGGTAGCACAGCGAGTAAGAGCGCTGGCTCCAGTGTCAGGATGACCTAGATCAAATCCGGGCTCAGATACTCAGCACCACACCCAGAAATAACTGGCCGTGTAACCTTGAGCAAGTTACTTAACCCCGATTGCTTTAAAAAAAATGACTCTTATAAAACTTTGGAGCTACAGAACCCACAAAATGACAGAGAGAAGCTAAACTCCCACTGAAGACAGCTCCACAGGACAGCAGGAAGGGCCAGCCCAGCACTCAGGGAGGCAAGCCAAGCCTTGCCTGAGCCTGAGGTTTTAACTTCAGGGCAGCCAAAAACTGGCTGGAGGGACTTCAAATCAACAGCAGCTGCCGCAGTTTCTAGAATTATTAACCCACAGATGCTAAGGACAAAGTCAAAGGTCAGTGCAGTTAGGACTTTGGGAAATGGGAGTCCCAGGGTGCAGTCTTGCCTTTGCCCTCTGGAGAGAGAAGAGACTGAGGCATGGTGGCCATGCAGTCACCACCATATGCCTGCTACAGAGGTACTGAACTGCAGATTACAGGGGGATCAAGCAACCAGTCTGAGGGGTAATCACTCTTGCTTTAACCTGCTTGTATCTGGATCACTGTCTAGGGTAGAGGCCCTGGAATGCGTGACCAGTTGGCCAGAGTTTGTGTAGGATTCAGAGAGGGCAGCGAACTAATAGCTCTGGCAGCTGAGAAAACCCCAGTGATTAGGAACAAAGTCCCCTCTATTGTAGCAGAATTCTATTGTGTCAACATGGTGAAAAGTCAAGTAATTGAGTGGCAACATGAGCAAGCAAAGCAAGCAAAGAAATCTGACTTTACACTCCTATTTTGGGTACCAAAAGTATCAAACATGGCATAGGGGAAAGAGAGTGAAGTCAGAATTCCTGCACCAAAAGATTCCAAGAAAAATATGATCTGGTTACAGTCCATAGAGGACTTTATGAAGGATTTTGAAAGCCATGTAAGAGAAGTGAAGGAAAAATTTGGAAGAAAAACAAGAATGATGCAAGAATTTTATAAAAGGAGAGTCAACAACCTGACTGAAGAAACTAGCACCTTCAAAATAGACTAAGGAACAAGGAAAAAAAGCTCAAAAAGAGAATGAAGAGAAGAATACCTTGAAAAGCCAAATTTTCCAGATGTAAAAAGAATCTCAAAAGCTCACTAAGGAGAATCATTCCTACAGAATTAGATTGGAGCAAATGGAAACTAATGACTATGAGAAATCAAGATACTGTTAAAGAGATCCAAACAAATGAAAGAATAGAAGGCAATGTGAAATATCTCATTGGGAAAACCACTGACCTGGAAAATAGATCCAGGAGAGATAATTTAAAAATGATTGGACTAACTGAAAGCCATAATCCAAAAAAGGACCTAGAAATCATCCTTTAAGAAATTCTCAAGGAAAATTACCCTGATCTTTTAGAATCAGAGGGAAAAATAAAGTGTGAAAGAATCCACTGATCACCTACTGAAAATGATACCGCCCCCCCAAAAAAAGCTCCTACATATATTATAGCCAGGTTCCGGCATTCCCAGATGAAACAGAAAATATTATAAGTAACCAGGAAGAAAAAAAAAATTAATATTGTGGAAACACAATCCAGATAACACAGGATCTGGCAGCTTCTACACTGAGGAATTGAAGGGCTTGGAACAGGATATCCCAGAGGTCAAAGGAGCTGGGATTAAAAGCAAGAATCACCTACCCAGCAAAAGTGAGTATAATGTTTCAGGAGAAAATATGGTCATTCAAATAAATAGAGGACTTTTAAGCATACATGATGAAAAAACCAGAGTTGAATAGAAAATTTGACATTCAGATACAAGAATCAAGAGAAGCATGAGAAGGTACACAGGGAAAAGAAATCATAAGGAACTTATCAAAGGCAAACTAATTACATTCCTACATGGAAAAACAATAAATATAACTTATGAAATTTTCTCAGTATGAGAATAGTTGAATGGAATAGAAAAGTATATACAGACACACAATTTATATATGCATGTATGTATACATACATTTATATATGTCTATGTAGGAGGGTATATGGGCATATGAATACATATGTGAGTGTGTGTGTATATATATGTGTGTGTGTGTGTGTGTGTGTGTACAGGTATACATAGATAGAGGGCACAGGACCTATTTAATAGGAAGGAATGATACAAGGTGCAATCAAGACGTGAGAGAGGAATATAATGAGAGGACATGGGGAGAGAGAGAATGGGGTAAATTATCTCATATTGAAGAGGAAAGGGAAAACTGTTACAATGGAGGGGAAGAACAGGAAGGCAAAACAGAATGATTCAAAGTTAATCTCATTGAATTTGGCTTGGGGGGGGGAATGACATATACACTAAGTAGGGTATCTCATCCTATTGGAGAGTAGGGGGTAAGGGGATGAGATGGGGGAATGATGGAAGGGAGGGCAGACTTGGGGGGAGGGAATTTGGAAGCACACACTTTTGAAAAGGGATAAGATCAAAACCTAGAAAAGGACAATTGGGTGGTGGGATAGAATGGAGGGAAATATAGTCAGTTTTTCACAGTATATCCACTTTTGGAATGATTTGCAGAGCTACACATGTACAACCTATATTGAATTGTTTATCTTCCCAGTATATGTGGGTGACAAGGGAGAAATGGAAAGAATCTGGAATTCAAAGTTTTAAAATCCAATGGTTAAAAAAAAATATTATTATTATAATTGTTAGTATTATTATGTTAAATGGAACTGGGAAATAATACATACAGGCAATGGGTCATAGAGATCCACCTTGCCCTACTTTAATATCAGAGATGGAATGGGGGAAATATGAGAGAGAGCAGATTGGGGGAGGGGATATTCAGTGGGATTGCAGTTTTGGCGTGGTGGATAGGGGAAAATGGAGAGAAAATTTGGAACTCAAATCTTGTATAAATGAATGATGTGAACTAAAAATAAACATAAAATTTAATTCATAAAAATAAAAAAAATCTTTAAATTATTTGCCTATCCATAAATTGGATGACTAGTATGTTCCATGTTCTAATTTTATCAAAAACTCTCTTTATATGAAGGTTATGTATCCTTTTTTACCTTATCTTGGTAAATTGCATGAACTAATGTTCTATACCCTGTTTCAATTTTCCCAATATCTTTTTTTAACAAATATTTTATTAACTTCTTCTTTACATCATTCATTTCGGCAAAATTTTGAGTTACAAATTTTCTCCTTGTTTTTCCCCTACCCATCACCCAAATATAGTGATACCACTGGATATTGACTCTTCCAATCTGCTCTTTCCCATACCACCTCCAAGTTTCCAATAGGGCACAGTGGATCTCTATACCCTAGTGCCTGTATATCTTATTTCCCAGTTACATATAAAATAATTTTAATAATAATATAAATATATATATATATGTGTGTGTGTGTGTGTGTGTGTGTGTTTAAGCATTTGATTTTAAAACTTTGAATTCCAGATTCATTCCCTTTCTCCTTTGTCACTCACCCTTACTGGTAATATAAGCAATTCAATATAGGTTGTACATGTGTAGCTATGCAAAACATTTCCATAGTGGATATATTGTAAATGACTGACTACATTTCTCTCTCTTCCTATACCACCTCCCACTTGTTCTATTCTCTACTTTGATTCTGTCCCTTTTCAAAAGTGGGTGCTTCCAGCTTACAAGGTCATTTTGTATATATGCTGCTACAAATCGTATGTCTACTCTATTGGATTAATCTATTTTCTATTTCTTAGACAGTACCAGATAGCTTTGATAATTATTGCCTTACAAAAGAGTTTAACATATGATACTGTGAAACCTCTTTCCTTTACAATTTTTCAACTATTTTTTATATCAATAACTTTTTTGTTTTGTCAGATTAATGTTGCTATTTTCTTTCAAATTCAATAAAATGTTTTGGCAATTTAGCATTAAATGAATTTTTTAAATAAAATTGTCATTTTTATTATACTGGCCCTGCCTTCCAGTGAACAATTAATATTTTCCAATTATTAAAATCTTATATGATTTGCATAAAAAGTTTTTTTAATATAATTTTAAAGTTCCCAGGTTTGTTTTTTTTAGGTATATTCCCAGGTATTTTATACTGTCTAGAGTTATTTTAAATTAATTAACCAATTTTTAGTTTTCAACATTCTGTTCCACAGGATGTTGAGTTTTAAATATTTGCTGCTTCCTTTTCCTCCCCCTTCCCCAAAATGGCATGCCATCTGATAAAAGTTATACATATTCATTCATATAAATCCTATTTTCACATCAGTCATGTTGTCAAAGAAGAATTAGAATGATTGAAATGAACCAACAGAAACAAAATAAAACAAAAGAGAGAGAGAGTAAATAGGGGGCTTTGATCTGCTTTGAGACTGTAGTTATTTCTCTGGATGAGGCTTTGGGAATTATCTTAGAACCTTGCATTGCTGAGAAGACCTAAGTCAATCAAGGTTAGTCATCACACAATGTGGCTGTAATCGTGTATGATGTTCTTCTGATTCTTCTCACCTCACTCAGCATCAGTTCATTTAAGTCTTTCTAAGTTTTATCTGAAGTCTGTCTGCTCATCCTTACTTATTGCAAAAGAATATCCCATTTCATTCATATGCCACAGTTTTTCAGTCAGTGCCCAATTGATAGGTATACCCTCAATTTCCAATTCTTTTCCACTACAAAAAGAGGTGGTATAAATTTTTTTGTGCATACAGGTCCTCCTGCCACTTGTATGATCTCTTTGGGATACAGACCTAGAAGTGTTACTGCTGGGTCATATGGTATGGATATATTTATATCACTTTGGGCATAGTTCCAAAATGCTCTTCAAAGTGGTTGGATCAGTTCAGATGCTTTCACACATCTTCTCCAGCATTTATAATTTCCTAGTGTTCTCACGTTAGTCAATCTGACAGGTGAGTTGTGGTTCCTAAGAGTTATTTTGATTTTCATTTCTCTAAAAAATAGTGATTAAGAGCATGGTTTCATATTAGTATAAACATCTTTAATTTCTGCATCTGAAAACTGCCTGTTCATGTCTTTGGCTATTTACCTATTGGGGAAGGACTTGTATTCTTAGAAATTTGACACAATTTTCTACTTATTTTAGAAATGTGACCTTTATCAGAGACATGGTTATGATTTTTGTTACCTTATTTTCCACTTTTGTCCTAATCTTGGTTGCGTTGGCTTTGTTTGTGAGAAATCTATTCAATTTAATCTAATCAAAATTATCCATTTTGCAATTAATAATATCCTCTATCACTTGTTTGGTCAAAAATTCTTCCATTCTCCATAAATCTCACAATGAAACTACTCCTTCCTCTCCCAATTTGCTTATATTATTAGTCTTTATTTCTAAAACATGTATCCATTTTGGCTTTATTTTGTTTTATAGTGTAAGATATTCATTTATACCTAATTTCTGCCATACTATTTTCCACTTTTTCCCACAGTTTTTGTCAAATAGTGGCTTGTTATCCCAGAAACTGTGGTCTTTGGGTTCATCTAACCATAGATTACTATAGTCATTGACTACTAGAACTGGTGTACCTAACCTATCCCACAGATCCACCACTCTATTTCTTGGCCAGTAGCAAGTAGTTTTAATGGTTGCTGCTTTATAAAACAAGTTAAGATATTGTATGCTTAGTTCATCTTCCCTAGCATTTCTTTCCATTAATCTGCTTGATATTCTAAAACTTTTGTTCTTCCACATGAATATTTTTATTATTTTTACAAACTCTATAAAATAATTTTGGTAGTGTCATTGATATGGCATTGAATAAATACATTAATTTAGGAAGAATTGTAATTTTTTTATTATATAATCATGGCCTACCCATGACCAACTCATGTTGTTCTAATTATTTAGATCTGACTTTATTTATATGAAAAGTGTTCTGTAATTTTGCTCATACAGTTCCTGGGTTTCTTTTGCCAGGTGGACTCCCAAATATTTTATCATGTCTTCAGTAACTTTAACTGGAATTTCTCTTTCTATCTCTTGCTCTTGGGCTTTGTTAGTAAAATATAATAATGCTTATGATTTATGTGGGTTTATGTTATATCCTGCAACTTTGCTGAAGTTGTTTATTATTTCAAGTAGTTCTTTAATTGATTCTCTAAATATATCATCATCTCATCTGCAAAAGGTGATTGCATTCTTTCTTTTTTGCCTACTCTAATTTCCTTCATTTTCTTTTTCTTCTCTTGTTGGTAAAGGAAACATTTCTAGTATCATATTGAATAACACTGGTGACAATGGATATCTTTGTTTCACCCCTGATCCTATTGGAAAAGCTTCTAACTTACCCCCATTACCTTCAATACTTGCTGGTGAGTTTTGGTAGATTCTACTTATAATTTTAAGGAAGACTCCATTTATTCCTCTTCTCTCTAGTGTTTTAATAGGAATGGGTGATGTATTTTGTCAAAAAAAATTTTTCTGCATCTATTGAGATAATCATATGATTTATGTTAGTTTTGTTGTTGATATGAACAATTCTGCTGGTAGTTTTCCTAATACTGAACCAGTGCTGCATTCCTGGTCTAAACCCTGGTCATAGTGTATTATTCCATGAAAAATTGATATAATATTTTCCCTTCATATTGTATTTGAAATTTTTTCCTCTACATTTACTAGGGGAAATGGTCTATATTTCAGTATCATATTTGTATCATAAAAACCATTGGTGGGACTCCTTCTTCATCTATATTCTCAAGTACTCTAGTATTGGAATTAATTATTCTTTTAATGTTTGAAAAAATTGCATATAAGTCCTTTTGTCCCTGGAGATTTTTTTTCCCATATATTTCATTGAGATATTGTTCAAGTTCATTTTTTTATTAGATGGGGTTATTTAAGTATTTTACTTCTTTGTGTGTTAATCTGGACAATTTATATTTTGGAAAATATTCAACTATTTCACTAAGATTGCTTTATTATTAGCATACAATTGGAAAAAATAGTTCCTAATTATTGTTTGAATTTCATTTTTATTGATGGTGACTTCACCCTTTTCATTTTCGATACTTGTAATTTTGGCATTCTTCATTTTTTAAATCAACTTCACCAAATGTTTATCTATATTTTGCACCCCCCCATAAAACAAACTCTTAGTTTTATTTATTAGTTCAATAGTTTTCTTAATTTCATTAATTCTTAATTTCATGTTAAACTTTCCTTTTATTTTTAGTATTTCTACTTTTGTATATAATTGGAGATTTTTAATTTCTTCTTTTTCTACCTTTTTAGATGCATGCCAAATTAATTTTTCTCCTCTTTAATTTATTCATGTGGGCATTTAGAGATATAATACTTCCCCTAAGAACTGTTTTGCTTCATCCCAGACATTTTGGTTTGTTGTCTCATTATTTTCATTCCCTTGGATAAATTTAATGATTGTTCCCATGAATTATTTTTTCACCCATGCATTCTTTAGAATTAAATTATTTAGTTACCAGTTAATTTTTAGTACATTTTCCATGGCCCTTTAGTTCATATAATTTTTATTGCATCATTATCTGAAAATGATGCATTTTATATTTCTACCTTTCTGCATTGGATTGTGAGGTTTGATGCCTTAGTACATGGTCATTTTTTCTATAGACATCGTGTACCCCTGAGAAAGGGAATATTCCTTTCTTTTCCCAATCAGTTTTCTCCAGAGGTCTACCATATCTAACTTTTCTAAAATTCTATTTAACTCCTTAACTTATTTCTGGTTTATTTTGTGGTTATATTTATCTACTTCAGAGAGAGGGATGCCAAAGTCACCCACTAGTAAAGTTTTGCTATCTAATTATTTCTTCCTGTAAATACCTTAACTTCTCTTCCAAGAATTTGGATGCTATACCACTTGTTTATAAAATCTATTATTTAATTGCATATGGTGCCTTTTAGCAGGATATAGTTTCTTTCCCTTTTGGTTTATTAATTTATCAGTTATTTTAATTTATTAATATAATTAAATAATTTAATTCCTTCCTTTTAAAATTAGGTCTATTTTTGGGGGGGGGGGGCTTTTGCTTTTCTGATATCAGGATTTTTATCCCTGTTTTTTTTTTCTCCTCTTCAACTGGAGCATAATATATTGTATTCTAGTCTTTTACTCTGCCTTTATCCCCCTGTTTCAAAAGTATTTCTTGTAAAGAGCATGTTGTAGGCTTATGCTTTTTTTTTTTTATTAATTTGTTTGTTTACTTTTAGTTTACAAGATTCAATTCCACAGTTCCTTGAGTTTCAAATTCTGTCTACCTCCTTTCTGTCCCCTATGGTGGTATACGATCAAGTATAGGATCTGCAAATAATTTCACATTAGACATTAGTCAGGTTATAAAGATGGATTGTACCAGATGGAATGAAAAATGGTAAAGAGGAAATAAAATCAAACAAGAAAAAGAAAAAGATCAGGTAGTTTTTTTCAATCTAGATACAAACTCCATGTTGGTGTTGTTTTTTTTGTGCATCTCTTTTATCTTATCTCTCCTAACTCCTCTACTTTACTTTTACTTGCTACATTGACCTCCTTTTATTTAACTTACCCCCAATCCAGGAATCTCTCCCTTATTATCTCATTGCCCTATATCTTAACACCCTTTTATACCCCCTTTTAACTTATTCTTTCATCATCCTCTTAAAAGATATTTCATTTGCCCTATTCCCTTAGAGTTTTATTTCCTTCTAAATTTAGAAGTTTATTATACTATTCTTGATGCATATGGATTTTCCCCTCTTAAAACTATTCCTAATAAAAGTATGTTTCTGAAATTAAGAGCCACCCATTCCCCATGTAATTCTTCTATGAGTTTTAAAAGAAAAAGAAAAGTATTTAGAATCTAACTCCAAAAAAAAACTTGAACATGAACATAATCACAACAGTGGATTATGAAAGTTGAAATGCTTCCAGACAATGGTCCATAAAGGGGTGGGGATGGGAGGAAATGAGATATTTTTAAAAGCAATTTGGGTTAAGTAACTTGCTCAAGGTTACACGGCCAGTTATTTCCAGGTGTGGTGGAATCTGAGTCCGGATTTAATCCCAGGTCATCCCAACTCTGGAGCCAGTACTCTTACTCACTGCACCACCTGGCCATTGCTAAGCAATTGGGGTTAAGTAAAGTAAATGAGATTTAAAATTTGTGATTGTAAATCCTGACTTAATTTGGTTAAGTTTTATTTTTTTAAATAAATTCCAATATGATTTCTTTAAAAATGAAATGCATTATTTTAATGAGGTATTTGTGGTTAATCATAATTTGATGAAGATCAAATTTCTAAATTAAAGCCTTCTGCTGGAAACCACATGGATTAGGAAATTGTGAGTTAAAATTCGGTCTCAGAAAATTTGTTAGCTTTGTGACCTTATGCAAGTTATCTCATATCTGTTTACCTCAGTTTACTAATCAATAAAAGGGATAATAATATTATCCTATTCCCAGGTTTGGTGTGAACATCAAATCATGTCATTATGTGAAGTATTTAGAAAGTGCCTGACTTATGGTAAGTGCTATGTAAATGTTAATTGTTATTGTAATCATTCCTTTAATAGAATATATTTACTCCACATTGGAGAACTCTAACCTAGATTTTAGATAATTTGGAAATTTATATTTATAATTTAGAAATTTGCAAAGGTATTCAACTAGATTGAGATCACCTTACTATAATAATTTCATTTAATATTTTAAATACATCCTTATATTGTCAAACTTGATAGAATAAACATTTTTAGGAAAATAACTTCTCTTTATTAAAAAAAATATTTACATTTACTTAGCAACATTCAGTTCCACAGTCCCTTGAGTTCCACATTTTCTCCCCCTCTATCTACTCCTTAAACCCCCTCCATGGAAGTATTCAGTTCAATATAGATTCTACAGATACCTTTGCATTACATATTAGTCAAGTCTAAAAGAAGAATTATAACCAATGGAGTTAACAATGAGAAAGAACAAATGAAACAGAACAAAACACAAAAGAGAGAGAGCAAGAAGCTTGCTTCAATCTGCATTCAGACTCTGTAGTTCTTTTCTCTGGATGTGGATATCCTTTTCCATCATGAGTCTTTTGTAGGTCTTATAACCTTGCATTGCTGAGAGTAGCCCAGACTATCAAAGTTAATCATCAAAGATATGATCTCATGGGTCAGATTGGCTAAAATGACAAAAGAGGGAAAAATAAGTGCTGGAGAGGATGTGGAAAGATTGGAACACCCATGCATTTTTGGAGTTGTGAACTGATCCAACTATTCTGGAGAGCAATTTGGAACTATGCCCAAAAGGGTTATAAAAAAGTGCATACCCTTTGACCCAGCAAACCATTTCTAGGGATGTAACTCAAAGAGATCGTGCAAGTGGGAGGAGGAACTACATGTACAAAAGTATTTATAGCATCTCTTTTTGTGGTGGCAAAAAATTGGAAATCAGGTGAATGCATCAATTGGGAAATGGCTAAACATGTTGTAGTATATGAATGTAATGGAATGCTATTATGCTATAAGAAATGAGGAGCAGACAGACTTCATAATAACCTGGAGAGGCTTTTATATATTGATTCTGGATGAGGAGAGCAAAACCATGAGAACTTTGTACACATTTGCCAATATATGAAGTATCCAGATTGTAATACTGTTACTATCTAGTATAGTATTACTACAGATTCAACTGTGAAAGTGTTGTTTGAAAGGTGTTAAATATTTATTAGGTGTATTTAACTTCTAAAGGATTACAATAATAGTATCAATGATCTAAGTTTGTGTGTATATGTTTGAGTTAAGTTTTTAGAGACTTGCTAATTGGGACAGGTAAAAAAATTTATCAACCCTGCTGTTGATATTTTACAAGATTCTAAAGTTATTCAAACAGATAAATAGTACCTGGGTTGGAATTTTACCAGCCTTCAGTGTTTTAGAATTTAGAACTCCACACCCAGTTATAAAGTGAAAATTTACAGATTTGCTTACATAAAAAGTAAGTCTTGTCCAAATTCATCTAGGTGTATTCAAATCACATCTCAACTTAGTAGCAAAATCTCTAAGCTTACAGTGCTCAATAATCTTCTGGAGATTTTGGAGTCAGTTATGTGTTTACTGTTATGAGATCAATAAACTTCTACTTTCTTTGACCAAAGGTAAAGTTGCGAGCCTATATAGCTTGAGCCAAAACTCGTTGCCCTTGCTGAGCTTAAAAGAACTTTACTAGTACCAATGTCTGGCCTTCCTGACTATAGTAAGCCTTTTATTTTATTAACAAAAGGAAATCACCTCCATATTCCTGTATTTTGAAGCAGCACTTTAGTCCCTCCATCCATTCCGTGGCTTACTACTTTTCCTTCATTGATTCTGTTACTGCAGGTGTTCCTCCATGTCTTGTGAATCTCTATGATGTGATGTGATCCCTTTTAATTTTAAAATGATTTATTTCTACTCCAGAATAGATTACAACTAGTAAAACATATATGTTGTAAATGTTAATACTTATTGCAACTTATGAAGAACAATAGAAACCTAGCTCTAAGAAACAGATATTGAAATTTTGCCATGTAAAACATTGTGAAACTGTAATTGACATTATTTTAAGTTTGATTTCAGGTATGATTTTCTGAGGTTCATTAAGCAATAATACATTATTTTGAGGGAAATGCCAGCCACGAAAAAAGAGTGAAACATAAGAATGACTACATGAGGATGTTTGTACCTAGGAAAAGTTGATGGGATAACCTTGGCACAACTAAGGTAAGATCTTCTTGTCACAGTTTCCCTATTGTATCATTTCTTTTTCTTAACAGGAGATTTCCCCACATGGCTAATTCTGAATAAGGCTATAATATGCTAATAATGATATGATTGTCTGACTTATATATGATTCTCACCTGGACTCAAGATGAGATAGGAGAGTATTTTCTACGTACATAAATTTTTGTCTCTCTTTTCATCTCCAAATTTTGTACCCATAAAGTACTTACTATTGAAATAATATTTAAACACCTGAGGTAAGATAATTAGACACAGGTTCCCAAATGTTCCATTCACTTTTTAGTAAATATAATCCTGTACATTATTATAAGGTATGCTTCAGATATCTCAGAATGATATACTAATAATTAAACAAATATAAAAAAGGATCAAAGAACAAACATATACCTCTACTAATTAATAAAATTAAAATTCAGAGACATTGGGTGGCTAGGTGGAATAGTGAGTAAAGTGCCTTCTGGAGTCAGGAGTATACAAGTTCAGTTTCTGGCCTCAGACAATTAACACCCCCCCCCACACACACACACACAAAACAAAACAAGAAAAAAAGCAAAAAAAAAAAAAACCTAGCCTTGTAACTTTGGGAAAGGTACTTAACCCCAATTATCCTCCAAAAGTAAAAATAAAATCTAACAAAAACACACAATCCAGAAACATTTTCCTGTTTTATTAAAAATAATATTTCCACAAAAACTTATCTTTGAGGAGATAACTGATTGCATTTTAGTCTTTTTAAATATTTTTTTCTGTGTAGTGGCAACTAAAGAGGTACTTAGCACCTTGTTTTAGTTATTTATTTTTCCCCTTGTTTCAGTTGAAGTATCTTTCAGCCTTGCCCTGATTATATCAAGTCTTTGTTAAGAAACAGAACCTGTGAATCCCACAGTGGGAGGGACTTGCCAAAGACAGGAACAGGAAGGAGATAAGAGGTGGGATAACAGGGCAGAGGTAATTACCCATAAAGAATTGACCACAGCTGAGCAGCACTGAGAAGAAAACACTTGTGGTGGCCAGCACTCTGTCTGTTCTGTGTGTGTTGATTTGAGTTTGTAATATTTTGTTCAGAAACCCAGAAAGAGCATTTTCTTGTTGCCTGTTTACAGAAGTCCTTGAGAAGGGTTTCAGAGATCCTGGGACTATACTGAAAATTTGTATTGAGTTCTCAGACCTTGTTGCTGCATCTGTTTTGATATCACAGGCTGATAGTGAATTGATAATGGTGTAGACAATGTGTGTGAACATTGTTATGGCTCTGTTAAGCTTTGTCTTCACAGAAATAGAAACTTTGAAAGACTTGAGTTGGACTGGACATTGTGAGATTAAATATGGAACAGGAACTGGACAAGGAACTGGATGATGAACTGGAAAAGGAGTTGAATGAGGACCTGGACAAGGAACTGAGAGTTTCCCACCTATGAATCCAAGTGACAGTTGACTAGATTCAGGCAAGAGCTGAACACATGGAAAAGGAACCATAGAATTTGGGAGCCAGCCTTAGGCCAAGCGCTGACTGAAAATATCATGATTTACTATGGTCTAGGGGTGGGAGAACTTTGTACTTTGTACCTTGGACCCCTTAAGGATGCTTGAGTTAAGGATGATTGGAAATTAATCTTCAATCAAGAGGAAAGAAGACTTTTTGAATGAGAGACTAAGACAATGTGACCTAGGGGCGGGAAAACTTTGATCTTTATACTTTGTATACCTTAAGGATGATTGCTCCTTAAGGATGAATGAGTTAGGTGGAGACAAGATGGTGGAAAGAAGCAGGAAATTTTCTCAGCCCCTCCGTGAATTCTATCACTAAACTTTAAAAAGTGAATCTGAACTGATTTTGGAGTGTCACAAACTTGGAGATGGAGCTTGGCAGAATCCAGCCTAGGAAAGTGCCAACGTGGGTCAGGGCAGTAGAAGCATGGAGCATGCCGGGCTGCAGCAGTTCCGAATAGAGAGCAGAATACAATAGAGAGAGAAGAAGAACCAGTCAGCAGGCTCACCCACCCCAAGTGTGATTCACAGCTGTCTCACCAGCATTTTCACCACAGAATGGGAGGATCCATCAGAGCTGGATAAGAGAAAGTTCAGGGCCTACAGCAGAGACAGCAATTTCTCCTGGGGCTATCAGCCCACAGCCTGGAAGTTTAAAAATCACCTGCCTGATCTTCCAGGGGCCAGGATGGCAAAGTAAAATCTGTATGCTCCAATTCCCCCTTCCTGACCATGAAAACCCAGAGATAAAGGTCCCAACCAGAGGAAAATCCTGAAATAGCAGAAATAGTTTCACACTTAGGAGTCATGGAAAAAGGGTGTGACTGACAAGGTAAGTAGTCTGAAGAGAAGAGCAGGAGGGGTCCCAATAAGCCCCACCTCACTGGACCAGAAAAAGCCTGCCAGAGCTATAGCCCAGGGGCACAGAGGCAGAAATCTGAAGTGGCCAGACCACCCCTCTCCCACAGATTACTCAGTGAGCCTTATGATAACTCAGGGGAAACACTGGGAATCCTGGCCTTGACCTCAATCACCCAGAGGCTACAGCAAACAAAGCAAACAACCAGAAACCTAGCTCCAACCTAAGAAAATTGGGACAGAATCCTCCATATTCCAGGAGCATGAATACACTTTAAAAGACAGGAAATAGGCAATTACAATTGGTTGGAAGCAACTTGCAAACACAAGACCAAAGAGTATAGAATCCTATTATTCTAATTGAGAAGTATCAATTTCAGGAAACACCGTGGTCCCTGTGTCCACACCTGAGACCACAGATGAAAATATGAACTCATCTCAAGCCCAAAAAAGCATGCTTGGAGGAGCTCAAGAAAGATTTTAAAAGACAAATTAGGGAGGTAGAAGATAAATTTAAACCTATAGTGACCAAATTGGAAAAAAAAAGTCTCACTGAAGAAAAAAAAATACTTAATAAGTAAAATTAGTGAAATAATTGGAGAAAATATCTCCCTAAAAAAAGACCTTCTAAAACTAACTGAAGAGAATAATTCACTAAAAATTTGAATCAATCAAATCGAAGATCAGGACTCTATGATGCACCGAGTCAATCAAACAAAACATGAAGATTCAAAAATTAGAAGAAAGTATAAAATACATCACTGGAAGAACAGATGACCTGGAGAACATATCCAGGAAAGATCATTTAAGAATTATTGGTTTACCAAGAAGCCATGATGAAAAAAGCAGCCTGGACAACATCCTTCAAGATATTGCCAGAGGAACCTGTCCTGAATTCCTAGAATCAGAAAGTAAAATAGGTATCAAAAGAATTCACTAGTCTCCTCCTGAAAGAGATCCCAAATTGAAAACTCAAAAAAATATACTAGCCAAATTCCAGAATTATAATATTAAGGAGAATATATTTAAAGTAGCCAGGAACTACAATCGGGATTACACAGGATTTAGCAGCTTCTATATTAAAAGATATGAGGGATTGGAATTTGATATTTATTAAAGCAATAGAGCTAGGAAAGCAACCAAGGATTAACTATCCTGCAAAACAAAGCATAATCTTTTAGGCAAGGAGATGGTCATTTAATTAAATAAGGGACTTCCAGACTTTCTTGATGAATAAGCCCGAGCTCAATGGATAATCTGATCTCTGATTAGAAGACTCAAGAAAGATATGATTAGGTAAACAAGGAAAATACACACTCACACATACACACATGCACACATGCACAGTCATACACACATGCACATGACTTGGGATGCAGTAAGAGCAAAATGTTTACATCCCTATATGAGATGCTGATAACTGTCAATATTGAAATTTATATGATTATCATGACTTGTAAAAGGTATATACATAGATAGAGGGTATGGATATAAATGAACTGATCTGATAATAAAAAAAAAATATAGTAAGGCTGTCAAAGGGATTGTAATGGAATAAAAGAAAACATGAGACAGAAAAAGGTAAATTATGCCATAAGAAGAGGCATAAAAACACACTATAATAGAGGGGAAGGAAAGAGGGAGAGGAACATCATTAGAACATTATTCTCACTGGTTCTGGTTCAAAAGGGGATCAACATTATAAATTAAGTTTAAGATTCTAACATGAAAAGACACAAAACTCATTAAATTTAGGGAAAAGAGGGAGGTAGAGGAGCACTGTATGAAATTTACTCTCCTTGGTTTGCATTCAAAGGGGGAATAACATACTTTGAAAAATATAAAAATCTATTGTGTCCTATGGGCAGTAGATGGTAATGAAGGATAAGAAGGGAGGGGATTAGAAGGTACTGAAATAGTAGTAAGGGGGGAGGGTTGGTAAAGAAGGGGGTGTCACAGGGAGGGAACACTGAGTTAGGTGGTGGTCAAAAGGAAAACCTTTAAGGAGGAGAAGGGAGAAGGAAGATACAAAAACATAAGCAGGGGAGGGAAAGAGACAGATAGTAATCATTATTGTGAATGTGAATGGGATGAACTCTCCCATAAACCAGAGGCAGATAACAGAATAGATTAAAAACCATAATCCGACAATATGAGGTCTACAAGAAATACATTGGAAAGAAAGGGATACCCATAGGGTAAAGGCAAAAGGCTTCAGTAGAATATATTATGTTTCAGCTAAAGTAAACAAAAGCAGGGTAGCAATCCTTATCTCAGATATAGCAAAAGCAAAAAAAAAAATAGATCTAATTAAAAGACATAAGGAAGGAAACCATATCCTGCTAAAAGGCACCATAAAAAATGAAGTAATATCATTACTTAACATGTATACACCAATTGGTATAGCATCCAAATTCCTAGAGGAGAAACTCAGGGAATTAGAGAAAGAAATAGATAGCAAAAGTATACTAGTGGGGGACCTTAATCTCCCCTTCTCTGAACTTGATAAATCTAACCTCAAAATAAACAAGAAAGAAGTTAAGGAGGTGAAATAGAATTTTAGAGGGGCTTGAAATGGAAGATCTCTGGAGAAAACTGAATGGGGATAAAAAGGAATATACTTTCCTCTCAGCTGTTCATGGCAGATACTAAAAAAATGACCATGTACTAGGGCATAAAAACCTCACAATTCAGTGCATAAAGGCAGAAATATTAAATGCATCCTCCTCAGATCATGATGCAGTAAAAATAACATGCAATAAAGGGCCAAGGAAAGATAGACTAAAAGCTAATTGGAAATTAAACATTTTATTACAAAAGAATGAGTGGGTCCAACAAGAAATTATAGAAACAATCAGTAACTTCATCTAAAAGAAGGACAATAATGAGAGAACATATCAAAATTTGTGGGATGCAGCAAAAGCAGTTTTTAGGGGAAGTTTTATATCCCTGAGTGCATATATGAATAAATTAGAGAAAAGGGTGGTCACCGAATTGGGCATGCAATTGAAAATCTATAAAAAGAACAAATTGAAAATTCCCAATTAAATATTAAATTAGACATACTGAACAACAAATGATAGACTAATAAAATGGAAATCAAGAGAACTATTGAATTAATAAATAGATCTAAGAGCTGGTTTTATGAAAAAAAAACAATAAAAATGATAGACCCTTGGTCAATATGATTAAAAAAAAAGGATGAGTGAGATAAGAATTTACTAAATGATGTCTTTTATTTAAGACTATGTGGCCATTTTAGTGATTAGTTGTTATGTTATATCATTGTGAATGCTGTACTGTGGTCTTTGTGAATATTTTACCTTAGTTTACTCCTGATAAAGCAGAGAGTTCACTATACTATGTGATCAGAACCTTAATGGTATTCACAAAAGCATTCCTCTGGAGAGCTACTCATGCTGGACTTTATCATCTGTTCCAATTGAATCTAAATAAGGATCTCTTATGCAAATGCATTTATGTAGACAGTGACTCCAGGGATAAAAGTCATCTACTTACAAAAG
Organism: Petaurus breviceps papuanus; assembly: GCF_028583685.1. Taxonomy (NCBI): domain Eukaryota; kingdom Metazoa; phylum Chordata; class Mammalia; order Diprotodontia; family Petauridae; genus Petaurus; species Petaurus breviceps. The sequence continues at coordinate 3,602,179 of NW_027186320.1, forward strand.
AGTGTTGGTATCTTATCCTCCTAAGGGTAGAACTAAATGGTGTGGAAAATTGCAAAAAAAAACAACTACATCAGTCAATTGTGTATGGCAAATGTAAATGATTGTAGTAGCATATATCACTCAAGCAGGTTCTAAAAAAAGTTCTAAAATTTTTGATTAGGACTTTACATATTAAATTGTACTGTCCACCTTCTGCACAAGTTGATATTCTCGAATGTTTAGGTTTCTTTTTTTAAATTTGTAAGTCCTTATGTGAATTTCCTAAATATATAAACATATTTCCAAACTTACATAGCATCGCAGGTAAGCTGAAGGTTTTTTTCAGGTTTCATTTTTCCCCCTTTTTGAGACTTGAATGTGAAATGTAGAGCAAAATAAATGAATGTCAATTCTAAAGACTTCAATGATAATGAAGTCAATACCACTTTAAAAAGCATTGGCTTACAAATATCTTTTGGGAAATATTAAATCTTTAATCAAAAGGTTTCATTTTATAAATATGATCCTCATAGTTTCTGTTTAAGATTTTTTCCTTCAGACTGTTGTTGCCAGTGTCTATATCAGGTGCAAGGTTCAGATAAAGATAGTAACAGCAAGAGTTATACAAAAACCTAATTCTCTGAAGTTTCAAGTGAATTATGGATTCCTATTTTGACATTCTTTTTATAGTTCTGTTTTTAATAGGATTAGAACCATAATTTTTAGGCTCATTTTCACAGTATCAATAAGTTACTGGAAAAGCAAAATTTCAGAGTTTGTACTAAAATGTGTTGACTCTTGTAATTGACAGATTTTAGAAGAATTATCTAAGGTTCTGTACAAATAACTTAAACCACTGAAGCAGATCTTTTAGAAGTCCTTCCCTTCAGAACTGCTCTGTGGACAGATCTTTTCCATAATGTTAAAGAAGAGATGTTTTCAGAAATTAGATGACTGCATGAGACATGAGTGTTAAGATATGATATACTGATGAACTAGACAATGGAAATGGTATGGTAGGAAAAACAATAAACTTTCACCCTTCCCTCTCATTCCTTCCTCATGCAACACAATTTTGCTGATCTTCTGAATGCTTTTATGTTGTTATTCTGGGATGGCTAATTACTTTAGAAACTGAAGTCAACATATTAGATGATTCCAAATTGAGGTTTTAGAGTCTGTGAAAAATCAAGTAAGCACTCTCTGGTTTAATGGCAGTCTTTTTGACTCTTTGAAATCTTAAAGAAAATAAGAGGATACTTCTTAAAACTATTATCTAAGAAAGACATAAAAATTCTGTTAAAATTAATCGCTATAAAGCAAAACAAAACATAAAATTAAAGTAGCTATACTAATCAAAGGAAAGACAGGGGGTGGGGAACTGGATAGAGCACTGGGCCTAGACTCATATAGACTTATCTTGAGTTCAATCTAACCTCAGAAACTTACTAGCTGTGTGTCTTGAGTAAGTCACTAATACCTATTTACTTCATTTTATCATTTGTAAAACGAGCTTGAGAAGGAAATGAGAAATCACTACAGTATCTTTGCCAAAAAGAAAAGAAAACAAACAAAAACAAATAAAAAAAAAAACACAAATGGGATAGTATAGCAGTATGAGGGGTAATTGCTATTGCTTTAACCTGCTTTGATCTGGATTGCAGTCTAGGAGGTGCTGGGGTGTGTGTCCAGCTTGCCAGAGCAGGTGGAGGCTTCAGACAGGGCACCCAACTAATACCTCCTGCAGCTGAGAAAACCCCAGTGTTTGGTATGAAGCTCCCCTGTCTGGTAGCAGAGTCCTACTGTGGAAAAAAAGCCCAAAAATCAAGTAATTGAGCAGCAACTTGACCAGGCAAAGGAAGCAAAGCAAACAGAAGAATCCAAAATTAGACTCCTATTTTGGCGACAAAAAGGATCAAAGCATGGAAAAGGAGGGAGACAGTGAAGTCAGAAATCATGGACCAAAAGCTTCAAAGGAAAATACTAGCTGGTTACACTCCATAGAAGACCTTAAGAAGCACATAAGAGAAGTGAAGGAAAAATTGGGAAGAAATAAGAGAATGATGCAAGAAAATTACAAAATGAGAGTCAACAGCTTGACTGAAGAAAATAACACCTTAAAAAACAGACTAACTCAAATGACAAAAAAGGCTCAAAAGGCAATGAGGAGAAAAGTGCCTTAAAAAGCCAAATTTCTCAGATGAAAAAAAAAAAGATTCTTAAAAGCTCAATGAGGAGAATCATTCCTTCAGAATTAGATTGAAGCAAATGGAAGCTAATGACTTCATGATATATAATGATGCTGTTAAACAGATTCAAACAAATGAAAAAAAGAAGGCAATGTGAAATATCTAATGGGAAAAGCCACTGACCTAAAAAATAGATCCAGGAGAGATAATTTAAAAATTAATTTACTACCTGAAAGCCATGATCAAAGAAAGAACCAAGAAATCATCCGCCAAGAAATTCTCAAGGAAAACTGCCCCGATATTTTAGAACCAGAGGGCAAAATATAGGTTAAAAGATTCCACTGATCACCTCCTGAAAAAAGATCCCAAAAATAAAACTCCTAGGAACATTATAGCAAGGTTATAAAATTCACAGATCAAGGATAGTACAAGCAGCCATGAAGAAACAATTTGAATATTGCAGAAACACAATCAGGATCTGGCAGCTTCTACACTGAGGGATCGAAGGGCTTGGGATATTATGTTCTATAGGGCAAAGGAGCTGTGATTAAAACCAAGAATCACCTACCCAGGAAAACTGAGTATCATATGGTCATTCAGTATAAAGGAGAACTTTCAAGCATTCTTGATGAAAAAAACAGAGTTGAATAGAAAATTTTACATTCAGATACACGAAGAAAGAGAAGCATAAGAAGGTAAACAGGCAAAAGAAATCATAATGGGTCAATCTTATTCTTATAGAATTTGGCTCGGGAAGGGAATGAAATACACACTAAATAGGGTATCTCACCCTAAAGGAGAGTAGGGGGGAAGGGCATGGGAGTGGAAATTTTGGAAGGGAGGGCAGGCTGGGGGGGAGGGAAATTGTAAGTACCCACTTTTGAAAAGGAAGGGATAAAAGTAGAGAATAGAGCAAGTGGGAGGTGGGATAGGAGGGAGGGAAATGTAGACAGTCTTTTACTATATATCTACTATGTTAATGTTTTGCATTAGCTACACATGTGCCACCTATACTGAACTGCTTATCTTCCCAGTAAGGGTGGGTGACAAGGGAGGAAGGAAATGAATATGGAATTCAAATTTTTTTAATCAAAAGTTTAAATATATATACTATTATTGGTACTATTTTACATGTAATTTGAAAATAAGATATACAGGCTCTAGGGCATAGAGATCCACCATGCCTACTGTAAAAGTCAAAGTGGGTATGGGAGAAGATATGGGAGGGAGCAGATTGGAGGAGGGGATATTCTGTGGGACTGCTATTATGGGCGGTGGGTAGGGGAAAACAGGGAGAAATTATTTACTCAAAATCTGATAGAAATGCATGATGTAAATAAGAAGTTAATAAAGCATTTGAAAAGTGAAAAAAATAAAATAAAAAATTATGTTCCTGTACTCCTAGGAGATATTCCCAACCATCCCTTAGTCCAAAATTTGCTAATTTAATAAATTGAAAGCAAGGATTCTATTTCACCTCTTCTTCAATATAACATTTCAAGTAGAGTAACAACTTGATAAAGTCATGTAATGGTTGCCATGACAATATATTCAAAGAAAGTTAATAGGGCTAAGCTTCCAAAGATAAATGAGTGTGAAATTACCTTCCATTATTAAGTAGAAATGTTCCAGTTTTTATTTCTTATGGTATCTTCCTTTTTTTCTGAGTCTTATTTCACAATCTGACTAATGTGGAAATAGGTTTAACATGACTGGACGTGTATAAGTTATAAGATCTTTTGATATCTTGGAGAGGGAGAAGGAAAGGAGAGAGAAAAACACATATCTGTATATTATACAGACACACACTCATGCACATACACACATACACGTATGCATACATGCACATAGAGACTATATTTGTGCGTGTGTAATTTTAAATTTTTATTATATACCTAGTTTATGGAAGAAATGCAATTTTTCTATGCAGCTATATAATTAAAAATAATTAGCAAAAACAGTTTCAGTCAACACTTTTAGTAAGAAAGGACAGAAGTGACATACAGAATTTCAAAATTACAGATACTCTACATTACAATTCAGATTTGCTTTGGAACATAAGAAGAAATTCAACATTATACATTGAAAACAGAAATAAAGTTTTTATATATTATTTTCCAAACATTCATTATTATTCTCATATTTTGCATGTAGAACAAAATGCATGTGTATGTATATATGTGTGCATACATATGTGTGTATATATATATATATTTAAATTAGTAAAAAATCTACCTTGTTTCTTTTCTATTCCCTCACTAAAACTGAGAGTTAAAGAAAAATAAAACCTATTGCCAAACATCAATAAAAACAAATTTCCACATCAGCCATTTTAAAAAAATGAATATATACATATTTCCCTATATATGTATATGTATGTACATGGATATATGTGTATATGAATGTATACATGCATATATTTTAATTATGCACATTGAGTCCTTAAGCATTCTATAAGAAGGTGTATTGTGTTATTCTTTTTAATCTTCTTTCAGAGTGACTAAGAGTTATAGTGATGATTTCCTAAATATTGAAAGTTGTTTTTCTTTATGATATTGTTTCCATTTTATAAAAATTTTTCTTGTTTTTTGTTACTTTGCTTTGCATCTGTTCATATGTCATTTCCCCATGTTTTTCTGAAGTAATCTCCTTCAATATTTCTAACAGCAATATATTATTCCCTCACAGTAATGATAGCTTATTCATCCATCCCATAATTGATAGATATCCCCTTAGATTCTTATTTAATGACATCTCTAAAAGTGTTATGTTTTTTACTTTTTTAGACTTCACTTTGCTTAGGACTAATCACTCCCTTAACCTATACTTTACATGGTTCTCTACCACCACCACCATTCTCCCCTGTCCCTCCTATTTCATTATTGAATAAAATGTATTTGTGTGCCCATCTGTCTCTCTACATGTTTTATTTCTTTAACCAGTTCAAAGGAAAGTGGGCTTGAAAGACTAGCTGCTCTGATTATTACAATGATTTAAGGAAAACTAAGTTAAGAGACTAAGCTAGTGTGGTGATCTTGAGAATAGGGAGGAAGGTACATGTGTACATGGAAGCCATTGAAGAGGAAGAACTAATAGAACGTATCAACTAATGTGATTGTGTCATCAAGAAGTGAAGGGAAAGGAAGAAGTCCAAGATCACATTAAAGCTATAGACACTTTTCTTATGAGGAGAATGGGTATGCTATTTCTAGAAATAGGGAAGTCAGAAGAAGGAGTTGGTTTTGAATCACTGACAAATTTAGTTTTAGACATGTTACTCAGGTGTACCAATTCAGCAGAGACTTTACAATGTAGAACAGAAACTGAGAAGAATAAAGGATAATGAGACTGACTATGGATCAATAGAATTTTACAGCTGGAAGTGATTTTTAAGAAGGTTATTTTAAGGTTCAACCAGTAAGCAGAGAGGTTTGTTTATGTTATTTTGACAGATATGTTTTATGGCTCTAATTACCTATTTAATAGTCATTCCTTCAGAAGGGATTGTAAATGAAGTGAAAGAAGATGAGCAGCACATGGAGAAAGAGCCTTTATAGAGAAAATGAGAATCTGGTATGGGGGATGAACCTAACCTTTACCTGAAAGGATAAAGAGAAGAATACATTGAAAGTGACAAAGGTTTATTTATAAAATGATACAAAGGAGGGAGATGTTAATGAGAAGAGGTGATCGCATTGAATATTTCATTGATTAAGGAGATAAAAATGGATAATAATTTTTAAGGAAAATGACTTGCAACTAAAGTTGTGCCTTTGAACTGCAGAGTATCTTTAGATTGATATTCTCAGTTACATAAGCACACACACGAAAACAAACAACACATCAAGCCAATTAGCAATAAGACCTGAATAAAACCTTCCACTTCAAAAGCTCTATTCATTTATTTTTAAAGTTGGTTTCTTTTTCAACTACACAGTCTCTATTTGTTGAACAACTTTGAAAATCATCTCAAAACCTTGAGCAATCCTTTTCACCCAGCAAAACTAATTATTTTGTAATACTTTAATGTGGCCTCTGTGATCTAATACGCCAGCCTGTATAGGAGACGCTTGCTCATCGTCAAGACTTCTATTCTTAAAGGCAGGTATGAAATTCTAGCAGTACAAAATTTTAAGAATACAGGGCTTAATGCAGAATGTTGTCTATTGCTTATTGAAAACTTCATCTCAAGTACTTTTTATTCCCAATTAATTTTGGAGAATTATAGAGACTAGTATTTTTTGAATTAGAAAAAAAAATCTGTCCAGATGAAAAATTGGTATGATTGGGAGTTATTAGTTCAGTATTTTCAGTATTAGACTTGTTGCTTTTGAAATAATGCGGGGGACCCCTAAATTCTTAAAAAGAAGTTTTTCTCAGGTATTTTGTTTGATAGTCTTGATGTTAAAGGCACGTTGATTTTAGGTTGGTGATAATGTAGATGAAAATATATTTGTATCTAAGTGGAAGTTAAACATGTGGAACTAGTGCTGTGGAAAAAAAAACACACACTATGAAGTTATAATACTTACATAACAATGACAAATTGGAAGCAGATTTATTTGAATCATGTTCTCTATGCCTTATGCATTATTAAAATAAATTATTTTTGTTTGAATTTTCCATGGCTTAGTATTATGACATAGACATCACACGCAATTATAATGAATATCCTATGAATACTTAAGAAACAAAATTCTTCTAGATCTTTTGTGGGACTACCCTATACCACCCAAAATTATTTTTATGTCCATTGTTTACTTTTTATTCTTTAAATCTTCTAATTAATCTATTTTAGATAGAATCCTAAAGCCAGAATATAATATTTCTTCCTTATATCTCTGAGATTTTTTCTAATTAAATTTATATTTATTAATATAAACTAAATTTCTTCTGTCTTTAACAATAACATTAACATCTAATACTATAAATCCTTAAATTTGAGTTACACTCTCATAACCATGTGATGCATTCTCCAATCTATTAAGGACTGGTTTAACTCACCTTCTGTAGCATTTTGAAGTGATGGATAGATCCTTGTTCTTTGTATGATTGAGGTCCCTTCCTGTTAATTTTGCTAGCTGGTAATTGAGATTATCTTTAGTTGAGATATGATGTTTCAACTTTTTCCTAAATATACTATCCATTAAATTAGTAGATTAATGTAGGCAAGATACTGTCATAATCTTTATTCATAAGAACCTGACATTTCTGAATACATGAAACCTTACATAATTATGTTAATTAGGAGGATAAGTGTCCATATCTGAAAACTTGAACTAATGTTCTGATTCAATTTTCATTAAAAAGAATGCTTTTAAAATATAGTTTCTAAAAGTGGATTATCAAATTTATATTAGAATTATAACATATTAGCTAATTGCTACATTTTTTACCTTTCATGAAATTTAAGTAACAAAACTGTATTTTTATTATATTTTCCAAGTACTATAACATTGCATTTTACTCATTTTTATGTACATACACATTCATACAAATGTGCATACACACATACATGACCAAAAGAAGCCCCCAAAATAGTTTTATATTCACATTTATCTTAATATTCAGGTAAACTGCTACAAAGAGAAAGTAGATTTCAAATTCAGAATATAGCTTTATAAAAAATAAATATGTAAATGAAAGAATGTGCAATGTTCATGGAACCCCTTGACTGGGGAAATTGCTTACAGATTAAAATGTTTTGTGACTGTCTCTGAGAGATGTCATGAAATAAGGGTTCAGGACTGTGCTCTGACATTAATTTTTTTAATTTTAAATTTAATTTTTTTGTTCTTTTAAATGTTTGTTTACTTTTAATTTACAAGATTCAGTTCCACAATTCCTTGAGTTTCAAATTTTCTCCCCTTCCTCTCCTACTCCCCCTCCCCAATGGGAGCATAAAATCAAGTATAGGATCTGCAAATGCTTTCTCATTAGACATTAGTCAAGTTATAAAGAAGAATTGTACCAGATGGAATGAAAAATGGGAAAGAGGAAACAAAAACAAACAAGAAAAAGAAATAGCAGGTAGTTTCTCCAATCTGCATTCAAACTCTGTTTTTTTTTTTTTTAAAGCAATTGGGGTTAAGTAACTTCCTCAAGGTTACAGGGCCAGTTATTTCTGGGTGTGGTGGTGAGTATCTGAGCCCGGATTTGATCCAGGTCATCCGGACACTGGAGCTGATGCTCTTACTCGCTGAGCCACCTGGCCGCCCCTAAGTAATTGGGGTTAAGTAACTTGCTCAAGGTTACACGGCCAGGTGTTTCTGGGTGGGTGCTAAGTGTCTGAGCCCGGGATTCGATCTCCAGGTCTTCTCAACACTGGAGCCGGTGCTCTTACTTGCTGTGCTACCTGGCCGCCCCTAAACTTTACTGTTCTTTCTAGTTCTTTCTCTGAATGTAGACAACTCTCTCCATCACAAGTCTTTTGGAGTGGACTTATAAACCTGTGTTGGTGAGAAGAGTCCAATCTGTCAAAGTTTGTCATCACACATATGTTGTGTATGTAATTATGTACAAATTTCTCCTGGTTCTGCTCTTCTTACTCAGCATCAGTTTGCATACGCATCTAGAGGTAAATATGAAGCCCATCTGCTCCTTGTTTCTTATAGCACAATATAGCATAATAGTATGCCATTATATTCATATACCACAACTTGTTCAGCAATTCCCCAATTAATGGCAACCCCATTAATTTCCAATTCTTTTCCATCATGAAAAGAGCTGCTATAAATATTTTTGTACCTATGGGTCTTCCTCCCACTTCTATGATCTCTTTGGGATACAACCCTAGAATTGGTATTGCTGGGTCAAAGGGTACAAAATTATTTATAGCCCTTTCAGCATAATTCCAGGTTGATCTCCAGAGTGGTTGAATCAATTCACAACTCCACCAGCAAAATGCATTATAGTTCCAATTTTTCCACATCCTCTCCAGCATTTCTCATTTTAGTGTTTTGTTATCTCAGCCAATCTGAAGGCTGATATGTGGTACCTCAGAGTTGTTTTGATTTGCATTTCTCTAATCAATAGTGATTTAGGACATTTTTCTTTTAAAGCAATTGGGGTTAAGTAACTTGCTCAAAGGTTACACAGCTAGTTATTTTTGTGTGGGTGCTGAGTAACTGAGGCTGGAAATAATCCCAGGTCTTCCAACACCAAAGCCGGCGCACGTACTCACTGTGCCACCTGGCCGCTCCAGGGCATTTTTTCATATGTTTAAAAATATCTTTAATTTCTTTCTCTCAAAAGTGACTGTTCATGTCCTTTGACCATTTATCAATTGGGGAATGACTTCTGTTCTTTTAGATTTGAATCAATTTCTGTACATTTTAGAAATGAGGCCTTTATCAGAGACATTGGTTGTAAAAATTCTTTCCCAGTTTTCCACTTTCCTCTTAATCTTGGTTACATTGGCTTTGTTTGTATAGAAGCTTTTCAAATTAATGTAATCAAAATTATCCATTTTTTATTTTATAATGTTCTTTAATTCTTGTTTGGTCATGAAGTCTTCCCCTCTTCATAAATCTGACAGGTAAATTATTCCTTGCTTTCCCAGATTGCATGAAGTTATCAGCCTTTCTGCCTAGATAATGTACCCATTTGGATTTGATTTTGGTAAATGGTGTTAGATAATAGTCTATGCCCAGTTTCTGCCATACTACATTCCCATTTTCCCAGAGGTTTTTGTCACATACTGTGTTCTCATGCCAAAAACTGGGGCCTTTGGATTTACCAAATAGTAGATTGCTGTAGTCATTGACTGCTGAGATTCATGTGCCCAATCTATTCCATTGATCCACTATTCTACTGCTCAACCAGTACCAAGTAGTTTTGATGACTGCTGCTTTATAGTACAGATTAAAATCTGATTTAGCTAGTCCTCTCTCCCTAGCATTTCTTTTCATTAATTCCCTTGATATTCTGGAACTTTTGCTCTACTAAATAAATTATGTTACTATGTTTTCTAGCTTTATAAAGAAATTTTCTGGTAAATTAATAGGTATGGCACTAAATATGTAATTTAATGCAGGTAAAATAGTCATTTTTATGACATTAGCTCAAACCAGCCACTAGCAATTTATGTTTTTTCCAGTTAGTTACATCTGACTTCATTTGGGTGAAAAGTGTATTTTAGTTGTATTCATATTGGTCTTGGGTTTGTTTTGGCAGGTATATTCAGAGATATTTTATAATGTCTACAGTAACTTTAAATGGAATTTCTTTTTCTATCTCATTCTGTAGAATTTATTTGAAAATATATAGGAATGCTGAGGATTTATGTGAGTTTTTTTGTATCCTGCAACTTTGCAAAATTTATTTATTGTTTCAAGCAATTTTTTACTTGATTCTCTAGGATTCTCTAAGTATATCATATCATCTGCAAAGAGTGTTAGCTTGATCCCTTCTTTGCTTAATTTCATTCCTTTGATTTCTTTTTCTAATCTAATTGCTACTGCTAACATTTCTAGTACCAGAATAAATAACAGGGGTGATAGTGGACACACTTATTTCACCCCTGATCTTAATGGAAATGCTTCCAGCTTATCTCTGTTGCATATAAGACTTGCTAATGAATTCAAATAGATGCTACCTATCATTTTAATGAAGACTCCATTTATTACTTTACTTTCTAGTGTTTTTACTAGTAATGAATGTTCTATTTTGTCAAAAGCCTTTTCTGCATCTATTGAGATAATCATGTGGTTTTTACTGGTTTCATTGTTGATATGATCAATTTTACAGATGGCTTTCATAAATTAAATGATCCTTGCTTTCCTGGAATAAATCCTACCTGATCTAAGGGTATTATTCTTGTGATAAGTTGCTGTCGCCTTTTAGATAATATTTTATTTAAATTTTTTGCATCTATATTCATTCAGGAAATTGGTCTAAACTTTTTTCCTCCATTTTATCCCTTCCCAATTTAGGTATCACTACCATATTTGTGTCATAAAAAGATTTTGGTACGACTTGTTCTTCACTAATTTTCCCAAATAGATTGTAGAGTATTGGAATCAACTGTTCTTTAAATTTTTGATAGAATTTGCTAATAAATCAATCTGGCCCTGTAGATTTTTACTAGGGAGTACACAGATGGCTTATTTGATTTCTTTTTCTGAGATGGAGTTATTTAAGTAATTTTCTTCCTCTTTAGTTAATCTGGGCAACTTATATTTTTATAGATATTCATACATTTCACAAAAAAATTATCAAATATATGTACATACAATTTGGCAAAAATAATTCCTAATTATTGTTTAATTTCCTCTTCACTGGAGGTAGATTCTCCTGTTTTATTTTTAATACTCATAATTTGTTTTTCTTCTTTCTTCTTTTTTATCATATTGACTAAGGTCTATCAAATTTATTGGTTTATTGAAAAAACAGCTCTTACTTTATATATTAATTCAATAATTTTCTTTATTTCAGTTTTATTCATCTCTTCTTTGGTTTTCATAATTTCTAATTTGGTATTTAATTGGGTATTTTTAGTTTATTCTTTTTCAAGCTTTTTCAATTGCATTGCCAATTCATTACCTTCCATTTTCTCTATTTTTTTTTCAATATATGCACTTAGGGATATAAAACTTCTCCTAAGAACTGCCTTTGCAGCATCCCACAAGTTTTGATATGTTGTCTCATTATTGTCATTATCTTGAATAAAATTACTGATTGTTTCTTTAATGTCTTGTTTGATCCTCTGGTTCTGTATGATTAAATTGTTTAGTTTCCAATTAGTTTTTTAGTCTATCTTTCCATGGCCATTTATTGAAAATGATATTTCTTGCATCATGATCTGAGAATGATGCATTCAATATTTCTGCTTCTCTGCAATTAATTGTGAGGACTTTATGTCCTAGTACATGGGCGAATATTGTGGATGTACCATGTACCTATGAGGAGAAAGTGTATCCCTTTTTATTCCCATTCAGTTTTCTCCAGAGATATATCTAATCTACCCTCTGTAAAATTATATTCACCTCCTTAAATTATTTCTTGTTTTTTTGAGGTTACATTTATGAAGTTCAGAGATGGGGAGATTAAGGTTCCCCACTAGTATATTTTTATTATCTATTTATTCCTCTAATTCCCTTAGCTTCTCCTGTAGGAATTTGGACACTATACCACTTGGTGCATATCTGTTGAGTAATGATATTGCTTCATTCTTGATTATGCCTTTTAGAAGGATATAGTTTCCTAAATAATCTCTTTTAAAATATTTATTTTTGCTTTTGCTTTATCTGAGATAAGGATTGCTACCGCTGTTTTTTTTTTTACTTTAGCTGAAGCATAACATATTTTCTTCCAGCCTTTTACCTTTACACTGTGCATATCTCCTTGTTTCAAATGTGTTTCTTGTAGATAGCATATTGTAGGATTATGGTTTTTAATGCATTCTTCTTTCTGCCTGCATTTCATGGGAGAGTTCATCCTTTTCAAATTCTCAGTAATGATTACAGTCTCTTTCCCTCCATCTTATTCCCTCCCCTATTTATACTTTTGTTTCTTCCTTCTCCCTTACCCTTCTTAAGGGTGTTCTTTTGACTGCTGCCTCCCTCTGTATTCCCTCATTGTGACCCCTCCCCCCTTCTTTACCTAGCTATTCCCCTTACTACTATTTCCCTCCCTTCTAACCTCCCTTTTTAATCCCCACTTACCCCTCCTACTGCCTACAGGGCATAATGTATTTTTGTACTTATCAGAGTATGTTATTCCCTCTTTGACCCCAAACAATGAGAGTGAATTTCATGCAGTGCTCTTCTCCATCCCTGTTTTCCCTCTAATATAATCAGTTTTTGTGTTTTTTCACATTACAATATTAAACTTAACTGAATATGTTTTGAACCAGAACAATGGAAATAATGTTCATATGATGTTCATCTCCCTCTCTCCTTCCTCTCTACTATTGTATGATTTTATAACTCTTCATATGGCATAATTTACATTTTTCAGCCTCATCCTTTCCTTTTTCCCTTTACAATCCCTTTGACCCCCTTAATAAGGTTTTTATTTTAAATCATCAGATTTTCTCATTTATACCCATACCCTATATCTATGTATATCCCTTCTAAAGGTCATGATAATCATACAAATTTCATTATTGACAGGATCAGCTTCTCATATAGAAATGTAAATAGTTTGTTCTTATTGCATCCCAAGTTATGTGCATGTGTACATGTTTGTATGTGTGAGTGTGTGTTTTCCTTGTTTACCTTTTTATGTCTTTCTTGAGTCTTGTAATTGGACTTCAAATTTTCCATTGAGCTTGGGCTTTTTCATCAAGAAAGTCTGGACCTTTCATATTTCATTAAATGACCATCTCCTTGCCTGAAAGATTATGCTAAGTCTTGTCAGGTAGTTGATCTTGGGTTGCAGTCCTAGCTCTTTTGGCTTATGAAATATCGAATTCTAATCCCTCCAATCTTTTTTTGGCCTTTTGGGGGACAATTGGGGATGAGTAACTTCCCCAAGGTTACACAGCTAGCATTTTTGTGTGGGTGTTAAGTGTCTGAGGACGGAACTGAACTCAGGTCCTCCCGATTCCAGGGCCGGTGCTTTACTCACTCTGCCACCTAGCCATCCCTCCTCCAATCTTTTAATGTAAAAGCTGCTAGTTCCTTTGTAATCCTGAGTATAGTTTCACACTATTTAAATTGTTTCCTTTTGCCTGCTTTCAGTATTTTCTCCTTAACCTTGTAATTCTGGAATTTGGTTGCCATATTTCTTGGAATTTTTAATTTGGAATCTCTTTCAAGAGGAGTATGCTGAATTCTTTAGATAACTATTTTACTTTTTTGATTCTAGGACATCAGGTCAGTTTTCTTTGACATTCTCTTGGAGGATGTTGGGCAGGCTGTTTTTTTTTTTCATAATGGCTTTCTGGTAGACCAAAAATTCTTAGGTTATTTCTCCTGGATATGTTCTCCAGGTCAGTTGGTTGTCCTGTGAGATATTTTACACTTTCTTCTAATTTTTCAATCTTCATGTTTTTCTTGATTAACTCTTGGTGCACCATAGAGACCTGAGGTTTGATTTGACTGATTATAATTTTTAGTGAATTATTCTCTTTGGTTAGTGTAGCAGCAAGCACCCCAAGCATCCTCAGGGTTTGCTGCCAATACAGGTTCTTGGATCTGCTTTGATAAAGGAAAGCAACTCAAAATTGGTTAACAAGCTTACTTTAATCAGTCAAACATATATCGTTTACCTCGTTCAGGGGAAAAAGGTCAGAACTCTGAACTTCAAAGTATACAGGCAGAATTATCAAGACAGAAACAGATCAAGTGGACAGATTTCAAACTGTCCAACCATTACATCCACACCCAGTCAACATCTGGGTTTCAACATCTGGGTTTTTCAAAACTGGGGGGAGGGGGGACCTCCGGACAATGGCTTCCCAGAATCCATATCAAATCACAGAACACTTCTCAAAGTGAGCCCCCAAAACAAAGCCTCACATCAGGGCTTATATAGCCTTCTCCTGGCTCAGAGAATGTAACAACCTTATTGACCCACTGGCCAATCAAAAAGTGTCTACTGAAAAACAAGCCTCCCACCCCAGGCTTCAGCTGCACTTTAGCCTAGGGGCAGGGAAGATCTTCCAAATTTGAATTCCCATTACAGTTAGTTTTTGAAGATCCTTTTTTAGGGAAATATTTTCTCCAATTAATTCACTAATTTTACATTTTAAGGATTTATTTTCTTCAGTGAGACTTTTTTCAAATTTGGTCACTAAATTTATATTTATCTCTATCTCTCTAATTTGGCTTTTAAAATCTTTCTCAAGCTCCTCCAAGAATGTTTTTTGGGATTGAGAATAGTTCATATTTCCTTCTGTGGTCTCACGTGTGATTATATAGTTCATGTTTTCCTCTGTATTTGGCTGTTCTTGCTCGCTATAATAAGCTCTAATCAATGTTATTGCCTTTCCCTGCTTCTCAGCTTCTTTCTTTCCCATTTTTTATTTCATATTTGCTAATTTCTGAAGCTGGGAAATAAAGGCCTATTTGTTGACTTTGTGTGCTGTAGCCTCTGGGTGCCTAGACTGGAGCCAAGACCAGGATTTTCTGTGTTTCCCCTTAGTTACCCTGAGGCTTACAGAGTTGCCTGTGGGTGAGGGGTAGACTGGCCATTTCAGATTTCTGCCTCTATGCTCCTGGTCCTCATCCCAGGCAGGCTCAGCAACTGGTGGTTGGCAGCACTGGTGTCTGCAGAGTTCTCTGTTGATGCTAACATCTACGTGAACTTGTGTTGTTAGAGCTTGCTGGCTCCATCAGCCTGGGCTTTGGGAGCTCTTGCTGGTCAGCTGCTATAGGGATTGTTGGGCTCCTCCCGCCCTTCACTTCAGACTCCTTACTGACTTAGTCACACGTTTTCTACATGACTCCTAAATCTGAGGCCATTTTCACTATTTCAGGATTTTACTCCTTGTGGGACCTTTATCTCTGGGTTTTCTAGGTCAGTTAGGGTAGCTGCTAGAGTTTACTTTGCCATCTTGGCTTCTGGAAATCAGGCGGGTGTTCTTTATACTTCCAGTCTGTGATCTGATAGCCCCAGTAGAAGCTGCTGTCTGTTGCAGGCCCTGTACTTTCTCTTTCCCAGCTCCAAATGATCCTCCCATCCTGTGGTAAGATGCTGGTGAGATGGCTGTGATTTGCCCTTGCAGTGGGTGAGCCTGCTGGCTGGGGCTCCTTCTCACTCTGCTGCAGTCTGCTCTATAGTCCCTGCTATTGCAGCCCCCATGTGCTCCATGTGTCCCCTGCCCAGAACAACAAGGGCACTTTGCTGGGCTGAATTCTGCAACTCTCTGTCTCCCAATGGATTATGTCACTCTAAAACCCATTCAGATTCACGTTTTAAAGTTTAGTGACAGGATTCACGGAGGTGCTTGGAAAAGTTACTGCTTCCTTTCTGCCCTGTGCTCCTACATTTAAAAGCAAGCTATGTGTACCTGGAAAATTTTCATAAAAACTCTAAGCCTGAGGACAGCTAGGTGTGCAGAGGATAGAGTACTAGCCCTGGAGTAAGGAGGATATCTTGAGTTCAAATCCAGCCTCAGACACGACATAAAAACTAACCCTGTGACCTTGGGCAAGTCACTTAACCCCAAATGCCCTCCAAAAAGCCAAAAAAAAAAAAAAAAGAGAGAGAGAGAGAGAAGAAAAAGATGTCTAAGCCTTTAATTCCTCATCAATAAAATTACACAATATTTTTAGATTTAGGTCATTAGGATAACAACAAATACACATACAACAGTTGCCATATAATATTAAAAGATGCTTTTCTATTTTATAGACAAAGGAAGTATTTTGGGAAATTTATTTGATTTAAAAATAATTACCGATGTATCATATTTTTAAATCATAAACTGAATCACCCAATTTAAAACATGAGGAGCTTTGCAATCTTTTGCCTATTTCAACAACAACAACAAAAATGTAATCTTTTGAATTTTAAGTAACTTAGTCTCTTGTTCTCTATCCTTTATAATTTGCATTGCTGTTATTAAAAGACATCATATTTCAAAATATTGAAGAACACAAGAGGAAATGGGATCTACAATTCACTTTAACATTGGGTATATGTCAGAAGAATTCTTTTTTTTACTAGAAAATTTGCAAATACTTACATATTAATAATTTCATTGAGAATACAATAGATGACATAGTCACAGAACTTTCAAGGCCAAAATTAAGTTTTAAGGACCAAAATAGGTTCAGGAGTACAATCTTTGTTCAGCATGATGAGTGATTAGATAAGCAGGATAATTCTTGGGCTAATAACCATCAATTTAGGAAACTGTATTTTTATTGAGAGTGGAAAAATAAGAAGCATGTGTACTTCTTTCTCACCTCAGGCACCAGTTGGTCCAAAGATTGGTCCAGCACTATTTATTTGCAGCCAATCTTTTCTCTTCTCCTTTCTTTGGTTTGCTTTTTCCACAAAGCTTCTTTAGTTTCATTAGTGTTTCCTTAAAGTCTTGATCTTCATCTCTGTAAAGACCAAAGAAACAGAGTTTCCTCATGAGAGCAAAATAGGTGTTGTGAGGTGGATACCAGTCATAAGCCTCCTTCCTTTTGGTCAAAGGCTGTTCACTAAATAAATGCACTACTTTCATGGATTTGGAAGTGTGTGGGGGGGTGGGGGGAGTTGGCAACTTGTCCAAATATTTGAGCACTCAGTCTCGCCATTCGTTTGGCATATTCTGAAAAAGATGACATCTCGAGAGAGAACCAGTAGTTAGTTCCAATTTAACATGACCTGCACTTCCTCACTTAATAGAGAGAAAAACTCTTATGGATGTGTAATGTCTTTTAAAGTAAGAGGCTCCCAGTTCCACTCATCTAGGTCTAAAGATGATACACAGCAAAATAATAGTCAATCTATCTGTACATAGATCCTGAATATTCCTTCAAAGAATCTTAACTTTTTGTACTGTGATAAGTATTATAGTGCCTTTCATTATACCATAATGAAGTAAATGAATAAATAGCATAATTCACTTATTACATGACACATAGAAATATACCTCACATTGACTGTAATGCCATTGAATAGTCACCCTCCCCAAACTTCATCTCTGAAAAGAATTCAAAATATGATCTCTGCAGGGAGGTAATGTTATAAAAGAAAAACATTCCTTTTATTTCCAATTCTGCCAAAAGTATTAGTTTTGGTATATGTTCAAGCATAATTCTTCATCTAGAAACTAGATTCATAACTAGAAACCTAATTGATTATTTATTCCTGGAAGTTAAATTTCTCAGTGTTCTAATTAAAACAATAAATGGAAAAATCAGTTCCTTCATCACCACCACCACTACCACCCCCATACTCATATACAGAAAGAAAAAAGTTTGATACAGAGAATAGTGCTTGAAAAAATTGATTGGTATTTCTCCTAAATCCTTAAGGCCTCCCCTGCAGACAGAATTATAACTAGGGAGAGACAGGGGGTGTTTGTACAAGGGCACTGAAATATAGAAGGTACACATAGAACTTGTAATCCTTTAGTCCTTTAGAAATAACTGAGCTTAGCACCTTGTTAGCAAGAATTTACAAAAATAGCAAACTACCAGATGGAATGTGTCATTCTCTAGCAGCTGTTTTCCAGATGGACTCCTAATGAATCATTTTAGAAAAACTTTCTTTCCCCATAGCCCAGGGATATTACCAAAGATATTTGAGGGATATCATTAATACTTCTTGTCCACGGTGCAAATATTGAATTGTTGTGGTTTTCCTTCATGCATGAGAGTTAATTTCAGAGAGAGATAAAAAGAAAATCATCTTCTACAGAAAACAATTTATAGAATCCTTCAATCATTCTGAAGTTTGTAAATTAACATTTTTTTTGTCACTCATCTATTAATTTTCTGTAATCTGTTTTAGGTTTGAATTGGCTAAATATTCTCCCCTTTATCCTGCATCTACATGGCAATATGTCATGTGATATTGTAGTTGGACAAAATCTTACACATAATATAATCACAAATCCTCATTTTTACATATACACAAAGATATCCTACACATTATGTATAATGAATATTTTTGGTTAATACCTCAGATGAAAGGATGATTAACAATTATGAAACAATTAGCATAACTATTCATATAAACAAAAAAATTAATAAATTTTAATGAAGATGAACCATAAGATTTCCTAAGAGGTTTCAGGACAAAATTATTGTGTTCCTTCTCTCCAATATTGTTTTTTATGATATTAGAAATACTATCCAATGCACTAAAAATTAGAAATAATTGATAGCAGTAAATATCACTGAAAAGGAGACAAGATGATCTCTCTTTATTAATCAAAGTGTTTTGTTTCTTTAAAATCCAGACAATAAGTGACAAAACTAATAGGGAAAATTGATAAGTACAGCAAAGAAAGAGAATACCAAACAAAATTCAGAGGTACCTTTTTTCTGTAGAATACTAAAATAAGAAAAATAAGAAATAAAAATCATATTTTAAAATAAGGACAAAAAGAATGAAATATAAGACAATTAACTTAATACATAAACAGATATATAACATTATATGTATTTATATTTATACGTAGTATATTTATATGGTATACATACAACATATATAGAGTACTTACATATAGTGTGTTTGTATATATGTATGTATGTATAAACAATCTATTTAAAAACAAAGTTCAAGAATTTTAAAGGAAATAATGAAATGGAGAAATTCTATAAAGAACTTCATAGGATCATCCGAATGAAATTAATGAACAATCTGATATTTTTTGACATCATTGCAAAGTTAGGAAAGGTGATGAAATGAAGAAATTAATGGGTTAATACTATTCAGGAAAAAAAAATTAAGAAAGACAAAAACTTTGCTGACCCAGAAGCATCAAATACGATTTATATCACTAACATATTTATAAATATATCAATCTGTAAATTTGTTGTTGTCCTTTATTCTTAAAGAAGGCCAAATAGATCTTACTGTGTTGGAGTCAAGGTACAGTGTGTGCAACTGTTTTTGATCAGAAAAATATGAGCTTGGAAGATTCTACCACAGGTTAGACAAAATTAATCACATGAACATTTGGAGAGATATCTTTAAATTTGCAAACCTCATATTACTTTGGAACTATTACAATTCTGCTTTGCTCATAGAAAATAGTGCAATCATAGATGTAGACACACCATGTTTGGGTAATCCTTTGCTCAAGACTTTGTGAAGGGCAAACAACAATCTGTGCATATTAGTAGCTGCCTTACTAGGGATCCAACTGGTCAACTCTGGTTGGGCAATGCTGACCCTCCCTCCTCCTTCCTTCCTTCCTTCCTTCCTTCCTTCCTTCCTTCCTTCCTTCCTTCCTTCCTTCCTCTCTTTT
This sequence comes from Petaurus breviceps papuanus, assembly GCF_028583685.1. NCBI lineage: Eukaryota > Metazoa > Chordata > Mammalia > Diprotodontia > Petauridae > Petaurus > Petaurus breviceps. Next base: position 3,622,210 of record NW_027186320.1, read on the forward strand.
CTCTCTCTCTCTCTTTCTTTCTCACTCTTTCTTTCTTTCTCTCTCTTTCTTTCTTTCTCTTTCTTCCTTCCTTCCTTCCTTCCTTCCTCCCTTCCTTCCTTCCTTCCTTCCTTCCTTCCTTTCTTTCTTTCTTTCTTTCTTTCTTTCTTTCTTTCTTTCTTTCTTTCTTTCTTTCTTTCTTTCTTTCTTTCTTTCTTTCTTTCTCTTTTTCCTTCCTCCTTCTTTCTTTTCCTCCCCCTCTCCTCATTCCTTTCTATAGCACCAATTCAATATTCACAGCAATTAGAATGACTGCAAATATGCTGGTATAGTCCTCAAGTACAAAATAGAACAGACTCTCCATATAGAAAACAGAAGCAAAACATTAATTCAGACACCAGAAAACCAAATCCCAACACCAGAAAGTCAAATTCATCATAATAGCAAAGAAGCTAATACAGCATACCACAGCATGAAGTCAAACCATCCTTAGCCTTCCCACAAATGCTTGCAAGCTTTACTGTCACAGCAGGGGAGAAATACTCAAAAGCCTAGCTGTCTCCCTGGGTGTGTCCTCTCCCACCATCTAGCTGCTCAGCTTTCCCTCCAAGTTAGAAATAAGTTGTTTCTTTGTTGTTCTTTACTCTGTTTTGTTTTGTTATCTCGGAGAAGTACTCTAATCTGTTGATATTGTCTCCCACCAATCATCTTCCCTTGGGGCTGCCACTTTTGCATCATTATAAGGAGAAGAGATAGTCCTGTCTTTAATAGACTCTTTGATACTTGCTTTTTGAAGCATGGTTTTGGGGTGAGCATTCAATATTGGAGTATTCAGTCTGCTTAGTTATATTTTCCTTTTAGACCCTTGAGTTTAACATTTTGCTGAATTCTATTCTCAAGGTCATTTATGATTGTTTTATTTTCCCAAATGCCACGTGTTTTCCTAAGATTTCAATTTATTTTTTCTTTAATTGGTGCTAACTTTTCTTTTTCAAGAAACTGTTCCTTTTTTGTTCAACATCTGCCATTTAAAATTTTTAGACTGTACTTCATGTAATATCATTTCTTGTTTGGAAGAATATTTTTTTTAAGTTGTTCAAAAGTTCTAATGTTCCTTCTCGTGTTTTACTTCAGTACTTGTATAAAATTTCTATATATCTCTGTGTTCACAGAACAGTTTAAATCTCATCTCTGAAACTAATTACACAATTTAAGTATGATCTTTTTAATGTTTGCTTTCTTTTATCTTATAGAATATTTTTGTTATTATATAAAAAGCTTAGAAGGCTTTTTGTGTTTGCTTATTTCTTAAGTCACTTGCCTATGGATTTAGATGTTTTCCTTATGTAGGTTTTTATTTTATTTGGTCTTTTTTCTGTTTTTTTTTTTTCAATTTCAATTAGCAAATGTCTTGCCATTTTGAGGCAATGAAGTAAAACTGGAATCAGACAAAACTATTTGCTCAGCTAGGTTTACAGTACGGTCTACCTAGATAGCTTTTTACTATAACCTAAAATTCTTAGAATAAGAGAAATATTGTTTTGCAATGCCTTTGGAATTCAGTCACAGTACAAGTCGATAATTTTGTCATGTTCTAAATGAATTAGTAAATTAATATTTTCAAAGAAAAATATATGAAAAAATGCTTTAGAACACTATATAAATGATTTACTATTTGAATATTTCAACTTTAAGAACAAAAGAATTTCAAAAACTGTCAAAAATGTAAGTTATCATTAACAGTTGCTCACATGTTCCCCCACTAATGCACAGTATTAAGCACTGCTAAAAATACTATTGTAAGGAAAGGTGATCAAAAGTATTTCCTTTTTTTGAAATGAATTTGTAATGTCAAGAATATCAAACCATGCATGAACTTAATGAGATACGATAATAGAAGGTATAGATTTGCTCATTCTCTAGATGATAAATCATGACAAGTTATAAAAGTCATTTAATTATATTATAATGAAATGATGTGATGGCTCAGGGAATTGATAATGATATTTAGGATTGTTCACCACTAATTGATCAGTTAAAATTAAGTCAAAGTTGCTAACATTGTTCTAAATTATTAACATTTGTGGGATGTTTTATTATTTGAGTGAAGTTGATGTAAGATAAAAATTAATAATCCCTTTGAAAATGTCAAGTTTTCATAAAACCATTTAAAGTATACATAGAAAAAAAAGATACCAGATACTACAGAGTAAAAAAGTGTTCCCAGTGAGAACAAGGTAACAGCTTCATCAAAAAATAATTTCCAGATCTCATCCAAAGTGAAGTTCTCCCAAATCCCTAGTTTAGCAAGCTTGAAATAGAGACATGATACCCATTCCTCTCATGCTGTCTGTTTTCCAGAATGCTGTGGAGGTGGGGACATCTTCCATTTCTCCAAGCATTTTCTTCCTCAACCTTTTTAAAATAGTTGGTGGTTCTGAGATGCCTGGCCATATTTTCTCAAATTGGTAAATTCCAGATGGACAAATGAAGGCAGTTTGGGTGTTTATTTTTATTTTTCCCTCTTGTATTTCTCAGAAAAGAGTCTGATAGTATGCACTATGCAATTCCAATGCTAAAAACCAATGGTTGTTTAGTAGTCAATCCAGACCTTTTTGCACCTTTGGCAACATTTATTGGTCTGCTTTAGTCCTTTCATTCAAAGTTAGGTAAACAAGGTGTGTGTGTGTGTGTGTGTGTGTGTGTGTGTGTGTGTGTGTTTTTTCTCCCCCCCCCCCCTTAGGTACCATCAGTATGGGTGATGCATAAAAAATGCCAGATTCTTTGATGATGTCATTAGCCAGCATTTCTTTTAGGTGGTTTCTGATCTCTTCCATCATGGACAGAAGAATTCTTACACTCCTCAGAGACAAATAATGACCACCCCATTGTACATATGGGGGGCAGTCCTCAGCCCATTGGGTAAGTTGAAGATAACAAAGAAGGAAGAGTAGAATAAGGGAATTTGAAAAAAGCTTTTTATAGAAGAGGATCTTTTAGTTTGGATTTAAAGGAATCAAGGGAAACCAGAAGGTGAATATGAGAAGCAAAAAAATTCAGGTATATAATACAGACAGTGAGAAAGTCCAGAGTCAGGAGATGGAATGTCTTATATGAGGAATAGCAAGCAGACTACTGTCACAGGATTATATTGTACTTGCAATGATATAAAGTATAATGCTATTTGAAGGTGGAGGGAAGGGTATAAGTTTTAAAGAACTTTATATTCCAAACATGGGTTTTCACATATGAACCTGGAGATAGGTGCTAAGAAATTATCAGTGTTTACTGAACAGGAGGCTGGCATGTGATAGTCAGAAGTTTATATATGAAGAAAATTATGACAAATGAGAATAAAATGGACTCAGTGGAAAGAGAATTGAGGCCGAGAGTGAAACCAGCATTCTATTACAGCATTCCAAGTACGAATATATAAAGGCTACATCAGTGCTCAGTTAGAGTCAGAGGAGAAAAGAGGGAATGTATTAGAGATGGTACATAGGTAAAATTTACAAGACATTTTGCAGATATAGTGGGGAAGGGAGGAGGCAGTGAGAAAGAGTTTAAAATAGTACCTAGTCAGAGTGACTTGAAGGATGTCAGTGTCATTGATAATAATAATGAAATTCAGAAGAGGGAAACCTTTGGGGAAAAACATAATGAGTTCTACTTTGGACTTGTTGAATTTAAGATGTCTATGGGATATCTATTTCAAAGTGTTCTGTTTGTTGTTGTTCAGTTGTTCAGCCATGCCTTAATCTTCAACATCCCACAGACAACAATTCCCATGGGATTTTCTTTACAGGGTAGTGTTTTGCCATTTTCTTCTTCAGTGGATTAAAGCAAATAAAGGTTAAGTGACTTGCCTAGGGTCACACAGCAAGTAAGTGTCTGAGGGCAGATTTGAACTCAAATTTTCATTACTCAGGCCCAGCGCTCTATCCACAGAGTCATCTAACTGCATCAAGGTATTACATAAGCAGTTGGAAATGCAAATCTACTAGAGAGTCGAGAGTTTAGAACTGGATAAGGAGACGTGATATTTAGGAGAGAAATAATACTTGAGTCCATGGGAGTAGATGAGATCATACAGAAGGAGAAAAGAGCTCAGGACCAAAAATTAGGGGGCACCCAAATTTAATGGGTAGCACATAGATCAGGTGTTAGCAAATTATATCCTATAGGACAAATCTCTCCAACTTATTGTTTTTATTTAATATGTGAGTTCAGAATATTTTTCATCCTGCAAGCTAAGGATATCATTTTTACATTTAAAAAAATGTAAAATATTTCCCAACTGACAAATGGTCAAAGCATATGAACAATCAATTTTCAGAAGAAGAAACTAAAAGTATCTATAGACATATGAAAAAAATTCTCTAAATCACCATTGACTAGACAGATGCAAATCAAAAGAACTATGAGTTACCACATCACACCTATCAGATTGGCTAAAATGACAAAACAAGAAAATGGTAAATGTTGGAGAGGATGTGGGAAAGTTGGAACACTGACTCATTGTGGGTGGAACTATGAGCTGATCCAAATATTATGGAGAGAAAACATATATCAAAATGTGCATATCCTTTGACCCAGCAATACTGCTTCTAGGGCTATATTCCAAAGATTTCATAAAAATGGGAAAAGGATCCATGTGTTGGAATGCAGAATGAAATAGACCATTTTCTTTTTTTTTAATTTGTTTTTCTTTTTTTTTTTTATTTCTCATGTTCTCCCCCCTTCATTATAATTCTTCTATGCAGCATGATTAATGTGAAAATGTGTTTAATAGGAATATATGTGTAGAGCCATATCATATTGCATACGGATTTGGAGGAGGGGGGAGGCAGGAAGGAGGATGAGAGAATTTATGTGGGTTTATTTTATATCCTGCAACTTTGCCAGATTTATTTATTGTCTCAAGTACTTTTTTTACTTGATTCTCCAGGATTCTCTGAATATATCATCATATCATCTGCAAAGAGTGATAGCTTGGTATCTTCTTTGCCTAATTTGATTCCTTTGATTTCTTTTTCTTCTGTAACTGCTACTGCTAACATTTCTAGTACCAGATTGAATAAGAGGGGTGAATACCAGCGGAAGAGAGAATTTAAAACTTATGCAAGTGAATGTTGAAAACTAAAAATAAATAAATTAATAAAATCAAATTTCAAAGCAAAAAGAAAAGTAAAAATTAGGAAAAACTTTTGTATATAAAGGCTATAGGCCCACTAGGCATAGTTTTCCCAATCCTGACCTACTTGATTATCCTGAGAAAGTAGGAGGAACAAGACAAAGGAGTTTCAAGAAAACTTAGAGACAAGAGAGTAACAAGAAGTGTGTGATCAACAGGATCACAGCCTACATAGGGTTGGAGCAGAATGAAAACAGAGGAAAGGAAATTGGATTTGGCAATTACAAATTGCTGTTATTTCTTCCAAATCATAATATGTTTATGTGATGTATATATGTGTATCTATCTAGCTATATATGCATACACATACATATACACACACATAAACACAAATGAACACACACACATACACACGGAGTATTGTATTATATGAACCTAATTTTTGGAATAAGGTACTGAAAAAACCCCATAAAAGGAAAAGAAAAAAATTCAGATTTCTTCTCTGGTAAGAAAGAAGGATAAAAAATTTTACATGAATTACTGTGCCCCTGCCCCTCACACTGTGGAAGGAACAACTGCATTCATAACTTTGGAGAAAGTAGTTTCAAATGAATGATAAAAGTGGCAGTAAAACTGCACAGTTAAGAAGACAGTAAGAGGAAAAGAAGTGGAGGTATCAACAATGGACATCTTTTTCAAGTAGTTTAGCCAAAAAGAAATGTAAATGAGTTGCACAAAAACACCTAATAGCATTACATAGATCAAGTGCAAGTTTTAATTTTTTATGTGAAACATAAGTATGTTGTCATCAGTAGGACACATTGAGGAAACAGGTAAAGGTTGAAGACAACCAAGAGGGGGGGATAATAGAAAGTGAGAGAAATAATTATGTTTTAAAATTATAACCAATTATTAAATTTAGATTGAGGGTTTCTTTTTCCTTTCTATTTGATCATTTGGGGAACATTCATTGTAGGTATGTCAGTCTCTAAAGGACAGGAGAGGGGGTGATAATGAGATTAGTCTGATCTTTCAGAATCCATATCTTGAATTTTAAACTGGACTCCACCCAACTAAGATATTACTAAGAGAATACTATTTCTGATTAACTTGAAAATAGAATAAATTCTAGGTGAATTCTTACCCTAAAATCATTAGGCTAAGGCCCTTGAAACCTAACACTGTTCAATTTGAGTGGTCTGGGTGGAATTATATTCCTGTCTTCAGATTGCTGGAGGTGACTGAGTCTCCTGATCATCACATTCTCCTCCAGAGGAGCTGGAGACTTTTACTTCACTTCCTTATTAAAATGTCCATTCCTGAATCAATTGTCAACCAGTCAGGGTTGATTTTCATCTGTCAGGGGCACCTCCTTTTCCAAAAGTATTAAAGCATTCAGGGATTTCCATGATTTTGTCTTTGTTTACCAAGAGAGAATGCTGACCAATAATGCATTGATTGTTTGCCAACCTAATTGATAAATTGCTTACTAATTACCCAGAAACTCTGCCTTTTGCCTTTTCATAGAAAATTATGTAAAAGAAGACTAGATAGAATGAAAATAATATGCTCTTCATTGAGGAAATGAAGCAGAAAAAAAAAAGAATTGAAATGTGTTAGAGACCATTTGTGTGACTAACAATTGAGAAAGAAAAATAAGTGATATTGTCATCAAATGATTTGCATTAAAAAAGCAAAGAGTTTTAGATTTAGATAAAACAGACCACAAATCTAGCAAAGATTATACTTTACTCTATGCTATAATATTTATGAGGGATTTCAGTTATTGGTATACTTGCTTGAGCATTCAATGGCCTTCAGCAGTCCAGTTAAGAGTTTTTGATTTGCTCTAATTGTAATCTCCTCCTATGAATGGTAGAGCACCTAATGGGAAGTATTTTACTTTTTCTTGATCTGATTCTCTCCAACTAGGAGCAACTTGTTGGTAGATGGAAATAATGGGAAATTTAGGGAGAAGTAACCACTCTACATTAAATGTTGTAATAGATGAAAGGAAAAATATCAATAGTCTGTGTGCCCTCAATTATGAAAGTCAAGATTTTAAAGGGTTGTAAAGCCAAGAATGAGAAGTTTTCCTGAGGATTGCTACTACGAATGGCTTTAAGATTCTTATCACATTGTATATGAACTCTCTATTTATTCAGCAGTAAATTAAACCAAAACATTCCAAGAAACCAAAGTACAGCATTCACAATGATATAACATAACAACTTATCGCTAATGTGGCCACATAGTTTTAAACAAAGGATATCATTCAGTAAGTCCTTAACTCAATCTTTTATTGGAGCAATCCTCCTTAAGGGATACAAAGTACAAAGATCTCCCAACCCCAGGTCACATTACCTTAATCTGGTCAGTCAGAAAGTCTTTTCTTCTTGATTGGAGATCATCCTTAAGGAGCACAGTGTTCAAAGTACAAAGTTCTCCCACCCCTTGGTCACAGTAAATCATGACCTTGTCAGTCAGCACTGAGTACCCAAGAAGAGGTCTTTTCATCTTGCTCTAGGTCTTGGGTCTAAGATCTTGCTGGGTCTAGCTCTTGGCTGAATTCACCCAACCTTCACCTGGAAGTTCTCACCTCCTTGTCTAGTTCCTATTCCATATTGAAGCTCACAGTGTGCAATCCATCTCAAACCCTTTGCAATTTCTGTTTCTGGGAAGACAAAGCTTAACAGAGGCAAAGAAACATTCATATACATTGTTGGCACCATCAACAATTCACTATCTACCTGTGAAATTAACACAGACCCACAAAGAGGTCTGAGAAATCAACACAGGAGTTCTGTAAACAGACAACAAGCAAATCCTCTTTCAAGTCTTCTGAACCAGCAGTAAAGTCCCAGGGCTTCTGTACAAAGTATCACAAACACAAATCAACACAGACAGTGTGTCAGCCGTCACAAATATTCTCAGTTCTGCTCAGTCCCAGCTTATGATTCTCATTTTAAATTTTGCTTCTCCTTACTGGCCCATCCTTCCTGTTGCACAAGCAAGTTCCTCCCACCTTCAAATCACAAGGGGCTCAAGCAAGGGGCTAAATACTTAAGTAGGTGAAACAAGGTGCTAAGTACTGTTTTGCTTGCCATTACAATGGTTTAGAGAAGAATCCACAGGGCTCTGTCAACTAATAATTAAAGGGCATGGGAAGGGAAGAAGGAGCCCATGTGGAAAGCTTTGAATAACTAAACTCTGGAGATTCAAAACAACAACAAAAAATTATGTTGATGATGAAGAAAATGAGAATTTATTAAAAAAAAATAAAAAAACTGATATTGGTGCATAAGAAGCCTATGAATGGATATTTTGAAACACATTCATAAAATGAGAATAAGGTAAAGAAATAGGCCATTAATTAGAGGATGAATACAAAGGCAGAGCAAAATCTTAAAAAAAACACATAAGGAATGATAATGCTTAGAATGAGCTGAAGGTCCTAAGGATATTTAAGAACAACAAAAGGATTGTTACTGAACTTTTAAAACAAAACATATTGGGGAAAAGATACAGATCTAAGTATGAATAAAATTATAGATGAAAAATTAGACTAAAAATGTCTGGAAAGGAATGCTATTTAAATAAATATATATTTAGTTTCATTTTCAAAATTCAACTCCATAAGTTTTAAATTTTCTCCATCATCCTCTCCTTTCACCTCCCCAAGACAGCATGCAATTCCATATAGGTTATACATATACATTCTTATTAAACTTATATTCAAATTATTCATGTTGTATGGAAGCATTAGAATGAGTGGGAGGAAGCATGTTCCTGCAGAAACAAAACAAAGTGACAAAAAAAGAGAACAAATAATATTTCAATCTGCATTCAAGCTCCATAGTTATTTCTCTGGGTATGAATTCCATTTTCCATTTTGGAATTGTTTTAAGTCCTTGCATTGCTGAGAAGAGTTAAGTCTATCAAAGTCTGTAATCACACATTGTGGCTGTTACTGTGTACAATGTTCTCCTGGTTTTGCTCACTTCACTTAGCATCTATTCATATAAGTCTTTCCAGGTTTTTCTGAAGTATCCCTGCTGTTGTATATGAATGTAATACAATACTTTTAGCACAATAGTATTCTATTACATTCATATACAACAGCTTGTTTAGCCATTTCCCAATTGATGGGCATCCTCTCAATTTCCAGTTCTTGGACACCACAAAAGAGCTGTTATAAATATTTTTATACATGTGGGTAAGGAGGGCTGTTTAAATTTGATTTAATTCCTCTTTTCTTTGACAACAAGATCAATCTTTATAATGTAAGGATCAAAATATGACAAAAAGATCATGTAATTCTAAAATAATTGTAATTAGTATGAAAGAAGTTAACTTCTCTTTATGGTATCACTTACATGAACTATATTTCAAACTCTTTTAAAAGACAAGAGATAGGGGGTGAAGCCAAGATGACAGAGTAGAAACAGGACTTCCACGAAGCTCCAGCTTCCACCTCCTCCAATACAAGTAAAAAATAATTTTAAACAAACTTTAGAGCTACAGAAGCAACAAAGTGACAGAGAGAAACAAATCTCTTACTGAAGGAAGCCTGGCAGGCTGGCAGGAAGGGTCCATCACCACACATTGGGAGATGAGGGAAGTCCCACCTGAGCCATGGTTTTAGCCCCAGGCTAGCCCCAAGAAGTGGTGGCTAGAGCACACTTCATGAGAGCAAATCAGCAGCAGGTGTTGGGGTTTCCAGACTTCTCATTCCATAAATCACAAAGACAAAGGAAAAAGTCAGTGTGGAACTTGGTTGGTCCAGGAGAGAAGAGAAGAGTGCAGTTTGCCTACTACCCCCACAGCAAGAAGCAGAGGAGACACAGTGGCTAAAGCCGCTATAGTGTGACTGCTTCCAGAGCTCCTGGACTGCAGAGTGTAGTGGGACCAAGCAAACCATTCAGAGTGGGGGGTGTGACAAGTAAGCCAGAGTGTGTGGGGGCTTCAGAGATGGCATTCATCTAATAGCTCTGGCAAGTACAAAAACCCCAGTGATTTGGAACATAGCTCTCCCCATTCTGGAAGCAGAGTTCTATCATGACAAAGAGCTCAAAAGTCAAGTAATTGGCTGGCAATATAAGCAAACAACAGAAGCACAAATAGAAAATAGAATACTTTTCTGGGGACAAAAAGATCAAGGCATGGAGTGGGAGGAAGACATCTAAGTCGGAGCCCCTGCATCAAAAGCCTCCAAGAAAATTGTGAACTGGTTTCAGGTGATGGAGGAGCTTAAGAAGGATTTTGAAAATGAAGCAAGAGAAGCAGAGGAAAAATTGGGAAGATAAATGAGAATGATGCAAGAAAATCATGAAAAGTGAGTGGCTGCTTGCTAAAGGAGACCCCAAAATACAGTGAAGAAAATAACACCTTAAAATTAGACTAAAACAAGTGGTATATATATATATATATATATATATATATGTATATATATGTATGTATGTATGTATGTATATGTATATATGTGTGTGTATAAATGAATGTATGTATGTATTGGAGGATGTATGTATATACAAATATATGTTAGTTGCAGGCATTTGTATTGTTCATGTATACATAGACAGAGGGCATAGGATGTTTATTATGAAGGGATGCTATCTAAAAAATAAAATTAAGAGGTGAGAGAGGAATTTATTGAGAGAAGAAGAAAGGGAGCAATAGATTAGATAAATTATCTCATATAAAAGAGGTAAGAGAAAACTGTTACAATGGAGGAGAAGAGCAGGAAGGTGAAACTGTTTGGGACAACCTGATTCTCATTGAATTTGGTCTAAGGAGGGAATAGTATACACACTCAATAGGGTTTCTTCCCTACAGGAAAATAGGGGGATATGGGATAAGTGGGGGGACAACAGAAGGGAGGTCAGATTGGGAGAGAGGGTACATAGAAGCAAACATTTTTGTAAAGGGATAGAGTCAAAGGAGAAAATAGATTAAGTGAGGGGTGGGGTAATATGGAAGGAAATATACTTAGTATTTCACAATATAACTACTATCGAAATGTTGTGGGTAACTACACATGTACAATCTATATTGAATTGCTTATCTTTCCAATGTGGGTGGATGAGAAGGGAATAAGAGAAAAAAAATCTGGAATTCAAAGTTTTAAAAAGAAATATTTATGGCAGACTGAAGATGGTCAAGTAGAAGCAGGACTTCTGGCCAGCTTCAGATTCCACCTCCTCCAATTCATATAAAAAATGACTGTAGACAAACTTTGGAGGTCCAGAACCCAAAAATGACATTGAGAAGCTAACCTCCCACTGAGGACAGCCCAGAAAGCCAGGAGGATGAATCTAGCAGTGAGTGTTGGAAACCAATCCCAGCCCCACGAGAGCCTGAAGTTTTAGCGTGAGAGCAGGCAAAGCCAGCTTCCAGCTGGAGGGACTTCAGATTACCAGCAGCTGTGGAGGTTCCCAGAATTATCAACACATAGAGGCTAAGAACAAAATGAGAGGTCATTGCATTGTGGACTTTGGGATTAGATAGCTAGGGAGTGTGATCCAGGCTTTACCCCCTGGAGGTAGAACCTGCTGAGGTTCTGCGGCCCTGAAGCATCTGCAATGTGGCAGCTTAAGCTCCTGGCTTGCAGATTGTAGGGGGACTAAGCCACCCTTCTGAGAGGCAATTGCTCTTGCTTTAAGCTGCTTGGATCTGAATTTCGGTAGAGGTGGAGCTCCTGGGGTGCATGACCAGCATTCCAGAGTGTGTGGAGCCTCAGAGAGGGCACCCAACTAACAGCTCCAGCAGCTGCGAAAACCCCAGCAATTTGAGACAAAGCTCTCCTATATGGTAGCAGAGCTCTACTGTGGCAAAAAATCTCAAAAGACAAGTAATTTAGTGGAAACTTGAGCAAGCGAAAGAAGAGCAATCTAACTGTGCACATCTATTTTTGGAACAAAAAGGATCAAAGCATGGAACAGGAGGAAGACAGTGAAGTTAGACCTCCTGTACCAAAAGCTTTAAAAAATATATATGATCTAGTTACAGGCCACAGAGGACCTTAAAAAAGATTTTGAAAACCACATTAGAGAAGTGGAGGAAAAATTGGGAGGAGAAATGTGAATGATGCAAAAAAATTATGAAATGACTCAATAACCTGACTGAAGGAAATAACACCTTAAAAAATAGACTAACTCAAATGGCAAAAGAGGCTCTAGGAGGCAATGAGAAGAAGAATGCTTTAAAAAAGCTGAATTTGCCAGATGGAAAAAGAATCTCAAAAGCTCACAGAAGAAAATCATTCCTTCAGAATTAGACTGGAGCACATGGAAGAGAGACTTTATAAAAAATCAAGATACTATTTAACAGATCCAAACAAATGAAAAAAAATAGAAGGCAATGTGAAATATTTCATTGGGAAAACCACTGAACTGGAAAATAGATCCAGGAGAGATAATTTAAAATTTATTGGACTACCTGAAAGCCATGATAAAAAAAAGAACCTAGAAATTATCCTTTGAGAAATTCTCAAGGAAAATTGCCCTGATGTTTTAGAACCAAGGGCAAAATAGAGGTTAAAAGAATCCACTGATCACCTCCTGAAAAACATCCCCAAAATAAAACTCCTATAATATTATGGCCAGGTTCTGGAATTCTCAGACGAAGGAAAATATATTACAAGCTGCTAGGAAGAAACAATTTGAATATTTTGGAAATACTATCAGTATAACACAGGATCTAGAAGCTTCCACACTGAGGATTCAAAGGGCTTGGAATATATTCCGGAGGTCAAAGGAGCTGGGATTAAAGACAAGAATCACCTACCCAGCAAAAGTGAGTCTCATCTTTCATGGGAAAGTATGGTCATTCAATGGAATAAAAGACTTTCAATCATTCTTGATTTTATATATATATATATATATATGTATATATATATATATACACACACATATATATATATGAATAGAATAGAAAATTTGACATTCAGATACAAGAAGTAAGAGAAGCATGAGAAGGTAAAAAGGGAAAAGGAATCATACGGGATTTATCAAACTTGAAATATTTACATTCCTACATGAAAAACAATAATGGAACTTATGAAACTTATCTCAGTATGAGAATAGTTGAAGGGAATAGAAATGTGAATGTATACACACACACATATATACATACATACATATATATATGTCTATATAGGATGGTATATGGGCATATTAATACATATGTGACTTTGTGTATATATGTGTACAAGTATACATAGATAAAGGGCACAGGACCAATTTAATTGGAAGGGATGATACTTAAAAATTTAAATTAAATAGAGAGGAAGAAATATAATGAGAGGAGATGGGGAGAGACAGAATAATGTAAACTATCTCATATAGAATAGTCAAGGGAAAATGGTTACAATGGAGGGGAAGAACAGGAAGGCAAAAGGGAATGGGTCAATCTTATGCTCATTGAATTTGGCTTAAGGGAGGGAATGACATACACACTAAATAAGATATCTTGCCCTACAAGAGAGTAACAGGGTAGGGGATGAGGGGGGGGGGGTGTTGAGAGGGGTCATGCTAGGGGCGAGGGGGGTTGGAGGCATGAACGTTTTTGGGGGGACAGGTCAGGGTAGAGAATGAAGTGGGTGGGGGGTATGATGGGATGGAGGGAGGTGTAGGCTGTCTTTTACAATGTATCTGCTGTGGAGGTGTTTTCATGGCTACACATGTGCAGTCTGTGTTGAGTTGCTTGCCTTTCTGGTGGGAGTGGGTGATAGGGGAGGAGGAGGATTAATCTGGAATTCAAAGTTTTAATATCAAATGTTTAATATATATATGTGTGTACATATGCTATTATTAATATTATTTTACTTATAACTATGAAATTACATATACAAGCACTGGGGCATAGAGATACACGATGCCCTACTGGAAAATCGGAGGTGGGATGGGGGAAGATATGGGAAAGAACAGATTGAAGGAGTTGAAATCCAGTTGGATCGCTTTTTTGGGATAGTGGGTAGGGGAAAAATGGGGAGAAAATTTGTAACTCAAAATCTTATGGAAATGAATGATGCAAGCTCAAAATTAATAAAGCATTTGATGAAGGAAAATAAAATAATACGTTTTTTAATAAAAAAACAACTTTGGGTTCCAGATTCTCTCCCTTCTTCCATCCTCCCCAGTTGGGAGGTTGGGCAATTCAATGTAGTTTATTCATGTTCAATGGTGTGGAACATTTCCATAGTGGGTGTGTTATGAAGGACTTACTGTGTTTCCTTCCATCCTATCCCATCCCTCATTTGTTCCATTTTCTCCTTTGACCTTTTCCCTTTACAAAGGTGTTTTCTTCTGACTACCCCACCCAGTCTTCTCTCCCTTGTATCATCCCGCCCTCATATTAAAAAAACAGATAATTTTAAAGTACACTGGGAAGGCATGAATGAATTGTTACAGAGTGAATTTAGTAGAACCAGGGTAACAACTTATACAGTAACTAAATATTGTAAAGACTAACAATATTGAAAGACAGAAGAATACTGATAAGGCAATAACCCACCAAGATTCCAGAGGCCTCATTTGGACCATTATGCACCTCCTGACAAGTAATTGTCACCCTGCAGCATGAGATCTACAATTTGGGACATTTTCAGGAATTTATTTGGCTTGATTCTACATATTTGTTATAAAAATTTGACTTTTCTTTTGCAATGAAGGCTAGAGCAGGAGGGAGAAAAAGAAATGTCTATTGATTTTTTTTTTACTTTTTTTAAAGCAAACATTACTTTGCAGTTGGTTTTCATATTATGAGTTACACTAAACTATTGCCTTTATACTAAGCTTTGTTCTTTCTCTTTATAAAAGTCTGGTCACCCCCCAAAAAATATTTAAAAACTTTTTTTACATGCAACTGAGAACTAAGATACACAGGTACTAGGGTATAGAAACCCATCTAGAACTACTAGAAAGTTAGGGAGGTGAAGGGGGAGGATATAAGAGAGGATTGGGGGAAGAGGTATTCAGTATGCTTGCTATTTGGGGGTGGGGAGTAGGGGAAAGATGGGGAGAGAAAAAATAGGAACTCAAAATCTTGTGGAAATTGATGTTGAAAACTAAAAACAAATATTTTTTTTAAAATGAGTTATTTTTTTAACTACTCTCTCAGAACTTCAGAATTGAAATGGTACTATAAGACTAGAAAATAGAAAATATTTGCACATTTTTTAAAAAAGTGGACCAGAATCTACAAACCAATAAACATGGATCTTAACTTTAATTCCTGCAAAAATTGTAGAACATTGTTGAAAGGATGATGATGTCTTTCCTAGTGAAAATATGGAAAATAATATTCCATTTCCAAAAAATCTATTATGGTTTCAACAAGATCAGGTGATGTGGGGATATTTTTTTTTCTTGATGAATTTGTTATATTAGGAAGGATAGTTTATAAATAGCTTACCTATATTTTAGCAAAGTCCTTATATGTAAGGAGTTGGGATGAATAGAAATATGGTTAGATAACTAATTGAAAGAATGGACTCAAAGAATAGATGCTGATGTTCCAGTATCAAGCTGGTTAAAGTTCTCCACTGAAGTACCCTGAGTATATGTGTTTGTCTATGAATTGTCTAATATTGTAATCAATGACACTGACAAATACATAAACTGGTCTTTAAAAATTCTGCAGAAGGCATAAATCTTAGAGAACAAAAAACACATTAAATGGCACTTAGTTGCTCAGCCATCTTCAGTAGTGTCCAACTCTGTGACCCCATTTGGAATTTTCTTAGAAAAACACATTTACTTTTCTGCCTTATCGTACAGGTGAAGAAACTGAGGCAAATAGTGCTAACTTAATTGTCCAATGTCATGTAGCTAGTCAATGTCTGGAGTCACATTTGACCTCATGACTATATGTCTTCCTGCCTCTATCCTAGTGTTCTATCCACTATGGTACCTATCTGCCCCTAATGAGAGAAATTGATATTATACTATTATATTACTAACTTAATTAATTAGTGAGCCAACCTTTTCCTCCTATTTTTGTTGAGATATACTCCTAAAAGTCAGTCAATCTCTGATGGTCATGACTGAGTGATATGAATACTCCTAGTCCCCAAGGCACATCTTAACTTTGCATGAAAAGCTGTTTTCTATTTATGGTATAAACAGAATCCAGTCTATATGAATTCTTTGCCTGAGTGCAGTAACTACTCTCCTTGATTTCCCTCCATTAGAGTTTAGGATGACCTTAAAGTCATACAGGAGAAAAACTAGACAGAGAAGTCTAGATGGAAATGACTTTCCCTATTCAAATGCCTTGAGGCTACTGAGTCTCATGATCAAACCAATTTGTGTGCAAGAGTAGCTGAAGTAGCTGAGGATATTTACTTCACCTCCTCATTAAATGTCCACAAATCAGTATCTTATTTAAGGCGTTTCAGAGTCTCTCTTGGTTTCATAGATTCCTGAAAGAAACTACTGACTATCAATTTATTATGACTAGCCCATTTGATAAACTGATTAGTAATACCGGGATACCTTGTCTTTTGGGGTTTATGATGCTAGAATGAATAGCACCATCAGAAACATAAAAAAAAGGGTTACAGTGACAGGAGTATTTGGCATAATTTAATAACAAAATTCAATATGGATAAATGCAAAGCTTCTATGTAGAAAAAGCAAATTCAAATATACCAGATGGATAAGCTAGAACTAGACAGCAGTTTGTCTATGGAAGGGGGTGGGAGAAGGAGTATGTGTGTATGTGTAACTTCCTAATGCTGACTTGATATGAATCAAGGACATGATATTGCATTAAAATTATCATGAACTCAAGGGTGTATTAAGAGAGAAATTATGTAAGGGACTAGAGAGTCTTCCTGGACCTGACTATATCTAGATTGCTGTTTTCTCTTCTAGGCATCACATTTTAATAAGGATATTGGAAAATACCTAGATGAGGACAACTGGGATTTTGAAGATACAAAACATTATAACATCTGAGGATCAACCTTTTGGACTGAAAATATTTAAACTTAAAAACTGAAATAGTAACTGGGAATGAAGGAACATGTACATGTCTTCAAATAATTATTGAAAGACATGTCATATAGAGAAGGAATTAGGTAAATTATGATTAATTCTAGAAGTTGAATGGGCAGAAAATGCAAAAAAGATAAATGTGGAATGATATTCTTTGCAATACAGCAGAATCCTCCTCATCAAATGTATTAAAGTAAAGGCTAGATACACTTTTGAGTATATTGTAGAGCAGTTACCCTTGAAAGCCGTGGTGTATTCTCATCAGGTAAGAGTTGACATAAATAGCCTCTGAGTTCCCTTGAAAATTTTGGGTTCTTGTGATTCTTTGATTATATCATAATATTTCTTAATTAAAACTTCATGATCACTATCAACTGAAAACTGACATCTCCATTGTTAAAAAAAAAAAAAAAGAAACGAAACTCCATCTATGATATCTACTGATAAGTAGCATTTTCCCCTAAATGAGCACATGGAAAGTAAAAATCATTGTGACCAAAAATAATTTTAAATGTTTGGTCTTTTTTTTTTTTTTTGCTTTTGAAAGCAATTGGGGTTAAATGACTTGCCCAAGGTCACACAGCTAGTTTTTGGGTTGTGTCTGAGACCAGATTTGAACTCAGGTCCTCCTGACTCCAGGGCCAGTGCTCTATTCACTGCACAACCTAGCCATCCTGATATTTGGTCATTTTTTAAGAAATTCATCAAATCTTTTCTAGAAAAAACTTCCTAAAAATAGAGAAAGATAATTGCCGAACAATAAAAAATTTGCATTTTTTTCATCTTTTTTTTTCTTACACAATGATCCTACTGTTATTTCAAATATCCTCTCATTTATATTACTTCACCACTTATGAAACTGTCACTTCTTTGTTTCCCTGACAGACTTTTTATTTTTTTTTTCCCCAGGGCTTGTAAATAATTCCTTTTACTTGTAACTGGTACTAGTGATAACAACTCAGAGGTGTTTAAGATGGCATTGTTCAGCAAATTCATTTTTTATTCTGAAAGTTTGATCAAAGTGCTCTTTTCTGAAAACAACTGCTTAATTATATGGAGGAATAGAACTAACCACAATATATGTTTGGTAGTGTGTGTGTGTGTGTGTGTGTGTGTAAGCGTGTGTGTGTGTGTGTTTATGTACTTACTGAACTCAAAATTGCCTGTAATTTCACTTAGTGCTTTTTTGACAACAATCATATTTGGACATTATATTTAATGGTATTTATTTATTATTTTATTATATTATTTATTATATTTAATGATATTTATATTTAATGGTCAGTGTAAAAAAGTAGTCAATCTATTTAGATTATTAGCCATATGTGTAAAGTCAGGATTTATTCTAGGTAATAATGTTAGGAATATCATGGTTACTTCAACTTAAATGAATCAGATAATTGAAATACTTTATAGTCTTTCCAAACACATCCCACCTAAGTCTTTTGTCAATGTACTAACTGAGGAGGATAGTCTAGAAGAAATCCTTTAACTTACATGTAGGCTTCTGATCAAAATAATATGTGGGCAAAATGCCTTATTCTATTGTATCAGATATGATGCTTTAATTGCATTCTGCTCTATTTTCAGAGCTTTGGAACTAAAAAATAAATCTTTCTTTTATTCTTAAAATAATTGTTTCTCTTTTTTTTCTTTTTCTCCCTTTTATTTGCTTTCTAGTTTTCTAATGTGACTTCTTGTACCATTCCTTCTCTATAATTTATATGACCATGGGAAAAAGGAAAAAGATATATTTTCTAGCTACATATTCTGCCAAACCTGTATGATTTCCCAAATATTCTCCATTTAATTTTACTCTTTACTTTTTCAAACATTGTTAATATATTTTGTCATTATCATAGTTTCCTATATGAAATTGAAAATAATTTAATAGGACATAATAATTTCATACCAAAAATATAATTTCATTCAATATGTAATTCTATGATGACAATTCTATTAACTATTAGCTATTCAAGGAAGATGAGGCAATTTTTTACTGAGAAAATAATTTGAAGTAAGGATAATATGCAGATAATGGGATATAACATATCCTCTTTGCATTGTACATGATCCTTAACCTTATAGAAACAAGTTTCCTTAATGTTTTTGAAAAATGAATTAAACATATCTTAATATTGATAATCATAAGAAGATGAATTGTCATATGCATGGAGTACACTGTAAAATGTAAATAATTATGAAAGAAGGAAGCATAAGATGTGAAAATTAAGAAATATAAATTTGAAAAATATTAGGATAGAAGGATTATTTAAGGTAATATTGAATTTATCTATATATTTTTGTAGTGTAAGAGTGTATTGCAAAATCCATTTCATAATTTCCTCTTTCAGATATGGAATGATCCCCCTCACTTACCTATGCTATCAGTCATAAAGTAAATATGTACATATACACATATATACATGTACATATACATACAAATATGTGTACATACTCCATATACACATATTTACCACTTCATAATGTATGAACACATTCTTCAATTAACATGATGGAATTATAGGTTAACAAGTTTGGCTCTCTAAAGTTTCATCTATCCAAATTCAGCTAGTTTTTTATAATTTATTAATATATAAATTTATAATTATATATAATAAATTTTAATATATAAACATGTAACATATAAGGCATTTTCAAAGAGAATGAGATGATAGACCATCATTATGTATTGAGATAACACTGTAAGTCAATCTGAGTTATGGAGCAGGGAATCTAACAAAGTAATATAAATAATCAGGGATGTTATGCTTAAAGAGACAACATGAGAACATCACAAAAGAGAAGAGTCAACATCAGGGCTTCTTACCTGCAGAAGTGTGAGTTGCCTTGCTGTAAAGGCAAATAAAGGAGTACTTAGAGGTTTATTTCAGTTATTCAGTTATCGAGCACCTTGTTTCAGTTCTTCAATTGCCTTTGAGGCCCACCTGTGATTTAAAATTGGGAGGAAGTTGCTGATGCAACAGGAGGGGTGGACCAGGAAGGAGAACCGCCTTATAAAAGCAGGAGCACAAACTGGAGCAGAGCAAAACTGGGAGGACGTGTAGTTGTGACGCAGGCACTTTGTATGCCTGTGTTGATGTTAATTTTGCAGACCTGTCTGCTGATAGAGGATGCTGGTGCTGTTTTGGGACGTTACTGCTGGTTCAGAAGCCCTGCAAGAGTATTTTCTTGTTGTCTGTTTATAGAAGTCCTGAAAGAGGGTTTTACTGATATTTTCAGAGGTCCTTGTACTTTACTGATGATTTGTGTTGATTTCTGTTTGTGGGTTTGTATTGATTTCACAGGCAGAAAGTGAATAGAAGATAGTGTTGTCAATGTTTATGTTGTGGCTCTCTTAAGCTTTGTCTTCCCAGAAATAGAAAGTGTGGGGGCTTGAGGTGGGCTGGTCACCATGAGCTTCAATATAGAATGGGAGCTAGATGTGGAGCTGGACGAGCATCTGAGAGCTACCTACCTGTGAATCCAGGTCATAGTTTAGTGAATTTAGGTAAGAGCTGGGAACATGGAAGAGGAACCATGAAATTTGGAAGCCAGCCCTGAGTCAAGATGAAAAGACCTTTTCTTGGGTAGTTAGTGCTGACTGACAATATTGTGATTTACTGTGACCAAGGGATGGAAAAACTTTGTACTTAGTACCCCTTAAGGATGATTTGAGTTAAGGATTATTGTAAGCTAGTTTCCAATCAAGAAAAAAGAAGACTTTCTGACTGATTAGATTAAGACAATGTGACCTAGGGGTGGGAAACCTTTGTACTTTGTATCCTGAATGATATCTTTTGTTTAAAACTGTGTATGTATTTGAGTAACAGTGAATGCTCAACTTGATGGTTGTAGTAGGAATGATTTGATCATTTTAGGCCATTTCATTAATTGCCTCAGCTATATCAGTTGTGTCAACTGAATGACTGTTAGGGAAATGCACTGATGTGGTTTTGTAAGCTATTGTTTTCTAAACACAAAGCCACAGAGTACTTTGATATGGGATAGTAATTGTCTAGGCAAACAATTTTGATATGGGAGAGGAGGCTGTCCACTATATTGCATGCACACATGCACACACACACGTGCATGTGCACACAATATGCATATATGTATTATGTACACACATACATAAACAAATCTATTTATATACCTGCATATATACCCATAAATGCATATATGTATATGCACGTACATACATACATATATATATATATATGTGTGTGTGTGTGTGCACAAATAAACGAGTGTATTTTTAAAAAATAACTCATGAATCATTTATTCTCTTCCTAAGTTGAATAGCAATCATACATAGTATATTATTTCTTCTTTCCTCCTCTAAATTTCCTTTTTCCTTATTATGTACTTTTAAATTATCATATGTTCATAAAAATTAAAAAAGCAAATGGGAATCAATATATTTTATTAATTATGTGTTCATGTACAGCATACATATTCTTGTATTTTCTAGCAAAATGCATGTGCACACACATATATAAAGGTATGCAACTATGCTTTTTCTACTTATTGTAAGGAGTATTATATGGGCCTGATATTGCCCCTTTAATCTTTACTCAGCTTCATAAAACAAGCATTAATTCATTGAAAGACTATTAAATGAGGTCAATTTTTAAATTATTAAACCATATTTCAAAAGGTTACTTGCCAGTCCTCTACTATGCTTCTGTATTTTTTCAACTCATTTTTATTTACATACACTATTCATAGGGCATCTTTCCACGTGAGTTTCCTACATTTTTGCTGGTTTGTTTTCACTCTGCTCTTTGATGAATAGTAAATCTGAGGTTTAAGTTTGGCCAAGGTCTGGTCACTTAGAGACCTACTGGTTTCTAGACCCACTCATTTCTAATTGAAGATTTTAATGAACATCCATATGACACACTATTCATTATCTCAGTTGTTCCTCATATTTGAAGCATAGTTAGGCAAACAAGAGCTTTAGTCTAGAAGAAATTGAGTGCACTTTTTTTTTATCAGTGTGGTTAATGGAAGCTGCAAACTCCAAGGCAATTTTAGAGTTTGTATTTATAATTTTGGCAATGACAAATGAAAATAATGTTGGGGGGAATTCTGCCCCACCATTCTTCTTCGTAATATGCATATTGATATATTCTGTTTTTATTTTTGAGTGCCTGTTATGTGTGTATTTTGGTCTGTGTTAAATACACACATACAAATAAATGGTTAAAAATTTCTCTGTAAGTAGATACAAATTATTAAGAAAAGCAGAGGAGATGAAAGCATATTTTATTACTTTACTCCATAGCATATATGGAAAAAAAACAGCTATAAAGTAAACTTATTCTTTTTTTTTAAGCAATCAGGGTTAAGTAACTTGCTCAAGGTTACATGGACAGGTGTTTCTGGGTGGGTGCTAAGTGTCTGAGCCTGGGATTCGATCCTCAGGGTATCCCGACACTGGAGCCAGTGCTCTTACTCGCGGTGCTACTAGGCCACCCCAAAGTAAACTTATTCTTGATATTTCTACGTCTAGTATCCTTCTTTGAGTCACTGGCTGAGGCACTAATGATTGTAACTCTGGACAAGATTAATTTTCAGATCTGAGATTCAGGTTTCCCAACCAGGATTCAGGTAGAACGTCTAGGTTCTACCCTTGCTATTAGGCCTAAGGAAACCTTTTATTTTATTTCATCCTCTTCAAGACAACTATAATTTTAAGGTTTTTTGAAATAGTTAAAATGATTCTGAGGTGATGGAAAAAGGATAAATTACACCACCTCTTTCTTTCTCTGAGACTCCTCATCAAAAAGCAAACAAATATAAGAAAAAGCACTATGGAACAGATGATCTCTAAAGTATTTCTTCTGTTTGCTGTTTAAAAAAAATTACCTTTTTAAAATAAAGTGCATCTGTGATCTTTCAGTAATATTCAGATAATCAAACTATATAATAATGTACCATCTCTGGATCTAAAACAAAGTAATTGTGAAGCAAAGGTTTTTGTCACATGACATAGATCTTAACTGTCTGTAGTATACCTCTACCCTATTTCACTTTTCCTCACACCTTAATTTCCAGTCTGGATTTGACCTTTTTCTTCTGCTCATCAACCCTTCATCAGGCCTTATTTGAAGGCTTTTCCTCTTTCATTACTATCTCTTTTTTTCAACCTGGATTCTTTTCCATCTCACTTCCTGACAAAAAGCAATTTGGATTTCTACTTCTTTACTATATTTTCTTTTCTCTGAATTCAGATTAACATTTTAAAATTTTGTTTCTTAATCTATTTTAATTGCTCATCTCTAAGTGTTTAAAATATTAATTAAAAAGGAAAAGGTACAAAGTAAACTACAATTGAAATTATCTTAATTTCTCTCTCTTCCTTGACAACATAACCTTCTCTATCTTTTCCCTAGAGACACCAGTCTCACAGTTTGTTCATCTAAGATCCCAAGCTCCTTGACCACAGTAAATTTATTTAGGCATGGTGGCTGTGTTTGTCAGTCTTGCAACTAGTATCTTCATCTCAAAGATAAGAATCCCTTCATTTAATTGACTCAGCTAGGATTTACTGATTTAAAAAAATGCTTTAAAGGCCATCTAATATAAACAACTCATTTTATGAACATGGAAATAGAGAACCAGAAAGAATTCCTCAAGATCATTTAAATAGTAAGAAAGAAATTCACAGTTGAATCCCAATGTCTCTGAATTCAAAATTGCATGTTTTCCACAAATTCATATTGCTCTTTCCATAATATCTTTTTGGCTTATATTAAGCTGTCTTTTCTGGTTGCATAGATTTCACTCCAGGAAGGTAAACTTATCTCTTCTCCCTGCAAATATTCTTTTCAAGGACAAAAGTAGTGCAGTTTCATTTTCTGCTAACTTCTCTAAATGTTTCTATGATTATTCCCTTTTGAAAATCTTTCTTTACATAATAAAGACATACTTAACTAAGATTTATCCTGTGTGGTTCAGGCTTTCTGATGTAGCCCATGTACATTCTGAGGATGCTTCCCAACTTCCACTTTCATAGATGACTCATGTGTTTTGGAGTTGGAATATATTAACCCTTTAGTGGTCTAGGCAGGGCATTACTGAAGCCAGATTGTAACTGCTCGTACTAGACAGTTACTAATTGATTTTCAGTGTGAACATATATACCTCAGAAATTAGTAAATGTTACAAATTAGGGCTTGATTCATTATTTGCTGATAGTCTAGACTTAAGAAAATGGCAGAGTAGATGTTAATAATACAGATTAAACTGAAGAGTTTGTCAAATATTGTATTGTTGTTTGTTTATTTTGTTTTTTCCCCAGGAAGCTGTATGTTAAACATTTATAGGAACACCACTGCTTCTAGGCCTAATCCAGAGGGGTGAAGGGTAATTCATTAATACCATGAATTCAAATACCCACTTGTATACTATTGTCTCTATCCAGGATTATCAAAAGATAATAAATTTAGTCAACTAGCATTTACTAACTTTTATAGCATGTTATTTTTTCTATTTAGGTTATTACTATATAATCTGATGTTCAATCCTACTTCAATTTAAGTCTCAATTTTGCAATAAAAATTTCAGGATTTGAGATACAGTCAGATCCAGGGCTCATTTTATCTAACTGTATGTCCTTTTTTCCCACCTTTGCCTGAAAAAAATTTTTGATCAATCTGATTTCTATGTTAACCATTTGCTGATGTCCATATGTAGAGTTGCCTTTTGGGTTGTTGAAAAAGAATGTTCCTTATAGAGCAGCAAGTTATCTTGAAAAAAACAACAACTTCTAATCACATCTCTTATGAATATGAATTAGAGGGCATAAACAGATTTAAGGGATAAGTTCTGTTAGAATGACTGAAGAACTATGGACAGAGGACTGCAATATTGTACTTTTACAATAATCCTTGTACACTGAAATAAAAACATTGTAGAGGAAAAGAAAAAGAAGAAAGCAAAATGTCTGCCAGACGAGGCTTTAAAAATAACTGAGGAGAGAAGGAAAGGGAAAGATAAAGTAAAAACGGAACAATATATCAAACTTAATTCAGAATTCCAGAAAAGACAAATGAGAGATAAGTTTTTCTTAAAAAAGAAATGCAAAGAAATAGAAGGGAACAATAGAATAGGAAAAGCAAGAAATCACTTCAGGAACATTAGAGATATCAAGGGAAAGTTTCATGCAAAAACAGGTATGATGAAAGACAAAAATGATAGGTATTTAGAAGCAGAAGAGCTTAAGAAAAGTTGTCAAGAATAAAAAAAAGATAGAAAAATAATAATACAAGAAAAATTTTAAAATCACAAATTACCATGAAGTCAAGTGAGCATTAGGAATCATTGCTAACAATAAGGCTAGTGGAGATGATAGGATTGCAGGTGATCTATTTAAAATCCTAAAAGATGATGCTGTTAATGTGCTACACTCTATATTCCAGCAGATTTGGAAAACTCATCAGTGGATATCAGATTTTAAAAATCACTTTATGTCCCAATTCTAAAGAAAGGCAATGCCAAGGAATGTTCAGATTACTGAACAGGTACACTCATTTTACATGTGAGCAATGTTATTCTTAAAATTTACGTGAGGCTTCAGCAACATGTGAGTTGAGAATTACAAAGAGGAAAGGGAACTAGAGACCAAAATGACAACATTATTTTGATTGTGGAGAAAGCAAGAGATTTCCAGAAAAGAAAACAAATGAAAAAAAGGCCCAATACACAACAACAACAAAAATCAGCTACGTCTGCTTCATTGACTACACTAAAGCCCTTGACTACATGGATAATAATAAAATATGGAAAGTCCAGGTAATCTTACTTGTTTTCTGAGGAATCTTTATGCAGGCCAAGGAGTAACAGAATAGAACAAGGATCAATTGATTAATTTAAAACTGCAAATGCAGTACAACAAGACTGTATATTATCATCTTATTTATTTAAGATTACATGCAGAGGGGGCGCCCAGGTAGCCCATCAAGTAAGAGCACTGGCCTCAGTGTCGGGATGACCTGGGGATCGAATCTGGGCTCAGACACTTATCACCCAGCCAGAAACACCTGACCATGTAACCTTGAGCAAGTTACTTAACCCCAATTGCTTTAAGAAAAAAAGAAAAAAAATGATTACATGCAGAGTATATCATGCAAAATGCCATGTTGAATGAATTGAAAACTGAAATTAAGATTGCTAGAGAAAATTAGCAATCCTTTCAGATATTCAGATGATACCACTCTGATGGCAGAAAGTTAATAGGAAATAGAGGTGTTTTGATGAGGGAAAAAGAGGATATTATAAAATCTAGCTTTTAGCTTGACATGAAACAAACTATGATCCTGGCAACTGGTCCCATCAGTTCCTGGCAAATAGAAGGAGGAAAAATGGAAGCAGGGTAAGATTTTATATTCTTAGGCTCAAAGATCATTGCAAACAACATCCACAGTCATGTTATTAAACAATGCTAGCTGGAAGGAAATGTATGGCAAATCTGGACAGCATAGTGAACAGGTGAGACATCACCTTGCCAACAAAGACCTATATAATTAAAGTCATATATGTTTGTTTGTTGTCTAGTAGCACTGTATATTACAGGGAAAACTGAGTGCTGCATAATGAACACTTTTTAATTAAGGTTCTGGAAAATATTTTTGAGAATATGTTGAGCAGAAAGAAGATAAAATCATTTAAAACATAAAGAAATTAATTCAGGCTGTTCATTGGAATGTCAAACATTGAAGCTAAAGTTTAAATACTTTGGTCACATAATGAGAAAATGGGACTCATTGAGGGAAAAAAGCTATTGTTGGAAAAGATCGAAGTAAAAAAGAAAAGAGTATGGCAGATGGTGACATGGAGAGACAGAGTTATGGAAATAATGAACATGAACTTGAACAGACTTTGAAAGATAGTGGTAGAAAAATGGCTAGGCATGGTATGGCCATGAAGAGTCAAACACAACTTAATGACTGAAGAACAACAATAATTTATACAGGTGGTACAGAGAAAGCTTTTCACAAAACAACACCCTAAAAGTCTGCTACCCATAATCTACAATGCATATAGAAGAAAAATTGGTTTCAAGCTTAGAGAACTTGAGGGTAAGAATGAAGAACTTGGTTTAAGGCTCTCTTCCTTCTTTTTCCCCACAAGCAATTTCTTCTTAGTGTCTAAGTGAACATGGTGCTTGATCCAAACTTTCATATGAATCTAGTTCTTACTAACTAACTTGCTTTATAGATGATCTTTAGGGAATTTTATCCAAGTTTCCTCAGGCTCTATAAATATGACTTTTATGTTTGGTTGTGTTTTTTTTAAATATATCATTACAATCAGAAGATCTTTTTTTCACTTAGTCTAGAGCTTATGATTGATTGATTGATTGATTGATTAATGGACCAGTTCAGATATAGTTTCATCTATTGAAGGTATAAAGGCTAAAATGAGATGAAGTATTTTCAATTACACCCTTGTAGGAAACCACCTTGTATAAGCTGTTCTTCAGTCTATACCTAGTTTGATAGTTTGCTATTGGCTTATTTCCTTTGTTTTCACCAGTTTATTGGATCAAATTCCCTAGTCAATTGTTCTGTTTGGTTCTGCACACTGATTTTCCTAAATATGTGATTATATACTCCTCCAACTCAGAAAATTATATAAATTGCTCTTTCTTCTCTCTAGGATCAAATATAAAGCACTGTGTAGTTAGTCTTTCAAAATATGGCTATAATATTTCTTTCCAGTATAACTGCACATTATTTCCTTTCATATATGTTTTACCTCAGTTAAAATTGCCTTATTATTCCTCAAATTTAGCACTTCATCTCCCATTTTTATGTATTTCCACTTGCATTCCCACATTCCAAAAATGAATTCCATCCTCTCCTCTGTCTCTACAAATTGTATAGCTTCCTTCTAAACTCAGCTCAAGCATTACCTTCTCAAATGAAGTAATAAAAGAAAAGAAAACTGAATAAAACTAAATGAACCTTAAAAATTCAAAGTGTAAAATAACAGGACCATATTATTAATTAATTAATTATATCAACATTAAAAATACAATTCATTCCAATACTACCAAAATTTCTTACATTCATAAGAAAATAAAATATTTTTCTGATCTTTGTCTATGATACTATTATCTTGATCCCTGACTCAGAGATAAAGCAGAAAAAGAGAACTACAAATAGAGATCTCTGTGAAAAATTAATCAAATCAAACAAACCAAAAAATCATGTAATTCAAATATCAGTATGTAGGACACAACATATAAGAAAAGTTATATACTATGACCAGGTAGGTGTTATATCAGTCTTACATTCTTGGCTCAACATAAGGTGGATTACAAATATTAAATGTATATATATTCAATCATAAAGTAATCCAAAACATAATTATATAGCTAGATGCCGAAAATGACTGGCAAAATTTTGTACCAATTTTATGAAAAAACTTTCAAGTCATAGACAAAAATAAATCTTTACAATATTAGGTAGTATTTATTGAAACCTTAGAGCAAACATTATCTACAGAGAAAAAAGTGAGAGGCCTTTCCAATATGATGAGAGATAAAATAAATTTGGCCTTTATCACCACTACCATTTAACATAGTTGTAGAAATTCTAGTTACAGCAATTGCATAAAAAATAAGCTGACAGAATATGTATTATAGAAGAAGAAAAAAATATTCAGGTTTTGCAGATGATTTGTTGGCATGCTTATAGAACTTTAGAAAGTTAAATAAAATTTTAATTTAAATAAAATCTGCAGAGTGTTGTGATATAAAATAACTATCTTTTACTCCTTAGTATAGCCAACAATCTCTAGCAGGAAGAATTAGAAAGAGAAATTCTATTCAGATAAAATACAGATACTATAAATTATTTTGGGGAGAATCTAACAAGAATCATCCATGAAGTATATGAATTCAACTATTAAAACTTCTCTGCCTAGATAAAAGTAAACATACGTAATAATTACAGAAATATTAGTTGCTTATTGGTAGGCTGAGTCAATATAAAGACATTAATAAATTTGTTAACTTATTTAGTGATATACCATTCTAATTACTGAAGTATTAATTAATAGATTGTAAGACTATTTAACAACCATCCGAAGGAGAAAAAAAAATGTTTTAGACCATTGTTCTTTTTGTCAATGAAAATAATGTAAAAAAGAATAAAAATGTGGGAAGGAATGGGACTTTATGTTACCAGATCTCAACAGTTATCATTAAATTATCTTGATAGTAGTTTAAAAAAATAGAGGTTCATTCGTGGGTTAGATTAGATAGAGAGGCTACAGGGTCAATTGAACTAGTAACCTTGTTTACAATAAACTGAAACTTTCCCGTTACTGGGTCCAGGATTCATCATCAGACTTAAAACTGCTGTGAAACCTGGAAAACTGGAAATAATTTTAAACCAACACCCCAAGTCAATTTAATATATCAATTTAATGTCCAAATGGATACATAACTCAAATATAAAAGGTCACATCATACAAAAGTTAGACAATAAACCTTTTGGATTAAGGGTAGGGGAAGAATTTATGTATATCTCTCAAACCATTTATATCACTCCTGAAAAATAATTTATATAGCCAATTATATATATATATGTATATATATATTTATATTTATATGTATATATATATATATATATATATATTTATATTTATATTTGTAACAGTTCTTTTTATTCTGGCCAAAAAAAATGAGATGAAGACATTTTAAAAAGTTTTCTCCTACTGGGGAATGGATGAACTATGACATTTAAATGTAAAGGAATATTATCGTGCTCAAGAACTTATGAAATGAACAGTTTCAGGAGAAACTGGGAAGACCTTTGTGCACTGATAAAGATTAATGCAAGAGGAATTAAAAGAATAATTTGTACATTAATGAAATTATAGAGACAAACAACTTTGAAAGATTAAAACTTTGATCAACCATGAGTCCAAAAGAAGCAAGATGAAACATGCCACTCACTTCCTGACAGAATATTGATGAACTTAACAAAGAAAAAAAGTTGTGTATTTTGCTTTATTGTATACATATGTAATTTCAGAGGATATTTTTCTATCAATGAAGGAGGGTAGTGTGTTGTTATGGATGATACAGATTTTTTAAAATAACATTTATATTAATATACCACATTTATTTCAATATTAATAATTGTGTAGTTGTATTGCTCTAAACTTAAACTCAGGTATTCAATTTCATTACTCAAGATCATTAGTCAGTCAATAATCATTTAAATACCTACTAGGCACCAAGCATTTTGCTAAATGATAGGGGTACAAAAAAAAGAGAGATTGTTCCTGTCCTTAAGCAGCTTACTACCTTATGGAGGAGACAACCTGCAAACAATTATATATAAAAATCTTATATAAAGCACAAATGGTAAATAACAGAGAGAAGGCACTACAATTAATGGGTATCAGAAAAGCCTTCCAATGTAATGTCAATTGTTAGCTAGGATTTAAAGGATACCAGTGAAGCTAGGAAGTAGAGATGAGGAGGAAACATATTCCAGGATTGGGGGTCAGGCAGTGAAAATTTCCAGAGTCTGTAGATGGATTATTTTGTTCAAACAACAGCAAGGAAGCCATTGTCACTGATTTGAAAAGGAAAGGAGGAAATAAGATTTAAGAAAACTAGAAAAAGAGGAGAGCAAGTTATGAAGGTATTTGGATGTCAGAAAATTTTATATTTGAGCCTGCAACTGACAGGGAGGTGCCGAAATTTATTGAATACAGGTGGGGAGAGAGAAGCTACATGCTAAGACCAATACTTTAGGAATATATTTTGGATAGCTGAGCAGGGAGGAGAAAAATTGTGAGAGGGAAACTAATCAGAAGGATATTAGAATAGTCCACCAGTGAGATGATCAGGTCCAGAACACACATACATGTACACACATGTACACATGTAATGAATATATATACACACATGTACACATGCATATGTATGTATAAACACATACCCGCATAGGCATATACAAATGCACACATATACATATATATGTATATGCGTGTGTGTATAAACACACATTCCAACATATATTTCAATATCAAATAACTGCTACTGATATTTTTCTTTAAAATGAATAGGGAGTATTTAGTGAAAAAATGCAAGTGCAAAGTATTTAAAATAATTGCCATTTCTATTAAAAAAACAGACATTGCTTTGATAAGATATAAAGTCTGAGTAATAAAATAATATCTACGAAAAAGGAGGGGGAAAAAAAAAGATTAAGTGTATCAGAGCTGTCAACCATGGGAGTCTTGCCATAGTTTTAAAATTATTTAACGTTAACAAAGAAAAATTTTAAATGGGGATCCCTTAATGTGGAGTCCTTATATCAATGAAATTCCAAGTACATTCCCTGACTCTACTACTAAAAAAGCAAAGGCAGCATATCAGTGAATTGGAAACTGGCTTTAGAGTCCAGATGTGCTAGATTCACCTGCCACTATTGGGCAGGTTGTTTAATTCTGGTAAGATTGCTTTTGGTGAAACTTTTGAAAAATTACAGGTTCCAAAGAAGCATATTTGATCTGTATCAGTGTTTCTTCACTGAACTTCTCTATACCAATTAAATCACTGATTACCCCAGCCCCCAATTCCATTATTAAAAAATAGTAAGTCTTAGTTAAATTTCATTATTGAATAATGTTGAATTTTATGTTCTTTGTATCAATTCTTTCATATAGAGATTTGTGAATTTATACACATATATGGATAGTATTTTGATAATATCATTGAAGAGAAATTGAGGTAAATTATAAAGCAGAAATGACATCAAAAACAATGTAACTGTAGAATCAATAAGCAATTTGCATTTCTTCAAGAAATATGCAAATAATCTTCAAAAATGATTAATAAATATAGTAGCTGCAATGAAAATTTGAAAAGAAAATTGCAAAGGCAAGCTAATTTGAGTCTGTCTTCGTTCTTCCTTTCACTTCACAAATATTAATTGAACATATGTTTTGGACACTCTTCTAGGCACTAAGGATGATACAGAATATTGTAGTTCTTATCTTCAAAAAGTAGGAAAGTTCTTTAATACAAGATTGATCATGGTATTTAATATAATTCACACTTAAGTATTTTTGTTGAGTTTTAAATGGGTTTAAATATCAATAAATGAGTTTTAAATATCAATAAATAATACATTTTATTTTATTTTTTTTTTAAAGCAATTGGGATTAAGTAACTTGCTCAAGGTTACACGGCCAGTTATTTCTGGGTGTGGTGCTGAGTGTCTTAGCCTGGGATTCTATCTCCGGGTCATCCCAACACTGGAGCCAGTGCTCTTACTTGCTGAGCCACCTGGCCGCCCCTAAGCAATTAGGGTTAAATAACTTGCTCAAGGTTACACGGCCAAGTGTTTCTGGGTAGTTGCTAAGTGTCTGAGCCCTGGATTAGATCTCCAGGTCATCCTGACTCTGGAGCCAGTGCTCTTACTCGCTGTGCTACCTGGCCACCCCAATAATACATTTTATAAAGTATTTTTCCTACCAGGACCCAGACTTTGTCACAGGGACTCTAAACTTTATGACATGAGCATTCACTTTATTTTTTCCTGGAAGCAGGCTGCCATACTCCTCTGTGGCCATACTTTCTAGTCAGTCTAACTCCCCTTGAATTGTGTTGTCTTACACGATTAAAATGCAAGCTCCTAATTGCTTTCCAGAATGTTTGACCTAGTTTACAAGTCTAGAAATAGCCTATCAGTTTGTCTGTTTTCCCATTGCCTCACATTTTTTTGCCATCTATGCCAGTTCAATGTCTATGGCATAGAAACTCAGAATTTCTTAGTTTTTAAAAAAAACTTTTAAATTATTGGTCATTTAGAAAATTGTTTTCACATGACTACTGATAGCATGTGTTTTTCTCTTTAAAATATTTTCACATTTTTTTTTCCTAATTATCAATTTGAAAACTACTCTTATTCTTGTGAAATTTTAATTATTCCTTTATAAATATTAAAAATTGGGGCAGCTAGGTGGTGCAGTAATTTAGAGTACTGGCCCTGGAGTCGGAAAGACCTGAGTTCAAACCCAGCCCCAGATGCTTAACACACACCAAAAACAAACTAGCCGTGTGACCTTGGGCAAGTCACAACCCCAATTGCCCTCAAAAAAATAATAAATACAATTAAAAATAGAACATTTGCTGGTAAAAATATTCAAATGATTTTAATTGGTTCTTTCATAACATTAAGTTCATTGGTATTCTATTTGATTCATACAGAAACATTTTAAATTTACATGGTCAAAATTATTCAATTTTACTTCTGTGATATACTTTATAGTTTGTTGGTTCATTTATTCCCATATTCATATATCTGGAAGTAATTTCTTCCTTAATCCTATACTTCATTTATGTTATGATGATCCTTTACATCTAGATCATGTATCACTTTAGAGCTTATCATGTTATATGTTGTGATGTGTTGTTCTAATCCTAATTTTTGCTAGACTACTTTGCACTTTTTCCAACAATTTTTGTTAAATAGTCAAGCCCCCTAGCTGAGACCTTTGTGTCTATTAAATACCAGGCTACAGGATTTATTTTCTTTTTTATTTGAGATACATAATATATTCTACTGATTTACCTATTCTCTAAGCAGCACAGATTTGCAGAATAGTTTTTGATCTAATATATCTTATCTAATAAAAAGTTTTTCTTCTTTTCCATTTTTCCTCCATAAGATTATTTACATTTGCTAATTCACGTGAATTTGGTACTTTGGTATATTACATTACAAAAATGTTAATTTAGGTGGCATTGGTATTTTTATATTAATTTAGCCTACATCTGGAAGAATACATTTTTCTGTAAAACTATAAATATCCTTCAACCTAACTAACTAACTATATATGTATATACACACCCCAGAGAGATAAAATACATTTTAAAAAATACTGTATCTATAGAAAATATTCATAGCATCTCCTTTGTTGTGACAAAGAATGGCAAACTAAAGGAGCACCCATCAAATGACAAAGGACTCAACAAATTAATGCCATGTGGTTGTAATGTAATATTATTTCTTCTGTTCCCAAGAGAATTTTGAACTTGAAAAAGGACAGTCTCTGCCTTAAAGGAACTAACATATGTTTAAATTAAATATTTTTATGTTAAGAAAAATTCATTTATTTTCTTTCTTTCATTCTCATTTCCCTCCCTCCCCCATGGGAAAAAATAAACAAATATTCAGATAAGTAAAACAAATGACCATATCGGTCATATCAGAAAATTTATTTATCATTCTGCATATTTAGTCTACTGCAACTATTAGAAATTTGGTGGTACTCATCATCACTACTTTTGAATCATAGCTAATTACTGCAATGATCACAATTCCAAATTTTTTTTAAGTTGCTCATCTTTACACAGTTGGTTTAGAGTACAAATTTTTTCTTATGCTTCTTGTATTTCTTTTTTTTAATTCATATTTATTTATTTATTTTTAGTTAACATTCATTTTAATAAGATTTTGAATTACAATTTTTCTCCCTATCTTTCTCCTATCCTCACCCCAAAATAGCAAATCTACTAAATAACCCTTCTCCCAATCTGTTTTCTCATATTCTCCCCCATCAATCCCCTAAATTTCTAGTAGGGCAAGATGGATTTCTATAACTCAGTGCCTGTATATTTTTTTATAAGCAGTTTTTAAAACTTTAAGTTCCAGATATTTTTCCTTCTTCCCTCCTCATCCACCCCCACTGACACGACAAGAAATTCAATATGGGTTGTACATACGTAGTTACACAAAACATTTCCATAGTAGCTATATTGTGAAAGACTATATTTCCCTCCATCCTATCCCACCCCTCACTAATTCAATTGTCTCCTTTGACCCTGTCATTTTCAGAAGTGTTTTCTTCCAACTACCTTCTCCCCCAAACTGACCTCCCTTCTATCATTCCCCCTTTCATCCTCTTCCCCCTATTTTTCTGTAGGGTAATATACCCAATTCAGTGTGTATATTTTTCCCACCTTAAGCTAAATTCAATGACAGTAAGTTTGTCCCATTCCTGTTATACACCTCCATTGAAATAATTTTCTCTTACCTCTTTTATATTAGATAACTTACCCTAATCTATGATTCCCTTTCTACTTCTCCCAAAATGTTCTGCTCTCACCTCTTAATTTTATATTTTAGATTTCATCCCTTCATATTCAACTCATCCTGTTCCCTCTATGTGTACATGTACATACATATGCAAATACTCACATAAATATTTATACACACTTACACCCTCCTATACATACATATGTGTTCATACATATATATACACATATGTGTATATATGTATATGAGTGGGTGGATATACATACATAAACACACACACACACACATATAGATAGATACACATTCCCTTAAACTGTTCCAATACTGAGAAAAAACTTATGAGCTACAATGTCCTTTTTTTCCATGGAGGAATGTAAATAGTTCAACTTATGATTTCTTTTCTCTGTTTGCCTTCTCATGCTTTTCTTTCTTCTTGTATTTGAAAGTCAAATTTTCTGTTCAGCTATGGCTTTTTCATCAAGAATGATTGAAAATGGGTGGCTAGGTGACATAGTGAATAGAGCACCGGCACTGGAGTCAGGAGGTCCTGAGTTCAAATCTGGCCTCACACTTAACAAAAAAACTAGCTGTGTTACCCCAATTGTCCTCCAAAAAGCAAAAAAAAAAAAAAAGAATTCTTGAAAATGCTGTACTTGATTGAATGACCAAATTTTCCCCTGAAGCATTATCCTCAGTTTTACTGGATAAATTATTATTGGTTTTAATCCTAGCTCCTTTGAGCTCCAGAATGTCATATTCCAAGCCCTTCAAACCCTTAGTGTAGAAGCTGCTATGTTTTGTGTTATACTGATTTTGTTTCCACAATACTCAAATTGTTTCTTCCTGACTGCTTGCAGTATTTTCTCCTTGACCTGGGAAATCTGGAATTTGCTACAATATTCCTAGGAGTTTTCTTTTTGGGGTCTTTTTCAAGAGGAGATCAGTGAATTCTTTTAATTTCTATTTTACCCTCTGGTTCTAGAATATCAGGGCAACTTTGCTTGAAAATTTCTTGAAATATGATGTCTAGGCTCTTTTTTTTATCATGGCTTTCATGTAGTTCAATACTTTTAAAATAATCTCTCCTGGATCTATTTTCCAAGTCAGTGGTTTTTCCAATGATATATTTCATACTGCCTTTTATTCTTTCATTTATTTGCATCTGTTTTATAGTATCTTCAATTCTCATGAAGTCATTAGCTTTCACTGGCTCAAATCAAATTTTGAAGGAATTATTCTCTTCTGTGTTGTTTTAAAATTCTTTTTCCATCTGGCAA
Source organism: Petaurus breviceps papuanus (assembly GCF_028583685.1). Lineage (NCBI taxonomy): Eukaryota > Metazoa > Chordata > Mammalia > Diprotodontia > Petauridae > Petaurus > Petaurus breviceps. The sequence goes on from NW_027186320.1 coordinate 3,658,679, forward strand.
ATTTGTCTTTTTAAGGCATTCTTCCCCTTGTTGACTTTTTGGGCATCTTTTTCCATTTGAATTAGTTGATTTTTTAAGGTGTTATTTTCTTCAGTCAGGAGCTTGACTTGCTTTTCTTGATTTTCTTGCATCATTCTCATTTCTCTTCCCAATTTTTCCTCTACTTCTCTTACTTGGTTTTCAAAATTCTTCTTCAGCTCCTCTATTTCCTGTATCCAATTAACATTTTTCTTGGGAGCTTTTGATGCAAGAGTTCTGACTTCAGTGTCTTCCTCTTGTTCCATGCTTTGATCCTTTTTGTCCCCCCAAAAGAAGGCTCTGATATGACTGTGTTTCCTATTCTTGCTCATGTTGCCAGTCAATTTCTCGACTTTTGAACTCTTTGCCATGGTAGAACTGTGCTTTCAGAAAGGAGAGAGATGTGTCCCAAATCACTGGGGGTTTGCAGCTGCTAGAGCAATTAGGAGGGTGACCTCTCTACAACCCCAACAGGCTCTCGCACCTGGCCACACACTCCAGGACTGCCATCTAAGACTGCCACCCAGATCCAAGCAGGTTAAAGCAAGCATGATTACCCTCTTTATGGTCACTTGGTCCCTCTACAATCTGCAGGCCAGGATCTCCTGAGGCAGCCATGTGCAGCCACCATGCCTCCAGCTACTTCTCACACTAGTGGCAGAGGCCTGACCACACTCTTCTGTCCACCATGTTCCAACAGAGTTCCACACTGACCTTTACTTTTTATTTGGTGTTTATGTTTTTAAAAGTCTGGAAACTGCCACAACTAGTGGTACTTCTCTCTTCTGAAGACTGATCCAGCTGCTGCTGCTCAGTGCAGCCCTGGGGCTAAACCTGCAGTTCATGTGTAGCTGGGCTTGGCTCCCAGCTTTGTGCAATAACCCCTTCCTGCCTGCCTGCCAGGCTGCCTTCAGCAGGAGATATGCTTGTATCTGTACCTTTGTGAGTTTGTAGCTCTAAAATTTGTTTAGAGTCATTTTTCACATGTGTTAGAGGAGGTGGAAACCAGAGCCATGGCAAAGTCCTGTTTCTACTGTGCCATCTTAGCTCTGTCCCGCTCTTATGTTTTTATTGCTCCAACTCTGAATTAGTTCATAGAATCCTTCCTGGGTTTTTCTCTTAGGATACAGAAGAAATAAAAAAGTATATTTAATTGTGGAAACCAATATAAACTCATGGAGGTCGACCTGGAATGATGAATTTAATTTCAATGGTTGGAAGTGATGGAGGGAAATTCATACAGTGAAATATATAGAGAATATTTCAAATAGAAAGAAACATAGGACCCAAAGTGCAAAAGCAGAGAAGTGTGGGACATATCTGAGAAGTAGTTAATGATTCAATTAAGTTGTGGTATTACGTATGTACCTATGGATAGCAGAAGATAAGGCCAAAAAATTTGTCTCAACATAAAGTCAGAATTTCAACTTCCCTGAATGTAAGACTATATCATTTGTAGGTCATAACAATAGCAATTGGGAAGCTTCAAATGTTGATGATCTGGGGAATGGCAAAACTGAGTTAAATTTTAGCAAGATTTATCTGATAACATTTTATAGATTGTTTTGAACATCAACAGACTGGACACTAGAGAAACAGTTAGGACTTTATTATTTTAGTAGAGATTCAATGATGTCCTGAACTAAATGAGTTGCAGTAGAAATGTAAAGGAAGGGAGACATACTAAAAGTACTAAAAAGACTGCATGTATCCATCTCTAGTATGAGTACATTGCTTACATCAGGGCTGGGGAACGTGCCACCTTGAGGCCACACATGACCTGCTTGGGTGTAGCCTTTTGATGGAATCCAGGTTCTATAAAACAAATACTTTTTGTAAGTGGGTTTGTTTTGTGAAGTTTGTATTCAGTCTAAGGGCTAAACTTGAGGACCTAGAGGCACACATGTGGCCTCAAGGCTACAAGTGGTGTACCACTGGCTTATAGTGTTAATTACCATGAATGATTATTGAGTTCCTTCCATTTGCCAAACACTCTGTATGGCTCTAGGGATAGAAACAGCAACAGCAAAAGTCTGCCCTTAGAAATATACATTCCATAGTGAAAACAGTAAGAACACCGAAAAGTAAATAGCTCATAGAAACAAAATGTATGCAAAGTTTTGTTATTAATTTTGGGGAAAGGGGACAAAAGGGTGATGACAGACACCAATAGTTTTATGTAACAGTAAATACTTAATATTCAAGAAAATAGAAATTCTAAGTAGAGAAGTGAGGAGAAGGCCATTTCAGGCATGGCAGGTGTGGGGGCAGATTATTCATAAACAAGGAATCTGGAAATAAAATACTGAGTATGAGGAACATTTAATAGAACAGTTTGGCTACATCATGATATGTGAGAAGATTACTAATGTGTAATATATCTGGAAAGGTAGGGTGTTCAGATTGGGAAGGGTTTTATTTGCTTAACTGATGAGTCTGATTTTTATACTAAAGGCAATAAAGAAGCACTGGAGTTTTTGAGCAATGGAGTAATGTTTTTAGCTATTCTAAAAAATTCTTTTGGAGAATGGATGAAATGAAAGGCACCTCCCTAAAGAAGAGACGTTTTAAATTTCACAAAAATGCAATATGGAGGAAGAATTCGAATGGGGAAAGTCTTAAGACAGGGAAACTAATTAGGAGAAAATGATGAGGACTGAAAATGGAATTGTGTTTCCATGAGTGGAGAGATGGGGACATGGAACATATACATGTAGAATTGGTGAGTTGCCAACTGATTGGATAGATAAGAGGATGAGGGAGAAAGAAGAGGCATGGTTGTGAAACTATCTTTGGAAAGGAATAAAGAAGAAAATAGACTACATTGATGTAATAATTTTACATCTATCTTAGTATATTTAGGCATATTTCAGACAGAGTTTATCTACAGAATGCAAGCAAATCCAAAGATGGTTCTGTATAAAGAAACTGTCTTTTCCTGAATTTAATATAAATAATTGTCTATATAGTACAAAAAAAAGAAGAACACAGACAATGAGATAAGTTAAAACAGGTAGCTTTTCATTTACTCTCAAAAAATTCTGACAATTCAATTTCAGGGTAGTGACTTCAATAGTCTACATCGCCAGCAAACAAAACTAAATGTGTGTGAATGTGTGTTATGCACATAGGTATGTTCTATTATGAAGTTGGAAAAATCTAGACATCAATTCTAGAAGTTGTACAAAAAAGAGGGTAGTATGTCTGCACATCTGGAATCATCCCCAGAAAATTTAATTCACATTATTGAACACTGGGAGAAAGTAAAGAAATATAAAATTTTTTCATGTTATTTCCAATTTATCTTGTAATATATTTAAGGTAATAAGGGTGATCAATGGAGCATATGAGTTCATCAAGAAGCAGCAAAAGCAATTTATCTAAAATGTTGCCTTATTTATCTTTAATCTACAGCCATGAATGTGCCTCATCATTATGATCTATTAACTATTATGTTTGTAAGGGGAAAAAAATCAAAGATTTCTAGACCATCTTTGCTATATTGTAACATGTTCTTATCTGAAAAAAAGGACACATTTCACAGTAGAGAAATATTTCCCCTCCTGTATTAAAAAAATAATATTACATTTGAATATGGTTTGTCCTTGTGCTCTCACATACAGATTAAATGGACTGAAGTTTGTTCTTGAAATTATCCACTAATGAAAATTTTTCAAAAAAAATATCATTAATAGAATTCCCTAAAAACTATCTATTGCTTGAATTCTTCCGATGAGACTTTAGGCTATGAAAAATGATCCTTTATGTCATATTGCCTAAAAAGCATCAGGTTGTTCTTTGCATTCCATCCTGGTTATTTCCAAACTACTTGCAAAACCTCCTCTTCCCACTTCTTAGTTCACCAATGGAGACATTTTAAGGGCAGTGTTGTCTTGATTGCTTGTGTTTTTTTCCCTAGCTTTTAAAAGTATACCTAGTGCATAGTAAGTAATTAATCAATGCTTTTTCATACATTCCCCCAAATTGAAATAGTTCATTTTTAAATAAGAGGATTAAGTTGTTAACTATTCTTGTGAGAAATAATTGTAATAGAGTGAAGAGAATGCATTTTCCTCTTTCTCACACAGCATACTTAAGAAAATAATGATAGCTTGAATTTGATCGAGTTGGAAATTAATTCTACCTAGTACATTCCTAGAAATAAATTATATATTTTCTTAAGTTGTAATAGAAAAACCTGAATTGACCCTGTGATCAAATGTTATTTCTTTCATTTCCAAGTGTTAAAGCTTCATGTTTAGATTTTATATAGCCTCATATATTTACAAGTATCACAAAAGTCAGAGTATGGAAGCACTCCCCAGATTCCCTTGAAAACAACTTTAAATCAAGCCTCTAAATGGATTCTGTAATGATAGAACCCATAAAAATATGGAGAGAAACAATTTTCCATCTTAAGATCACTTAGCAAGGAAAGCTCTGTCTCACTTAGGCAAAAGGGGACTTCAGCCCAAAGTACATGGTGTATGGCAAGCCAGTGGGAGGCTCTTAGCCACAACATAGACAGTAACCAAGCACCCTGAATCCTAGCTCAGTAGGTTAGTGGCATATCAGGCCCAAGTTGAGGCCACCTGTGCCACTGCATCAGGGAAACTACCAGGCCAGAAACACCCAGAATAACGGGTGTGACTAGGTCAGGCCACCCCAGGACATTGGGAAAGCCTTGAACTCCAAAAGCCCTAACTCAGTAAGCTAGTCACCAGGGCCCTGGACACAGAACAAGAAGTTTTGGACAGTGTCCCTTTTGCCCCAGGAGCAAAGCTCCACTTTGAAAATCGCCAAATAGACTAAAAAATGAGCAAAAAGCAGAAAAAAATCCCTGATCAAAGAGAGCCACTATGTGGAAAAGCAAGATAATAAAACAAACTTAGAAGAGGACAAAAATGGTAAAAATACCCATGTGCAAATACTCAAAAAGGTATATGAATTGATCTGAAGCCTAAAAAAGTATTCGTGGAATAGTTCAAAAAAAGAGTCAATAAATTAGAAACGAAATAAAAAAATGACTTAAGAAAATAATTGCTTAAAAAATACAAGTAGCCAAATTTGGTGGAAAAGATACACTGAAGAAAACACCTCCTTAAAAAGTAGAATTGGGGGACAGAGACAAGATGGCACCATAGAAGCAGGAAAACTCCATGAATTCACCCCATAACCACCTCAAATAGCTAGAAAATATGACTAAATTTTTTAGAGCTACAGAACCCACAAAGATAGAGAGAAACAAATCGTTTTTAGAAGACAGCTTGGCAGGCCAGCAAAAGGGCTCATCACAGCACACTGGAAGCCAAGCCCAGCCCTGCGTGAGTTCACAGTTTTAGCCCCAGGGCAGCCCTAACCAGCAGAGGCTTGAGGGACTTAGGGAGAGTGGATAACCAGCATCTGCAGCAGTTTCCAGAATTATCAATCCATAAAGGACAAAGGCAAAGTAAAAGATCAGTGTGGACTTTGGTAACAGGGGGACCCAGAGTGTGGTCTGGCTTCTGCCCCTGGGGTGAGAAGGCAAGACATGGCAGAAGTGCTGCTGTCATCGTCGCGAAGCTGCACCCACAAGGCTGCAGATCATAGGCATATGAAGGTACCAGTCTGAGGGGTAATCACTCTTGCTTTAACCTGCTTCAATGTGTATAGCTGTCTTGGATGGATGTCGTGTGGTTTGTGACCAGGTGCCAGAGCCTGTGGAGGCTTCAGAGGTGGCACTCAACTAAGACCTCCAGAAGCTGAGAAAACCCCAGCAATTTGGTACAAAGCTCTGTTCTCTGGAAGCAGAGTTCTACTGTGTCAAAAAGCTCAAAAGTCAAGTAATTGATTGGCAACATGATCAAGCAAAGGAAGCAAAGCAAGCCCAGCAATCAAACCTTAGATTCCCTTTTTGGGGACAAAAAGGATCAAAGCATGGAATAGAATAAAGGTACATAATTCAGAACTCCTGCACTAAAAACTTCCAAGAAAAATATGAATTTGTTACAGGCCATAGAGGAGCTCAAGAAAGATTTTGAAAATCAAGTGAGAGAAGTGGAAGAAAAATTGGGAAGAGAAATGAGAATGATGCAAGGAAATCATGAAAAGAGACTCAACAACCTGACTAAAGAAAATAACACCTTAAAAAACAGGCTAAATGAAATGGCAAAAGAGGCTCAAAAAGCCAATGAGGAGAAGAATGAAAGCCAAATTTGCCAGATGGAAAGAGAATCTCAAGAGCTCACTGAAGAGAATAATTCCTTCAGAATCAGACTGGAGCAAATGGAAGCTATTGATATTATGAGAAATCAAGACACTATTAAACACATCCAAACAAATGAAAAAAAAATAGAAGGCAATGTGAAATATATAATTGGAATAACTGCCCCCCTGGAAAATAGATCCAGGAGAAATAATTTAAAAGTTATTGGACTACCTGAAAGCCATCATCAGAAAAATAACCTAGAATCATCCTTCAGGAAATTCTCAAGGAAAATTGACCTGATATTTTAGAAGCAGAGAGCAAAATTGAAATAGAAAGAATTCACTGATCACCTCTTGAAAAAGACGACAAAAAGTAAACTCATAGGAATATTATAGCCAGGTTACAGAGTTCCCAGATCAAGGAGAAAATATTACAAGCAGTCAAGAAGAAACAATTTGAATATTGTGGAAACGTAATCAGGATAACACAGGATCTAGCAGTTTGTACATTAAGGTATCAAAGGGCTTGGAATATGATATGCCATAGTTCAAAAAAGCTGGGACTTAAAGCCAAGAATCACCTACCCAGCAAAACTGATTATAAAGTTTCAGGGAGAAATATGGACATTCATTAAAATAGAGCACTTTCAAGAACTGTTGAATAAAAAACCAGAGTTGAATAGAAAATTTGACATTTAAATACAGGAAGCAGGGGAAAGTAAACAGGGGAAAAAATCATAAGGAACTTATCAAAGTTGAAATCTTTATATTATTACATGGAAGAAAATGATCATTGTAACTTATGAAACTTTTCTCATTCAGAGGATTTTTTGAAGAGATAATAAATATATATATATATATATATATATATAGAGAGAGAGAGAGAGGTATACATATATATATATATATATGTCTATATAGGAGGGTATGTGTGAGTATGAATACATATATGAGTGTGTGTATATATGTGTCCAGGTGTACACAGAGAGAGGGCACAGGATCAATTGAATAGGAAGGGCTGATATTAAAAATAAATAAAAGTAAGAGGTGAGAGAGGAATATAATGAAAGGAGATAGGAGAAATAGAATAGGGTAAGTGATCTCATATTAAAGAGGCAAAGGAAAACTGTTACAATGGAGTGGAAAACAGGAAGGCAAAAGGGAATGGGTCAACCTTACTCTTATTTAATTTGGCTTAAGGCGGGAATAACGTACACAATAAATTTGGTATCTTACCCTACAGTAAAGTAGGGGGGAAGGGGATAAGAGGAAGAATGATAGAAGGGAGGGCAGATTGGGTTGAGAACATAGTTAGAAACAGACACTTTTCAAAAGGGATATGGTCAAAGTAAATAATAGAACAAGTGGGTGGCAGCATAAGAAGGAGAGAAATATAGTCAGTCTTTCACAATATGTTCACTATGGAAATGTTTTGTGTAACTATACATGTACAACATTTATTGAATTGATTATCTTCCCAGTAAGGTTGTGTGATGAGGGAAGAAGGGAAAGAATCTGCAATTCAAGTTTTAAAATAATAATGATAATAATAGTCTTCATTATTATTTTACATGCACTGGGAAATAAGATATACAGGCACTGGGTTATGGAGATACACCTTGTCCTACTGGAAAGTTGGAGTGGGAGTGGGGGAGTATACAATAGAGAATAGATTGGGGAGGGGGTATTAAGTGGCACAGCTGTACTGGGGTGGTGGGCAGGGGAAAGACAGGAAGAAAATTTATAACTCAAAATCTTGTGTAAATGAATGTTGTATACTAAAAATAAATATTTAAAAAAAAAGTAGAATTGGCCAAATGTAAAAGGAGGCACAAAAGTTAAATGAAGAAAATAATTATTTAAATGTTTAGTATTATGCAAGTGGATGCTAATGACAAAGTGAGACATCAAGATTCAATCAAACAAAAGCAAAAGAATGAAAATATAGAAGAAAATATAAAATATTTCACTGGAAAAAATAACATCTGACTTTGAAAATATATTCAGGAATGATAATTTAACAATTTTTGGATTATCTGAATGTCATGATCATAAAAACAGCCTGGACTGCATCTTTCAAGAAATTATCATGGAAAACTACCTGATATTCTAGAACCAGAGGATAAAATAGCCAATGAAAGAATCCACCAAAAACTTTCTGAAAGATATCCCAACAAATATTGTAACCTCAATTATTTGTGTGTTTCTCCTTTTCTTTTTCTTTTTTATTTCTGTTTCCTCTTTCATAACATCTCTAATGTGGAATTGTTTATGTGATTTTACATGTATAACCTATATCAGATTACTTGCCATCTTGGGGAAAAGGGAAAGGAATGAATGAGGAAGGGAGGAAAAGTCTGGAACTCAAAATTTTATAAAAATAAATGTTGAAACTATCTTTACATGTATTTGGAAAAAGTAAAACACTATTTACCAAAAAAAAAAAAGAATGGATCAATAAGTCAAACAACAAATTATAAGAACAATTATTTCATCAAAGAAACAACAATGAGACAATTTACCAAAACTTATGGAATACAGCCAAAGCACTTCTTAGGTGAAATGCTTTATCTGTAAATGTTTACAGGAATAAATCTGAAGATGGAGCCAATCAGTGAATTAGGCATGCAACTAAAAAAGGTAATAATTTAAATATCAAATTAGAAAATCTGAAAATCAAAGGAGAGATCAAAAAAATTTGAAATTAGGAAAACTATTGAACTAATATCTAGAACTAAGTGCTTTTTTCATGAAAATTTAAAATATGCACTCCTTTCAAAAATTTGAAAAAAAAAATACCAAATTATCAGTAGCAAAAATGAAAATGGTTAATCTCCTACTGAAGAAAGTAATTGAAATAATAATTAGGAGCTATTTTGCCAACTGTATGCCAATAAACCTGACGATCCAAGTGAAAAGAATGTATATTTACCAAAATGCAAATTCCCCAGGTTAACAGCAGAGGCAATAAAATACTTAAGTAACACCATGTTAGAAAAATAAATTCAACAAACTCTAAAAAATATTTGCAAGACCAGATGTATTTACAAGTGAATTTTACCAAATACTGAAAGAACATTTAATGGCAATACTATATAAACTATTTGGAAAAATAGGTGGAGTCCTACCAAATTCTTTTCATAATAGAAATACAGTGCTGATGTCTAAACAAGGAAGAGCCACAACAGAGAAAGAAAATGATAGACCAATTTACCCTAATGAATATTGATATAAAGATTGTAATAGGAAACAGATTATGGCAAATAATCATGAGGATAATACACTATGACCAGTTGAGATTTATACCAGGAATGCAGGGCTCATTAACATTATGAAAACTATCAGTATAATTTACCATATCAATAAAACAAATAACAAAAATCAGTGGAATTTTCTTTCAAATGATAAGCAGTATCTATCTGAAATCATCAACATCATTGTATGTAATCAGAATAAGCTAGAAGCTTTCCCAATAAGATCGAGGGTGACACAAGGATACCCATTTGTGATAGTAATGGCAATTAAAGATTCCCCTGTATTGGCTTGGTTTTCAAATTGATTGTGTTAAAAACCAGAGCTTGTTAATCCCACCTGTGGGATGGACTTGTTGATGTGAAAAGAAAGTCCTGAACTGGGAGGAGCTGGTGACATAGATTTGGAGAGGCAAGAGAGAGGCAGAAGGACTTTTTGGAAGCAGCACCTCGTGGAAGCAGAGAGAGAGACTGAGAAGGATTGCTGAGTGCCACTTTGAATTGCCCTGGACTTTTGAGACCTGCCCCCTGAGCTGCCAAGGACTGAGGAGACATGGCTGTTTTGCTGGTACTTTGTCTGTCTGTTTTGATGTTGTTTTGCCAGATTTGTCCACTGGTGAAGGACAGTGCTGTTGTTGCAGGGGTCTGGGAACCTTTCTGTTGGTTCAGAAGCCCTGAAGAAGGATTTTCTTGTTGTATGTTTACAGAAATCCTGGGAGAGGGTTTTGCTAACGTTTTCAGGGGTTCTAGGACTGTTCTACAGACAGAGGATGAATTAATGAAGGGACTGGCAATTTATCTTGTGGCCTTGCTAAGCCTTGTCTCCCCAGGAACTAAGATTGCTGAGAACTTGCCTCATTTAGACCAGGGACTTTGTAATTGATTGAATGATTGGAAGGTCCTGGGGTGGGGTAGTCCTTGGAGATTATTTAATCACACTTAGCAAATGCTGTATTTTGAGTGATGCCATGTTTTGATCTCTGTTCTTGGTTTGGTCACTGAATAAAATGGAGAGCACCTATGCTGGTATTCTGAACCTTGGGGAGTTGCCTTTCCTTGGCATTATATTACACCATCATAACCACTTTTATTCAATATTTTACCAGAAATGATAGCTTTAGGGATAAGAGAGGGAAAAGAAATAAAAGGAATTAGAATAGGATATGAGGAAAGAAAAATATCACTCTTTGCAGGTGCTATGACGGTATATTTACACAATATTAGAGAATCAACAAAGGTAATATTCAAAATAATTAACAACTTTATCAAAATTGCAGGATATAAAATAAACTCACCTAAATCATCTGTATTTCTATTACCAACAAAGCCCAGCAGCAAGTTAGAAAGATAAATTACATTTAAAATAAATATATACAATATTAAACATTTGGGAGTCTAACTGAAAAGACAAACAAGATAAGTAAATGAAGACAATAAAAACATTTTACACAAATAAAATCAGATCTAAACAATTGGAAACAAATCAATTGCTAAAGGATGGGCTGAGATAACATAATAAAATGACAATTTTATCTAATTAAATTTACTTGTTCAGTGCCATATCAAACTACCAAATAATATTTTATAGAGCTAGAAAAAATAAAAACAAAATTCATCTGGAAGACAATAGGTCCAGGATATCAAAGGAATTAATGAAATAAAAAATCTCAAAGGAAGTTGTCCTAGCCATACCAGATGTAAAACATATTATAAAGGGGCAAACATCAAAACTACTTGCTACTAGTTAAGAAATGGTGTGGTGGATCAGTGGAGTAAGTTAGGTACATAGATACACATACACACACAAGTAGGAAATAATTAAACAATCTCCTCTTTGATAGAAACAAAGACTACAGTTTCTTGAAGAAGAACTCATTTTGTGACAAGTAATGCAAGGAAAACTGGAAAATAGTACAGTGAAAACAAGACATTGAACAACGCTTCATATCCTATAGCAAGAGAAAGTCAAAATGGATACATGATTTACACATAAAATACTATCATAAGCAAATTAGGAGAACAAGGAATATTTGACCCATCAGATCTACAGAGAAAGGAAATGGTTATTACTAAACAAGAGTTAAAGAACCTTATGCAGTGAAAAATAGATAATTTTGACTAAATTAAATTTGAAAGGTTTTTGCATGACCAAAACCAATACAACCAAGATTATAAGGAAAGCAGGAAGCTGGGAAATATCTTTATAGCTCCTGTTTCTGATAAAGGCCTCATTTCTTAAATATATGGAGATCTGCGTCTAATGTATAAGAATAAAATTGACAAATGGCTAAGGAGAAATTAAAGCTATCTATAGTTACATAAAATGATCTAAATCACCATTAAATAGGTGAATGCAAATTAAAACACCTCTCTAGTACCACCTTGAATGAAAAAATGTTGAAGAATGTGTGGGAATATTGGAATATTAATGCATTTTTGTGCAGTTGAGAACTGATCCAGCCATTTTGGAGAGAAGTCTTTATTATGCTCAACAGGCTATAAAACTGTGCATATTCTTAGATCCTGCAATTCCACCACTACATCTGTATCCCAAAGAGATAACAACAAAAGGGAAAAGGACAGTCATGTACAAAAATATTTATAGGAGCTTTTTTTTTTTTTGTGGTGGCCAAGAATTGGAAATTGAGGTAATAGCCATCAATTGGGGAATGGCTGAGTAACTTGTGGTATACAATTGTAATGGAATACTATTCTTTTTTTGTTTGTTTGTTTTTAAAGCAATTGGGGTTAAGTAACTTGCTCAAGGTTACAAGGCCAGTTATTATTTCTGGATGTGGTGCTAAGTATCTGAACCTGGATTCGATACCCAGGTCATCCCAACACTGGACCCGGTACGCTTACTTGCTGTGTTACCTGGCCACCCCAATGGAATATTATTCTTCCATATGAAATGATGAACAGGAAGATTTCAGAAAGAAGCAAAAAAAAAACCCTTGGAAAGACTTATGTTAAATGATGCTGAGTGAAAAGAACAGAATTAGAAGAACTAGTACACAAGAATACCAATATTGTGTGATGGTTAACTATGACAAATTTAGCTCTTCTCACCAGTGTAAAGTCCCAAGATAATTCCAAAAGACCCATGATGGAAAATGCTACGGACATCCAGTAAAAGAATTGTCGTCTTTTTTTTTTTTTAAGCAATCGGGGTTAAGTAACTTGCTCAAAGTTCCATGGCCAGTTATTCCTTGGTGTGGTGCTAAGTATCTGAGCCCAGATTCAATCCCCAGGTTATCCCGACACTGGAGCCGGTGCTTTTACTCGCTGTGCTACCTGGCTGCCCCAAATTGTCAAGTCTTAATGCATACTGAAGAATTCTATTTTCACTTTTTTTTTCTCATGATCCCCCCCCACACATTTTTTTCTGATTCTTCTTTTACAACATGACTAATGTGGAAATGTGTTTAACATGATTCTACATGTATAACCTATATCATATTGCTTGTTGACTTGTGGAATGAGTAGAAAAGGGAGGTGGGATTAAAAATTAGAATTCAATATCTTAAAAAATGAATTTTAAAAGCTATCTTTATATGTAAACTAAAAAAAGACTATTAAGTGGGGAAAATAAACAAACAAAATAAAATAAATAAGTAATGGAAGCAAATGCTAAATTTCAATCAAAGATTATTAAAAATAAAGATGTATTATTTCTCATCTCCCCAAAAAATCACAGTACTATATTTTTATAGATTCATTAAAATTGTGCATACTGGAAACATGTGGAAACTTTATATGTTCTTAAATAGCAAGGAATTACTTTATCTCCCCCTTCTTTTTTTTAACCTCTTATAGTCATCAGCTAACAATTCTTCCTTCCCTACAGTTTCTCAAAGAAATTTTTCCTCTTTGCCCAGGTTAATTCCTCTATTTTAACTTTCAGTATCATAGCTTCTCATGTCCTTACATAAGTCATTTCTCCTATTACTCAGCTTCAATTTCTCCCTCTTTGTTTGCTCCTGCCTGGCTTACTAAACATGCTCAGATTAATCTTGAAAACAAAAGAAAACAACATTAATCCTTCTAGGTTTAGAATTTATTCTATCTTTTAATGTTAATTATCATTTCACTGTGAACAATTAGCAAAAAAGTAGTTTAAACACTCTCATGACCCATTGAATCCTCAACTCCTTGCAAATCTGATTTTTGTTCTCACCTCTCTACAGAAACTGTTTCTTCCAAGATCATTATTATTTTGAAACTGCAACAGAAGTGATAACTTAAGAATGAATATATTTAGATTTATTGTTATTTCAGGTGCTTAGCAAGAATTCTTGACAGACTGTATCTGACTAAATAAAAAAAATGAAACTTTTATTTACTCAAAAAAAAATAATGGAGAGCACCAGGATTATGAAGCACCAGGGGAAATGCCTCACTCTGGAAAACATACAAATTGTCGAAAATATTTACTATAAATTGTATGTAGAATCTTAAGAAATAAAACTAAAATATAATTTCTGAAAGAAATTGTTGCTATTTTATTACATATGAAACCACAAGTTCTTTCTTTAGAGAGCATAGTCTACGTGCAAAGAGATTTCATTCTTCCCTCCCTCCCCATATTACCCTAGACTTCTCCCATCTTCCTCCCCCGCAATTTAAAACAGGAAAGGGTATTTCTCCCAGATATCATCCATTTATTTGTATTCTTACCACTCAAACAATTTTTACTAAGATCTTCTTTATGGTCCCCAAATCAACTTCTCTTCTCCCTTGTTGTAGAAGACTACCTAGAACCTAGAAATTAAAAGAGACATGCCTCTGGCTAAAAACAAGGGAAAACTTGTCCTGGAAGAAAAGGAAATCCAGGAAATCTAGTATAAAATTTGCTGTGCAGAAAATAAATGAATGAATGAATGAATGAAGTAGATAAGTAACTAAATAGAGAAACAAACAAATAAATTCTGCTGTTGGGGAAATTTCTAAGTATTATATACAGTATTATTTGTAATCTACACATAGCTCTTGATTTCCCAGTTAATGGAAATTATTAATATCTCAATGAGGATATAAATCAGTGAGCTATTTATATTCCCTGAATTCAGTACTACCATTGGCTTCAACCATTTCCTCCCCAGACTCAACCAATATATAGATGATGTGATTTCCAACATTCATGACTCCTCTTTGTGTATGTGTGTGTTTCTGTTTGTGAAGAAGAAAAATGAAACATTTTAAATAAGTATTTTAAGAGGATAGCTAGCAACTATATACATGTAAAATACACAATTTAAATAAATTATGTAAACATAATATATGCATTTACTTTATGAAAGTATAGTTAGACATAGATATACTGTTGATATAGATATAATTTCTTAGCATATACATTCACAGGAATGGAACAGATAATTGAGATAGATTCATAAGGTTATCCACTTTCCAAATTCCCTATTGTCAGTTACCATAGAAAGTGTCTTTCATTTTTTTTGCTACTACTGCTGTCACTGTCTCCATTTCTGCTTCATAGATGTCTGTCTATTTCTCTCCTGCTACAGCTAAAACATACTCTGACAGAAACTTATATTTTCCAAATACAGTGAGTAGTATCTCAGTGTCATACAAAGCTCACAAAACCATCAATCCTGGTGTCCTTAGCAATGACCTGAACTTTTTCTCTGAGCATATAGACCAAGACTAACTGGATAAATTGTTCCACATATCTCTTTTGAGGCAGATATACTCTTGGCCATTTAAATTATAATCTCCTTGGAGGCAGGAGCTATCTTCTCTGTCTCTTAGTCCTCATAGTGCATAGCAGAGTACTAAGTATGTTTGTATGTTTTGCTGAACTAGGTAGTTTTCCTGATATCTCACAGGCTCCATTGTTTCTTCCTTTTTCCTCTCAATCAAAATTTAATGTGTTTACTTAATCAGATTCAGCTTGTCAGTAATCTACTTTCTAGGTGTGTAAAAATATTAATAACCCCAAAAGTACTAGCCCTTAACAGATTCATTCTGTGGTAGTTTCCAAATAATAAGATTGGCAGAAATAGTTTCTGTAGAGAAGTGGAGGCAGACATCGGATTACAAGAAATGAGTGGATGTGAAGAAATTCAAACTATTCTTGCTAATTGTTTGCAGTGAAGTATTTTACAGTGAAAGGCACTCTAGAATACCGCAGGGTTAAAAAGAGAGAGTTTGAATTTGTTGCTTGTTTTTTCTTTCAATTTTTATTTTCATTATTAGGGAGACTATATTATGTTGAGTAAGCAGAGAATGAACTTGGAAAGAGGGATAAATTGAAGTTGAAGCCATATAACAGATAATGAATAAATATTTATTGAATGAATGAATGAATGAGAAATGGGCAAATAGACCATAAAAGGGGACAGTAATATATCCAACACTGCCCACAACTGGGCTATGCTCTTTCCTATCCCTCCTTTCTCTAGAAGTAAAGCAAAGTTGGACAGAAAGAATATATCTCAAATTCCTATTGTCTCCTGGCCACAATTAAAGGAAGAAAATGATGAGAAGACTCCTACATTCACCAGGATGAAGAGATAGATAATTTGGGAGAAAACAACTTGCAATAGGATGACCTTTAAATTTTACAGTCTACAATTTCTGTATAAAAAGATTTTTTTTCTATGTCATAATCTTTTCTAGCATATAAGGCAATTCATCTCTGGTTTTGGGGCTGGTGACAATATCATGTATCTTCTATATCTCAGCCTTGCCAGAGATAATGAACAATCTTGCTTCCCCCTTCCAAGGATAGTCAGTTTTAAATTAAAGGTGCTGTGCACTACTCAAGAAAGAAAGCAACCCCTCATTATTAACAAAATGAATCATTGGTCATTCTATCTAGACCCCTGTGTGGATAAGTTAAATATTATGGCTCCTCATTCTAAGGGACTTATCATCATCATCTATCATTATTATGTTGACAAAAAGGACAGGGCAGAATTCCCTAATGCCATTGACCTTTGTGTAGGTAGATTACTTAGAGTAAATACTTTAAAGAAAAAAAAATAATATTCCCCCTGTTAATGTCATAGCCCACTTCATCTCTTCTGTCAACCTAAATTCTAATGAAAAGTCAATACAACAAAATGGAGGTCTTTAATTGGAGCAAGTGAGCTGCATCTCAGGTGCCACATAGCAAATGTTGCAGTACCAAAGGGGGGAGGTTGGGAAAAGAGTTTATACAGGAAATTAAGGCAGAGAGAATGACTAGACTGCTGGTGGGAGGGGGTAGGTATCTCCTCCTTTCAATAGATGAGTTATTTCACATAAGAAGCAGAAGAGCATAAAGAAAACTTGGAAATATTGGGAGGGGAGAATTTGGGAAAATTCACAAAATAATAAAAGGCTGGAGAGACTATGTCTGGTAAGCCCCAGGAAATTCATTGATCTGGGAAATAAAACCAAGTCTGGGTCAGTTAATTCTTGGTCAACTGTTTTGGCAATTCCTACTTTTGATCAAGAAAAAAAAATTCTGGAATTTTGTTAATGATGAAAAGAAATTCCAGGGGTTAAATTTTTCTGGATCATGTTGGGTTGGGTACTTCAGTTCAGAACACCAAGATAACCAAAATACTAACACCATGACCATTGTCTTGTGAATGTGGTCTACTCTTGATGTCTGCTTCTTTTTCTGGGTTAGACAGAATTTAATATTTCCAGTAGTGTGATGGAGAGTCCATTGGGATTGGAATCCTCTTCAGGTGAGAAGATGCGCTCAACTGTCAACTCTCTTCAACTCCACAGCAGAGGGATTGGTTAGGAGGACTTAGTAGACCCAATCTATAGGTTCTAACTGCAAGGTTGACTGATTCATGATGGAGTCCCTAGCAAATGACTGAGAAATAAGATAGTTAATGTCTCACAGAGTTTTGAGTGAGTCCCAGCAGAAAGAAAACTTGATGGTGAGGAAGTTACTCAAATATATTAAAAGAAGGATAATGAAATAAATTTGCATCATACAGTCTAACACACTACCTTACATAAGCTTGATTTTCAATTATTTCAAGGCATTCAAGGAAAAACTTACTGACCTATGCTGTAAATTACATCAAGCAAGTATCACTGGCATGAGATCTAAGGATGATTAATATGTTTTAGTCTTATGGTAATGGTAGTAGACTCTGACCCTATTAAAGGGTACAGTTACCAAATGATTCAGGAACTTTGGGAGCACAATTTAATAGTACAGTCATTGTGTTAATTTAAAAAAATTTGTAAAAGCTCACTATCCTTTTATGCTCAACATGGGAGTATAGAAAGATTCTTTTCTTTTCTATTTTTTATTTTTATTTTAAAAATTAATTTGTTTGTTTACTTTTAGTTTACAGGATTCAATTCCACAACTCCTTGAGTTTCACATTTTGTCCCTCTCTCTCCCCTCCCCCCACCATCAAGTATAGGATCTAGAAATACTTTCACATTATACATTAGTCAGATTATAAAGACAGATTGTATCAGATGGAATAAAAAATGGTAAAGAGGACATAAAACCAAACAATAAAAGGGAAAAGATCGTGTGTTTTGCTTCCATCTGGATATAAACTCAGTTCTTTCTAGTTCTTTCTCTGGATGCAGTATAGAAAGATTCTAAATGTTGTTTAAGGAATATTTGCTAAATATGGAATTATTTGAACATATAACATCTCCTCAATCACTTTGTGTTAATATATCTTAGAACAAAAATGAGGGGATGGTCTTTTAAATCATTTGTCATTGATGCATAAAAATATTATGAAAGTTAATCTCATTAGCGAACTTGATTTAAAGGTATAATATGCTTTTAGCAGCATTTTTTTTACATTTTCTTTAGAAATTAATAATGATAATGCTCATACCTTTCAGGAAGAAAGGGAAAAATAAAGATAGAATTTATTATTTTCAAGGTTGACTCTGATATGTCACACTTGCTATGAAAATACAATTTTCCTAAAAATGTCATAATTGTAACATAATTAGGACTATATATATAATATTATATATACATACATATATATTATATAGAAGTTTTTAAACCTTTGTTAACCTGGCAATGAAACAAAATAATATTAATGGAAGGAAAAAAATGAAAAAAAGCAGAAGCATGCTTTAACAATATCACCAGATAATAAAAAAAAAAATTTCCAGTTGGATATCCTGTTATGAAATAAAACTTACTCAAGTATATATCAATGAATAAAATGAATGAAATAAATGAATGAATAATATAAATAAATAAAATAAAATGAATGAAAAAAATAAATACAAAGGAACAACATAATATTTAAATACTAGGAGCATGAAAACTTGAAATAATTCTGAAGCTTATAAAAAAAGACCACAGTATCTCTTTTTTTAACTACTACACCATTATTAGTGTGTGTAATGAGTCAATAACATATAATTGGAAGAATATTATTCACTGGCTTGGTTACAAAGACACTGTTTCAACTTAATAAAATCTGAATCTAAGCAGACAATGAAGCCAACTCAGTATTGTCTCCCATTGGAAGCACTTCAAACAACAAAATCCCCGGTCATTGTTCAGAAACCTTTTTGTACTCAACAAGATGAACACCAGTGGAAAAAGCTAGATAAAAAGAAAAAGACAATTTATGTAAAATATCTTTAAAAAATATCAACACTCATGTAAAGTTTAAGAATGCTGACTATCCTAAAGTCACATTAAACTACAGGTTAAATTCATTTACCATGATCCCTTGCTTGTCAACTTCCTCAGGAAACCTCTTGACATATATCTGCTGAACCTCTTCTGTTGCCTCTGTTCCCTCTCTCAATCAACAATAAGAGTTTTTTTTAGTCAAATATTCGAGAGCATATTTCCTAGGTTTATTTTGCATAAGCATATTCTCTGGATCAATGACTTCTTCCACATGAAAGGCACTTCTAACTAGGAAGATTGCTATTCCTGGGACCCCTGGCCACTGTACTCTCATAAGTTCAAGAAGTTAAACCAATGTATAGAGGGCCTTCTAACCCTGTCCTTATATCACAAGGCTACCTAATGGAATACTATGGGCATGTACCTGTTTTCCATTAATCTCACCAAGTGACCAGCTCACCTTTTCTTCCTATGATATGATTTATTTATGATATATTTTATTACTGTTGTTTTGCAGAGTGTTTTTTATTGCTTCTATGTTGTAGCTCACCCATATACATCATTTGCTTTTCCATTTCCTCAGTGTTTTTCTTCACTTATTTTTCATACTTTTGAGGGGAAGTGTCCTATGGGGTGTTTAGGAATGACAAGTAGCTCTGATGTGAAAGCATGCCAAACCCCTTTTCAGGGCTTCTCCTCAACTCAGAGGTATTTCAAGTTTTTATGCTTCTAGGATTTAAATATTATGTTGACACCTTGGTGTCAACATGCCACCTGACTCTCATTTGTGGCTTCAAAAAAAACTACAGCATTGCAGCAATCACACCCTCGTAAAACCTTCTTGGCAGAGGGCTAACCCATATTGAGGGAAATCAATATGTCTTAAATCAGTTGGTAAATTAGGGGATGTCTCCTCCCAAGCATGTGAAGACTTTCCCATAGAAATAAGAGGATATGAACAATTTGTTACAACATGATATGAAGGCAGTGAAAGCAACAATTTTGGAAAGCTTATAGCTTTATCAGATATGGAAAATGCCCAGGTCATCCAGTGAATACCAGGTTATTGTCAATTATCTTGACTTTCATGTTGGCATTTGACCCTGATGACTCTAGAAAAGAGAATGAGACTTTAGTTTAGATTTTTGCAATGCTGCCTCACTTAACTCTGATTAATGCAGGAATAAAAAAGACACATCAAAAAGTAAAAAAAAAAAAATACTTAAAAAATTTCTTCAGAAATAGTTGAATTCTGTCATGCTGCTGTGGATCAACACTGCTAAAATGTTGATACCAAAAAGAGTAGCTTTTGCTTTATAGGTCATTATTTTTCTCTCACCTCTTGTTCTTTCTTCTTCTCTATTTTCACTCTTCTTCCCATTTCACTTTCCTTCTCTTTTTTCTCTCTATATCCACCTATTTATTCCCCCCATTTTTCCCTCCCTCTCCTTTCTCTTTATCTCATCATTTCATTATTTCTTTTATTTTCTGACTCTTTCTCCCTCTGTTGTACGAGCTGAAAGGGCAATGACCATACATGGGTCTGATCCCCGCAAGGACTAGCATGGAAACTTTAGCCTACTCCATTTTTTCCAGTCTGGGTGGGTTTACCTATCCTTAAGAAGTCTGATAGACCTCTGCTCCTGGTAGTTCACCATACAAGTACCAGACAGTGTAAACAACTAAACAGCTTCAAGTTCTTCTGTAACTCAGAATCAATTAAACTCAAATGATTCACCTTAATTAGCATTCTCATCAGCAGAGACCACAAGAATGTGTCATAATGCATGGCAAGCCTTTATTTTCATTGGAAGACACTCTCCTTTATGTGATAGTTACTTTTGCATATATATCTTCCCAATCTGATCATAAGTATCAATGAGACGTTAAAGGATCGAACATGTTCCATGGAGTATGTATGGAGTTGAGCAGAACCCACTTCCTTAGTAAAGAGGGGTTGAGTTCAAAGTACAAGGGTAAACTAAAGGCTGAAATTTGCCAGTAATTAGTTACTCAATAACGCATTTCAAAAATTGAAATTAAGTAAATTTAGAGATGAAAAGGAGCTTTCATGAAAGGCCTGTCTCTGCAGAAATTATAGCACATTACAAAAAGTGTGAGAGAAATAATAACCTGTAATTCTTCTAATCTCTACTAAAAAAATAACAATAATTATCTCTAGCTCTGGCATATTGCTACAGGAACAGACACGTATCGCCCTACAAGGAGTGACTTTGTATATGTTATAGACAGGACAATACTTAATTGTGCTTAAAGGAGCTATGCCAAATTACAACAAGCTGTCTTTGCATGTCAGTGAATTCCTGCTCACTAGACATCCTCAAGAAGAGTCTGAATGACCACTTCTTCTGGATGTGCATTCCTTACCATTATAGCTTAGAATATAAGGCCACCGAGGTCACTTATAACTATTAAAGTCTACACAATCCATCTAGTAAAGCTCATTTTCTCAAATTTTAATATAGGTAGCATTTCTGGTAATAAGTATAAAAGTTATTAATGTAATAGAATAAGTTTCCACACATTAAACACTTAATGAGCTTTTATAACACTGAATAACATGATTTAGGAGACTCATGTGGTTCAAGCCCTTCCTTTTAAAATATGGGAAGTCAAAACCCAAAATCTGTGTTTTATCCAAAGCACTATAGTAAATGAATAGCAAAAGAGAATGTGAGCTTACGATCACTGACCCCAAAGTAAATACATCTCCCATTATACCTTGCCATTTTTTTGAAAGTATACAGTTACTCAGCTTCATAAGGGTGCAAAGGTGGAAATTGTTTTTACAGAGTGTATAGACATATCTATTGTTAATCTCACTGAGAAGTTTAGGGGACATTTTCTGAGACATCCCTCTTGAAATTTCATTTAGATTTTACTTTTTTAGAGAAATCTTGAGAAAACTGAACACAGATCAGAGTCTATGCCTGAGAGAAACCTTGGTCCCATAAACTAGCTTGATACCTATTTAACATGAGACAAATACTACATAGACCATTTTTTTCTCTCTAAAAAGTAGATCTCTGAAGTCTCCAGTAGGCTATCTTGCCTAGCATATCCCTTCTATTCTCTACAATGGACTGACCTTTTGAACTCTTGCCACTTGGACACATCGTTCCAATCTATTGAGATCCCATGGATGAAAGCATTTGCATCTGCAGCATATTTCTGCTAACATTTTCCGGATGTGTCCAGGTGTTTTTGCTCTTCTGACCCTTTTCTGTCTGCTGACATCTGACTCAACCCAAGCAGGTCTGCCAAGATTTCTCTGTCTTTCCATCTCTGAGGTTAATGGGTGGTTGTCCCTCTGGTTTCACAGGGAATAAAATCCAGTTTCTAGTCTATGGTTTGCCATCAGCCCTAGCAGCATGTATCCAAAAAAAGTTACATATGCAACTCACCCTAACTGATCACACACCTTTTTTATACCCAGAACAAAAAGGTGTCTCTGACCTACAGCCTGGAACAAAGCCAAATATTTCATCACCTATGAGACTTAAATGAGGTGTTCTCATCTTCAAGGAGATAGATGATAATTAGTATGCTCCAGAACAGCTCTCTCATTTTTTTTTCCCAAAGAAGTTGTCAGTGGCTATGTCCCTATCTGCCACAGGGAGAAATACAACCCTATAATCTCATCAGTTCTCTATTCCTATCTACCTTCTACTTGTAACATGTGTGTGCACAAACACATTTATAGCTATATCTAGCTAGTTATATCTGTCTACACATATATGTATATGTAATTAGATATAGCTAGCTAGCTAGATATAGATATTTATCTGTATCTGGATACAATTCTATATCTATCTGTCTATTTATCATGTGTGACCTGAACTGGATCTGGACTGATGAGTAGATATAAAACTGCTTGAGGTGGGGATGCTTGAGGTAGGGATGCAGGGTAAAAGAAATTGGATTCATGTAGTTTAAAATCATGGACAGTGTTCAGGAGATATCAAATCTTTTTGTTCATCAAATTAATGTAATAATATAGTAAGAAAAATGTTGGAAAATTAGGTTATGGACATATAACTATAACCTTCCAAAAAACAATCCACTTCCCCCAAAATGTCTATAGAAAAGAGCACAAACCAGAGATTCAAAACCACATGATCTGGAAAACCAAAATAGTAATCCATTATGTCTCATTCATCTCAGTGTCTAGCAATCAACTGCTTTAGTTCTCTCTGAAGAAAACATTGAATTTTGGATTTTTGCCTAACTGAAGTCTCTCCCAAAGAACAACATTACCTTTTTCACCTTTCCAATTTTCACCTCTACCTGTCATATATTTGCTAATAATGACTGAGTCATAGTCATGCCTTTTCTCACTTTCACTCAGATAATAAAGAAACGATGACCTTTTCTTCACAAATTCACTTCTACAGTCAAGTTCTATTTTTCCATTTACTATTAGCTCATGAGTGGAAGTGTATCTATGATCCAAATGGAACTTCCATATATGTATAGTTCAAGGAAAATTTAAACTAGCAAATGCAAAGTAAGAAATAATTTCAACAAGAAACACTCTAAAACTGTTTTTCCCCATCAAAACAATTATGTGGTAAAATGATAGCATGTCAGACACAGAATCAGGAAGACCTCAGCTCAAACTTGACCTCAGATTAGCTGTGTGACTTTAGGCAAATCATTTAACATCTGCCTGCCTTAGTTTATTCACCTAAAGAATGTGGATAATAATAACACGTATCTTAAAAGGTTGTTGGAAGGATAAAGCAAGATAATAATTGTAAAATTATAGGCACAGTGACTGGAACATAGAAAATGATGTATATCTACATGACTATCTATTTTCCTATAGATATAGGTACTTATATCTATCTATATCTGTACTAAGATTTGGATAGATACATGTAGAGAGATATACATATATATATAGACCCAGTAGAAAGATAAATCTCAATCTATCTAATTAACTATACATTTTAAATTTTATTTTTATATATAATTTATATGTCTAGTCAGTTTGTTCAGATTTTGTATAGAAACAAAAAGTTTTATTACCAATGTAGCTATTCGAATGTCTTAAGTCAAATTTAAGAGAGGCAACATTCTCTATGGATTGCTTTTCTGTAGATAATTCATTATAGTATAAGTTTTTTTTAACAATTATATCTGCATTTTTGTGTGTTTACTGAAAATTATAGTTTCTGATGCAAATTTAGTGATTAATAAATGTTTGTGACATTAAAAATTTTAAATGAGGCTTATTATTGGTGAGAAATGAAAAAAAAGCATAATTGAAATAAATACATATTATTCATTTAATATAAAAGAAACCAGAAAACAATTCTTCAAAACATGCAATTGGGGGGTGGCTAGGTGGCACAGTGAATAGAGTGCTGGCCCTGGAGTCAGGAGGACCTGAATTCAAATCCAGCCTCAAACACTTAACACAAAAAACTAGCCATTTGACCTTGGAAACGTCACTTAACCCCAACTGCCCTCCAAAAAGGAACATATATTTATACACACACACACACACATATATGTATATATATATAATTGGCCTAGTGGGGGGAAAAACGTCCACTGAAGAAAACAGCATCCCAAAACACAGTAATGCCCAAATGGAAAAGAAGGTTAAACCAGTAAATGAACAAAAGAATTAGTTAAAAACTTGAATTCAGTAAGTAGAAGCTAATGAATCTATGAGGCTTCAAGAATCAATCAAACAAAATGTAAAGAATAAAAAAAAAATAGAAGAAAACTTTACCTCATTGGAAAAAACACTGACTTAGAAAATAGATCCAGGTGACAATTTAAGAATTATTGGTTTCTGGGTGGCTAGGTAACCCAGTGAATATAGCACTGGCCCTGTAGTCAGGAGGACCTGAGCTAAAATCTGGCCTCAGACACTTAACACAAAAACTAGCTGTGTGACCTTCGGCAAGTCACTTAACCCCAATTGCCCTACCTCCTGCCCCCCCCCCAAAAAAAAAGAAAAAGAAAAAAGAACTATTGTTCTACCTAAAAAAACGATTTAAAAAAAAAGAGTTCGGAAAGCATCATTTAAGAAATCATCAAGGGAAACTTCCCTGAGGTCCTAGGATCAAAAGGTAAATTAGTCATTGAGAGAATCAACCAAAAACTTTCTGAAAGAGACTCCCAATTTTAAACTTGAAGGAATATTGAAGCCAAATACCATAATTATCATGTCAAGGAGAAAATATTACAATTAGCCACAAAACAACAATTTAAATATTGTGGAACCCTGACAGAGATGGAGGAAAACGTAAAAAAAGAAAATAAGAAAAATCCAAGAAAAACAAGAAGGGTATGAAAGGCAAGTTAACCAAATAGAAAAGGAGATTCAGAATCTTAAGGAAGAAAATGACACTTTGAAAATCAGATTGGACAAAATGAAGCTCATAAAATTATAAGAGATGAAGTAATGATTAAACAAAATATCAATAATAAAAATAGAAGAGAAAATGAAATATCTTATAACAACAACAGATTTGGAGAATAGATCAAGAAGAGAAAATATAAAAATAATTGGACTAACTTAAAGTTGTGATCAGAAAAAGGAATCTTGATAGAATAATATAAGAACTAATTAAAGAAACCTGTCCTGAATTATTAGAACATGGGGGAAAGTAGAAATAGAAGAAAAAAATCCAGCTATTATCATTTAAAAGAGATCCTTTGAGGAACGTTTATAGGAATATCACAAATTCTGAAAACTATAGCTCAAGGGAAAAATACTAAAAACATCAAGTTTAAAACAATTCAAACATAATGGTGGCAAAATTAGAATTATGCAAGACCTAGCTTCAAAGACAGTAAACAACTGCAGGTCTTGGAACATAACATAGTGAAGAGCAAAAGAAATGAGGCTCCAGCCAAAAATCTTATACCCTGCAAATTTAAATATTTTTCTAAATGAAAAAAAAACCAATGGATATTGGATAAACTCTCAGACTTTCAAGATTTCATTAAAAACAATTCTAAACTTAATAAAAGATTCAACATCTAAGAACTAAGAGAAATATAAGGCACATAACAAAGACTTATTATAATAGATCCATAAGGAAATATTTTTTACTTTTTTTTTTTTGCTTTTTGGAGGGCAGTTGGGGTTAAGTGACTTGCCCAATGTCATATGGCTAGTTTTTGTGTTAAGTATCTGAGGCCGGATTTGAACTCAGGTGCTCCTGACTCCAGGGCCGGTGCTCTATTCACTGTGCCACCTAGTCACCCCCAATTGTTTACTTTTTATATATGTGAAATATAAAGTGTATGTCTAAGATTCTTATTAATAACTGGGTAGTTTAAAAGAAAGATTGGGGTAAACCTCAAAATGATATGAATTTAAAAGTGAAATCATTTAGGGACAGCTTAAAAGAGTAATTATTTGAGATGCAAAAGGAAGAATTGCTATAGAGGATTTAGATGGGGGGTGGGCTGTTAGTTTTAGTAATCTATCTTCATTGGGAATCGGTTTAAGAGGCAACAACAAAACATATATATTTAGAAGAGTATAAACGTCTTCTAAATTCAGAAGAAATAAAACAGTAGGGGAATAGGAAGGCGGGAGATGACAAAAGATGAGAGGGTGAGGGAACAGGTAAAATAAGGGTAAAAAAAGGTGTTTAGATTTATGAGAATGGAATGATAATGAAGGGATCCTTGGAAGGGGGTAGGCAAGTTAGGAGGGAAAGTTAATGGGTAGAAGTAAAGTAGAATAGGCAGGAGGGATAAGAAACAAGAGATAAAATCATATATAAAAATAAATATGAGGAATATGATAGGTTCAGGAAAGTATATGTCTATATATGTATGTGTATATGTATATGTGTATGTGTATATCTATAGCTATAGAGAAACATATCTAAACTTTATTGTAGCCTTGGGTTAAGTTTGGGGGAGGGAAAAAAGGAGCAAAGCAAAAAAAATGTGCACAGCAGAGAACAAAAGACAATTCACAAGGAACTAAGAAAAGATGGACAATTCTCAACATAACAGTTATTATTTATCGTATAGGATTTCTTGAAATGAAAATCTATTTTTACATATTTTGCATCCTCTCTTACTTTCTGTGGTACAAAAAATATTTTGTTTCCAATTATTATTTGAGCTCCAATATTTAAGTTTATGATATGCTTTTGCTTATTTTCTCTATTCTATATTTGTGCTCTGGCATTTGAATATAAAATAACTTTTTTGGGGGGAGGAAGGTAAAGAGAGAAGAAAAATAAAAAGTGTTTTTCAATAAGATTAAATATTTTTCATGCCTACATAGGAAGATAATACCTATAACTCTTCAGAACTGTATCTTTATTATGACATTTAGAAAGGATACATATATAGACAGATGGTGTGGGAATAAGTTGAATGTGATTCAATGATGAAAAATAATTAATTGAGGGTTTAAAAAAGATTGTAATGGGAGAAGAGGGTAAAATACATCAAAGGAAAAGGCACAAAGATGTACAACATTAAAGGGAAAGAAGGGAGCAAGGGAGAGCATTTTGGGGACCTTACTCCCATTGCATTTTGCTCAAAGAAGGAATAATATACACATTCATTTGGGTATAGAAATAGATAAATAAATAAAATTTTACATCTTTTGGGAAATAGGAGGGGGAAGTTGAAAGAAAAAGGGAAAGGGTGGATAGAAAACAGGGAAGAAGGGAGAGAAGAAGTACTAGGTAAAGGGGAAATAAAATGTAAGGGGACTTATAGAAGGGAGTGTAGATCAAGGGAGATGATGATCAGAAAGAAAACACTGGTGAGGAGGAAAATGGTGAAAGGAGAGAAAAAAATCAAAACTTGTAAAAAAAAAAACATAAAACGATATAGTTAACAATCATAACTGAAGACGAAGGATGAACTCTCCCATAAAATTGAAGTCTATAGCAGAATGGATTAAAAAACAGAATGATATAATATATTGTTTACAAGAAACACATTGGAAGCAGAATGATCATAGAAAGTAAATGTAAAATGCTGGATTGGAATACATTATGTGTCAGCTAAAGTACCAAAAAAATGGAAAAAAAAAACACCACCAGAGGTAGCAATCCTGATCTCAGACAAAATAAAAGCAAAAATAGACACAATTAAGACAAATAAAGGAGGAATCTACATTTGCTAAAAGGTAATCTAAGCAATCAAATATTATCAATACCAAACATATATGCACCAAGTGGTATAGCATCCAAATTCTAAGAGGAGAAGTTAAGGAAGTTACAGGAAGAAATAGAGGAGCAAAATTTTACTAGTGGTGGACCTCAACTTCCCTTTCTAAGAACTGGATAAAATAACCAAAAAATAAACAAAAAATATTAGTAAGGTGAATAGAATGTTAGAAGAGTTAGATACAGTACAACACTAGAGAAAATTAAATGAGGATAGAAAAGAATATATCTTTTGCTCAGAGGTATATGACACACAAAAACTGACCATGCCTAGGGCTTAAAAACCTCACTATCCAATGCAGAAAGGTAGAAATATTAAATTAATGCTTTTAAGTTCATGATGGAATAAGAATTACATACAATAAAGGGCCATGAAAAGGTAGATTTAAAATAATTGGAAATTTTATAATCTAATCCTTCAGAATGTGTGTCACACAACATATCATAGAAACATTCAATAACCCATTCAAGAGTATGACAATAATAAGACAACATACTGAAACTTATGGGATATATATAAAGTGGTTCATAAGGGAAATTTTATATCTCTAAATTTGGAACTATTTTGACCAACTTTATGCCAATAAATCTGAAATTCTTAGCAAAATGGATAAATAATTACAAAAATATAAATTGCCCAGATTAACAGAAGAAGAAATAAAATAATTAAATATATCCATTTTGGAAACAGAAATTTAACAATTCATCAATGAACTGCCTAAGGAAAGAAAATCATTATGGCTATATCGATTTACAGCAGAATTCTATCAAACATTTAAAGAACAACTAATTCCCATACCATATATATTATTTTAAAAAATTGGTAAAGAAGGAATCCTATCAAATTATATTTTATGATACAAATATGGTTCTGATTCCAAAAGAGGCAAGAGCCAAAACAGAAACAAAATTAGAGACCAATGTCCCTAATGAATATAGATGCAAAAAAAATTTAAATAAAACATTAGCCAGTAGATGACAATATCTTATTAAGAGCATAATACTCTATGACCAGAAAGGATTTATTCTGGGAATGAAGTGTTAGTTCGATATTAAGAAAACTATCAGCAAAAGTGATCACATCAATAACACAAATAACAGAAATTGTATGTTTTTCTCAACAGATTCAGAATTTTTCTTTTTTTTTTTCACAAAATAGAACAGCCATTCCTATTAAAAACACTGGTGAGCATAGGAAACAATGAAGTTTTCCTTAAACTTTTGAGTAGTATCCACCTAAAACCATCAGCAAGCATTATATGTATTAGGGATAAACTAGAAGCATTTCCAGTAGGGTCAGGGGTGAAACAAGGGTGTCCATAATAACCATTGTTATTCAGTATAGTGCTAAAAATGTTAGTTTAGCTATAGGTGAGGAAACAAATGAAATAATTAGAATAGGCAATGAGAAAACAACACTATCATTCTTTGAAGATGATATGATGGTATACTTAGGAAATCCTAGAGAATAAGCAAAAAACAATTTGAAATAATAGCAACTTTAGGAAAGTTGCAGGATAAAAAATAAACTCACAAAAATCATCAGTATACAAAAGTGAGAGATAGAAAGAGCAATTCCATTTAAAATAATTATAGACTCTGTAAAATATTTGGAAGTCTACCTTCTAAGAAAAATGAATCAAATATATGAATCCAATCGCAAAACAATTTACAGACAAGTAAACTAAGATATAAATAAATGGGAAAAAAACATAAGTTGCTCATGGGTAGGCAGAGTTAAAATAATAAAAATGACATTCTATCTAAATTAATTTACTTATTCGATGCCATACCAATCAAACTAACAAAAAATATAGGCTTAGAAAAGAAAAAAAGCAGTATTAATCTGTAATTACAAAAGTTCCACAATATCAAGAGAACTAATGAAAAAAAAAGTACAAGGGAAGTTGACTTAGCCATACCAGTTCTAAAACTGTTATAAATCAGCAATCCTCAGAACTACTTGGTACTGGCTAAGAAATAGAATTGTGGATCAGTGGAATAGGTTAAGTACAGAAGACTCAGTATTCAATAACTATAGCAATCTACTGTTTAATAAACTCAAAAGACTCTAGCTTCTGGGATAAAAACTAACTATTTGACAAAAACTGCTGGTAAAACTGGACAGTAGTATGGCAGAAATGTCTTACGCTGCATACCAAGATAAAGTCAAAATGGGGGCATGACTTAGACATAAAGGGCGAAACTATAAGCAAATTGGGCGAGCAAGGAATCATTTACCTGTCAGATCCATGGAGAAGGGAAGAATTTATGGCCAAACGAGAGACAGAGAGCATTATGAAATGTAAAATGAATAATTTTCATGACATTAAATTAAAAAGATTTGATAGAAACAAAACCAATTTAACCAATATTAGAAGGAAAGTGAAAAGCTGAGAAATAATTTTTACTGTCAGTGTTTCTTATAAAGGCCTTATTTCACAAATATATAGAGAACTGAGTCAAATGTAAGAGAATACAAGTCATTCTCTAAAGTATAAATGGGTATAGGATATGAAAAGTTAGTTTTCAGATGAAGAAATTATCCAGCAATCTCACTACTAGGTCTACATCCCAAAAGAAGATTATAAAAAGGCTAAAGAAACCACATGTACAAAAGTATTTAGACCAGTTCTCTTTGTGGAGGCAAAGAATTGGAAAGTGAGAAGATCCCCATAAGTTAGGGAATAACTGAACAAGGTTCATTATAATAATGAAATGGAATAGTAATGTGATATAAGAAATGATAAGCAGGCAGATTTCAGAAAAAAAAATAACATGGAAAGACTTACCTGATATTTTATTAAGTGAGGTAAGCAGAACCAGGAGAGCATTCTACACTGTAACACAACATTGTATGATGGACTTAGCTCTTCTCAGCAATACAAGTGATCCAAGACAATTCCAAAAAAACTCTTCATGGAAAATGCTATTCACATCCAGAGAAAGAAGTATAATGTCTGAATGCAGGTTGAATATGTTATTTTCAATTTCTGTTTTTACTTCCTCATGGTTTTTCCCTTTAGTATTTATTCTTCTTTCACAGCATGACTATACATACTGTATATGTATAACCTATATCAGATTACTTGCCGTCTTTTGTGGGAATGGGTGGGGCAGGCTGAAGCATATAGAAAAATTTGGAATTAGGAAAACTAATATTGAAGGGTGGAGCCAAGATGACAGAGTAAAAGCAGGAATTTGCTTGCTCCAACCACCTCCAATAGCTGTAAAAATTAGTCTAACAAATAGAAATAAACCTCCCACTGAAAACAGACTGGCAGGTGAACAGGAAGGGAATATCTCACCAATCTGGGAGCGAAGCATAGTACCATGTGAGCTGCACCAGCTTAGCCCCATGGTGGAGACCAACTGGAGTAGCCTTCAGGAGAGTGAATCACTGGCTACTATGGTGGATTCCAGACTTCTCAACCCATAAGTGACAAAGAAAAAGCAAAAAATCAGTGGAGGAACTCTGTTGGAACTGGGTAAGAGAAGAGTCATGTGCTGCCCCTGCCCCTGGTGTGGTGGAGGTGGTGGTGGTTGCAACATCAGGTGCAATTGCTGCTTCTGACTTCAGGCCTACAGATCATAGATGGATCAAGTGGCCTACCAGAGGGCATTTGCAGGAATATTTCTGCTGGTGCTGAGAAAATGGCTGCATAAAACCCCAGAAATTTGGTACACAGCACTCTCCACTGTGGAAGCAGAGTACTACTGTGGCAAAGAGCTCAAAAGTCAAACAATTGGCTGGGAATATGAGCTCACAGAGAAAGAACAATCACACTATAGAATCTTTTTGTGGGGACAAAGAGGATCGAAACATAGAACGAAAAGACAAAAACAATGTCAAAGCTACTTCATCAAAAGCCTCCTAGAAAAATATGAAATGGTTCCAGGCAATAGAGGAGCTCAAGAAGGATTTTGAAAATCAAGTAAGAGAAGTAGAGGAATCAATTGGAAGAGAAATGAGAATATGTAAGAAAATCATGAAAAATGAGTAAACAGCTGCCTGACTGAAGAAAAAAAAAACTTTACAAAATAGACTAGCTGAAATGGCAAAAGAGGGTCAAAAAGCCCATGAGGAGAAGAATGCCTTAGAAAGTCAAAATGGCAATATGGAAAAGTAAGATGAAAAGCTCACTGAAGAAAACAATTCCTTCAAATTTAGATTGGAGCAAAAGGAAGATAATGACAATGAGAAATCAAGATGCTATAAAACAGATCCAAATGAATGAAAAATAGAAGACAATGTGAAATATCTCACTGGGAAAACCACTGGCCTGGAAAATAGATCCAAGATAAATAATTCAAAAATTATTGGACTACCTGAAAGCCATGATCAAAAAAAGAGCCTAGACATCATCCTTCAAGAACTTTTCCAAGGAAAATAGCCCTGATATTCTAGAACCACAGGGGAAAGAAATTGAAAGAATTCATCAATGATCTCTGATCACAAAAAGAAATCTCCTAGGAATATTATAGCCAAATTCCAGAGTTCCCAGTTCAAGTTCCCAGGTCAAAAAATTACAAGCAGCCAGGAAGATACAATTTTAGTATTGTGGAAACACAATCAGGAAAACACAAGTTCTAACAGCTTCTATGCCCCTTTTCAAAAGTAGTTGGAAGAAAACACTTTTGAAAAGGGGCAGGGTCAAAAGAGAAAATAGAATAAATGAGGGGTGGGGCAGAATGGAGGGAAATACAGTTAGTCTTTCATAATATGACTACTATGGAAATGTTTTGTATCACTACACATGTAGAAGCTATATTGAATTGCTTGTCTACTCAGTGGGGGTGGATGAACTGGGAAGAAGGGAGAGAATCTGGAATTCAAAGTTTTAAAACCAATTGTTTAAAAAAACCCTGCTTTTTCCATGGAACCAGGAAATAAGATATAAAGGCAATGGGGTATAGAAATCCATCTTGTCCTTCAAGAAAGTAAGGGGCAGGAATTGTGGGAGGGGGAGATATAAGAGAGGGCAGTTTGGGGGAAGATATATTCAGTATCCTTGCCATCTTAGGGTAGGGGGTAGTAGAGAGATGGGAAGAAAAACTGCAACTCAAAATCTTTGGGAAATGAATGTTGAAAATGGAAGATAATTTTTTTAAAAGTCCATAAAAAGAAAAGCTTTTAACAAAAATGGTAAATAATAAAAAAATAAATTTGTGTGACCAAAAAAAAAAGAAAATGAATATTGAGAAGTTATCTTTACACGTAGTTCAAAAAAATACAATTAGGTGGGGGAAAAAAGTATCAGAGAAATATCTCCATCCTCCTTTCGTATCACTTCTCCCTTTCCTGAATGAGTTAGGAGGAAAATGAAAATTTAACCAAGTGTTTTATTCCTTTTAACTCATCCTAGGATATTTAAAAATATATTTTATATCAATATATATTTCCAGAAAAAATATATTTTCATTTTATATCAATTAAATGAAAAATATATTATGCCAAAATGTGAATGTCAAACTGAATCAGTATTTGTTTACTTTGAAGTATTAGGACATTGTGAATGCACAAAACAGATAAACTAAAAAGCAGCAACACATGGATATAGCATGAAGCTTGATACAATTTATATTCATTTTTAAAAATTGTGTTTATTAAGTAACCTTGGGAAATTGATATAATTGACAATATAATTTTGGTGATATACCATGGAATATTATTTTGATATTGAATTTCTTAAATTAATGATGCTGTGGGAGCAGCTAAGTGGCACAGTGAATATAGCACCGACCCTAGAGTCAGGAATACTTGAGTTCAAATATTGTCTGAGACACTTGGCACATTTATTAGCCATGTGATTTTGGGCAAGTTACTTAACCCCAATTGCCCTCCAAAAAGAAAAAAAAAGATGCTGGTTTAGTGTATACATTTTTTTTTTTTGCCTTTTGAAGGGAAATTGGGGTTAAGTAACTTGCCCAGGGTTACACGGCTAGGTTGTGTGTGTGTGTGTGTGTGTGTGTGTGTGTGTATTAAGTGTCTAAGGATAGAAACAAATTCATGTCCTCCAGACTCCAAGCCGGCGCTTTACTCACTGGTCCATCTATCCCCCCCAGCTATAAAACTTTTTATCATAATCAATGACACAAAGATAATATGACATTCTTGGCATGTTTAGCAGGCCTGTTGTTAGAAATCCACTAAGCACTGGCATTAAATATTGTTTTACAGAGTTGAGTAAAAATTTACCAACCAACTTATAAGCCAATGATAAAAAGCTATCCTCTTCTAATTTGAAAATTAAATCAGCCAAGAGCAACACCATCAAAATATAATTGACTTCTGGTTTGACCATTAGTGTCATGGAAGATACATATTGCAACTAAACCAAGAGAAAATATTTTTAGAATCATAAAAACTTCTACACTGAAAATAACATGTTCTAATCCTCCTACCCTCACTGCATTCAATTTCTGATTATTTATATTGTACAGAATAATAAACATTGAAGAATCCAGAGGTAAAAGAAATCCTAGAGATCAACTAGTCTCACCTTCTCACTTTACGGATGATAAAACTATAGTAAAATACCCTACGTTTTCTTAATCTTACCAATAATACCATCACTAATATATATTTCTTTCTGATTTATCTGAAAGTTTTATGACATTTCAAAGAAGTCACTAGAGATTAATGATTCAGTTCACATTAGTTCTGAGAAAAAATAATTTGCTTTAGGATGTGTGGTTATGTGTGACTGTTTTCTGATATGTCACAAGAATAAACATCAGTATTTTGAAATTTTCTCTGTGCAGTCTGTCATCTTGGATATATTAATAGTGCAGTGAAGCACTGAGCTCATTTAGAATGGACTAATCATGAAATCATTGCATGATGAACTGAGTGTCATAAAAAAGGCAGAGCTCTGCTTATTTTAGAGCAAGGCATCATGAGGAGTTGTCTACAGGGCTTGGATTCTGAAAGTAAAATTAGATTTGGAGCTAAATTTATTTATTTATTCCAATGATTCAAATATAATGCATAGAATCTTGAATTAGAAGATATATATTCAGATGTCACTTCACACTCTCTATTACACATCAAATGACTAACAATGAATTTTGTATCAGAGAAGGAAGGAAGGAAAGAATAAAGGAAGGGAAGAAGGAAGGAAGGGAGGAAGAGAAGGAAGAAGGAAGGAAGGAAGGAAGGAAGGAAGGAAGGAAGGAAGGAAGGAAGGAAGGAAGGAAGGGATGAAGGGATAAAGGGAGGGAGGAAGGGAGGGAGGAAAGAAGGAAGAAACATACTGATATTCCCTCCCAGATGTTCAGGTATTACCAGTTGTATTCATTGGTCACGTAAAGAATTTCAGTCTTAAATTGGTCCTAATTTCTTTAATTTACAAAAAAAAATTAAACAATAAGAATTTGGCATACAAGTAATGTGGAAGATACTTTTAGTCAACCTCAGATTACATGAAAATAGTCTAAGAAATTACAAATAACAACTATCATATATCTCCCCTCCTTCTTCAAACAATAATCTTGCACAAGAGGAATTTTATGACTCAACCCTGCTAGAAATATCAGTTATGTTAATCCTTTTTTTTTTTGTTTCTAAAGCTATAAATTATCACCTTGAATAAAGGTTTGGTATATGTCCATATACAAATACTAAATCTTCATTTTTTCCTTAGGTTATAGAGTGTGAACATGAACAAAATAATACTTTAAGGACCTTTCACTTCACTGTTAAGGGTATATTTTCCAGAGCAAAATCTTTCTGTGCCTTCTTAAAGTTAAAATGAAATCCCGCTAATCAATTATCTATCCATTCACCACAGCAGCTTTCCCACAACTTTGCATCCCTCCTTAAGACTCCCATGATTTTTCCACCACCCCCTCTCCTGAGTTATTTGGTCCATAGTTCAGTAAACATTCTACATCCTAGGCATAGAATTCTACACACACACACCCCCCCCCATCAAATATTCTTCACAATTCTTCCCTCCCTAACTTCTTGTAAACTTGTCTCACATCTTGCTAGGGACAAAGAGATAGAAAGGAGAGAGAGAGACAGAGACAGAGAGAAACAGAGAGAGAGAGACAGAGGTTAAGTGAGCTCATAGGGCACAAAAGATAATGTCAATGGAGTCAAGATTGGGTGAATTGTTTCCTCCTGGAAAGATATCAGAGAAGTATAAAAAGAGATAAGGAGTCAAGATATCTGAATGGTATTTAATTGGGGTGGGAGTGCAGGAGGGGAACAGAAAGAGTGAAGAAAAAACTCTTTGCAAAGGGCCTTTATGGAGCAAGCACTAGAGTAGATGTGTACAGATATAGATATTTAGATAGCTACAGTCATGTATAAATATGTGTGTATGTGTGTATACATACATGTATGTTGTTCAATTGTTCAGTCATGTCCCATTCTTCTTGTCCCCTTTTGGGGTTTTCTTGGCAAAGATACTAGAGTGGTTTACCATTTCCTTCTCCAGATCATTTACAGATGAGAAAACTGAGGCAAACAGGATTAAGTGATCTGATCATGGTAACATCACAAATAAGTTTCTGAGGGCACATTTTAACTCAGGTCTTCTTTACTCCAAGCCCAGTATCCACGGGGCCACCTAACTGACCCTTAGTTGACCCCCTCATTGTTTACAAATGAAACTCGGGACAACACTGTCTCAAAAGAACCACTAAGCAGCCTGAGGGATATGAAATCTTGTCATCATTCAGATAGAAGCCACAACTACATCATACCTTAGAATTTAGAAAACAATCTCAGTTTGAAGAAGAACAAACTAAGAAACAGGTGAAGACACTAATTAGGTGAGCAGCAGGAGCAGTATAGAGAAATGTTATTCTCAGCCCCAACTAGTACATAGAGAATTAGAAATGAGCTGGTGGTGGGAGGAAGGAGGTAAGGAAAAAGGAAGGAGGGAGTGAGGAAGAGATAGGGGAGACAAGGGAGAAGGGGAGGGGGAGCGAGGAAGAGAGAGAGACAGAGAGAGACAGAGAGACAGAGACAGAGACAGAGATAGAGATAGAGAGATCAAGGTGGGTCCCTGGGTGCCTTAAGGCACTTTGGAACAATATATATATACTAAACCTATCCCATATAATTTCTTCTGAAAAAAGAGAAATTCTAAAGGTTTACTTTGTCTCCAACTTCCTCTTCCTGTGCCTGTCCAGTAATAGCCATTTATACATCTTCTTTGATTTTAGTGATTTCTTGGGTTTTTCCTATCTCCCACACTCACTCCCTAAATTAATTCAATTATCTAACCAGCCCCTAACACTGATAAGGTTGGATTTAGAGTGAAGGCTGGTTCAGTCTGATTGACAAACTCCATAATTTAGGGCAGAAAAGTTACTAGGCAGAACTAAGGGTTATTATTTTGGTTCTGGACTAAAACTGAGTTTATTAATAAAACATAGAGTGGATAATTAAATCTCCAAATAAAAGAATAGGGAGGATAGGGTAGTGAGCTAAGTAAAAGATCACATGTCCAGATGAGAGGATAGCAAGGGTACTGGGAAGGATTAATCTTCTGGACCTTTCCAGAAAGGAGGAGGGAACACAAAAGATTGAGTACCAACTTGCCAAATCTATCCTCCCTCATCAAGACCCAGAAATCTTTTTTTTTTCCCATGCAGTATATCATTTATTAATAGGGACACGAAATGCAATAGTAAAGGATGGTGTCTCAATTGAACTTTTAGGAAACAAAATTCTGAGCACAAAATTAGCTTAGCAGTAACCAATAAATTGGATCATTGGCACCTCTTAATGACCAAAGACCCTGAGCAAAAATTGACAGTGTCTTTTATAACAATTAGCTAGATGACAGAACAACATAGATGTGTCTTCTGATTGACAATTGTTGACATATTCAAGATTGAGGTTACATCATTTGGACTTCCCCTGGCAAAGGCAAGGAAATCCAAATTGGTAGAAATTTTAATGAGGGGGTCAGTCAAGAGTTCTTAGTTCCTGACTGTTACTTCATTGGTTATTTGTTGTCCTTCATTCTCAAGGAGGACCAAAATGACATCAATATGCTAGAGTCAAGTTTCAGTGTCTCAGACTGTGGCTGATCTGAACGGAACAAGCTCAGAATGCTGTACCATAGGTTGGGCATTAATAGTCCGTGTGAACATTCTGGCAAGATACTCTAAATTTGCTCATCCTGAATTTCCTTTGAGCTGTTTCAGTTCTGTTTTTCTCATAGAGCACGGCACATTCTCTGATGTGGGCACAAAATGGTGAGCAAACCTGTGCCAGTGTCTCTCATGTCACAAATCAATTCCAAAATTCTTAAGAGAGAGCTTGAGAGTATCCTTGTATCTCTTGTTCTGATCACCATGTGAACACTTGCCCTGTGTGAGTTCTCCATAAAATAGTCTTTTAGGCAATTGTACCTTTGGCATTTGAACAACGTGGCCAGCTCATCAGAGTTGTGCAATAGGAAGAAGAGTTGAATGTTTGGCAGTTTAGTTCAAATAAGGACTTCAGTATGTGGTCCTTATCCTGCCAGGTGATCTTCAGAATCTTCCCAAAACAATTCATACAGAAGCGATTCAGTTTCTTGGCATGGGGATGTTAGACTGTCCAGGTTTCACAGGCATACAGCAATTGTTGCAAGAGAACTCAGCAGGTATCACATACAAAGAGCTACTTCATTATGGAGTGTAGGGGAGAGGGAGAACTAATACTTAGGTGATAAGATTAGTCTGAAGCTACAGAAAGTGGATTGGCATTGACTGATAATGCCCCTTTATGACATTTTTTTTCATTTTTCAGATGCTTTATTAACTTCTGATTTACATCATTCATTTCTGCCAGATTTTGAGTTAAAAAATTTTCTCCCCAATTTTTCCCTACACAACATCCCAATATAGCAGTCAAATAGGATATTCCCTCCTCCAATCTGCTCTCTCCCATATGTTCTCCCATACCCCCTTTGACTTTTCCAGTAGGGCATGGTGGATCTCTATGCTCCAGTGCCTTTATAGCTAAATTCCCCAATTACATGCAAAATAATGCTAATAAGAGTATATATATATTTAAATATTTGATTTCAAAACTTTGATTTCCTGATTCATTCCCTTCCTCCCTTGTCACCCACACTTAGTGGGAAGATAAGCAGTTCAGCATAGGTTGTACATGTGTAACTAATAAAAAACATTAACATAGTAGATATATTGTAAAAGACTGACTATATTTTCCCTCCCTTCTATCCCACCTCCCACTAATTCTATTCTCTACTTTGATCCCTTCCCTTTTCAAAAGTGGGTGCTTACAACTTCCCTCTCCCCCAGGCTGCCCTCCCTTCGATCATCCCACTTCTCATCCCCTTCCCCTCTACTCTCCTGTAGGGTGAGATACCCTATTCAGTGTATATTTCATTTCCTCTCTAAGCCAAATTGAATGAGAATAATGTTGACCTATGCCCTTTTGCCTTCCTATTCTTCCCTTCCATTGTAACCATTTTCACTTGCCTCTGTGTCTCCCCATTTCCTCTCATTATATTCCTCTCTCATCTCTTAATTTCACCTTTTAAGTAGTATCTCTTCCTGTTTAATTGGTCCTGTGTCCTGCCCTCTATCTATGTATATCTGTAAACATATACACACACATACACATATGTATTCACATGCCCATTTATCCTCCGATATATATATTCCCTTGAACTACTTTCATACTGATAAAAGTTTCATCAGTTAAAATTATTTTTTTTCCATATAGGAAAGTTAATAGTTCAACTTTGATAAGTTCCTTATGATTTCTTTTCCCTGTTTACCTTCTCATTCTTATCTTGCTTCCTGTATCTGAATGTCAAATTTTGTATTGAACTCTGGTTTTTTCATCAAGAATACTTGAAAGTCCTCTATTTCACTGAATGATCATATTTTCCCCTGAAACATGATACGGTTTTGCTGGGTAGGTGATTCTTGGTTTTAATCCCAGCTCCTTTGTCCTCCAGAATACCATATTCCAAGTGCTTTGATCCCTCAGTGTAGAAGCTGCCCAGATACTGAGTTATCCTGATTTTGTTTCCACAATATTCAAATTGTTTCATCCTGGCTGCTTGTAATATTCTCTCCTTGATCTGGGAATTCTGGAACCTGGCTATAATATTCCTAGGAGTTTTCTTTTTGGGATGTTTTTCAGGAGGTGATTGGTGGATCCTTTCAACCTCTATTTTGCCCTCTGGTTCCAAAACATCAGGGAAGTTTTCCTTGAGAATTTCTTGGAGGATGATTTCTAGGTTCTTTCTTTGATCATGGCTTTCATGGAGTCCAATAATTTTTAAATTATCTCTCCTGGTTCTATTTTCCAGGTCAGTGGTTTTTCCAATGAGATATTTCACATTGCTTTATATTTTTTTCCATTTGTTTGTATCTGTTTAATACAATCTTGATTTCTCATAAAGTCATTAGCTTCCATTTGATCCAATCTCATTCTGAAGGACTCATTCTCTTCAGTGAGCTTTTGAGAATTTTTTTCCATCTGGCAAAATCAGCTTTTTAAGGCATTCTTCTCCTCATTGCCTTTTTGACTCTTTTTTGCCATTTCAGTTAGTCTATTTTTTCAGGTAATATTTTCCTCAGTCAAGCTGGTGACTCTCATTTCATAATTTTCTTGCATTGTTCTCATTTCTCTTCCCAATTTTTCATCCACTTCTCTTATCTGCTTCTTAAGGTACTCTATGGCCTATAACCAATTTGTATTTTCCTTTGAAGCTTTTGGTGAAGGAGTTCTGACTTCACTGTCTTCGTCCTGTTTCATGCTTTGATTCTTTTTGTCCCTAAAATAGGAGTTTAATATTGAATTCTTCTGTTTGCTTCGCTTCCTTTGCCTGGTCATGTTATCACTCAATTACTTGACTTTTGGACTTTTTGCCACAGTAGGACTGTTACCAGACAGGGGAGCTTCATACCAAACGCTGCAGTTTGCTCAGCTGCCCAAGGTATTAATTGGGTGCCCTCTCTGAAGCTTCCACAGGCTCTGGCATGCTGGTCACACACCCCAGGACCTCCATCCTAGACTGCATTCCATATCCAAGCAGGTTAAAGCAAGAGTAATTACCCCTCAGACTGGTTTCTTGGTCCCCCTACACTCTGCAGGACAGGAGCGGAAGCAGCTGTGTGGCAGCATCTGCACTGCGGCCCTCATTGGTTTCTCTGCCCCAGGGCCAAAAGCCGATGCACTCCCAACTACTGCATCCCAAAGTCCACACTACACTGACCTCTCACTTTGACCTTAGCATCTATGTGTTGATAATTCTGGCCCACCACAGCTGCTGGTGATCTGGAGTACATTTAGGCAGGGACTGGTCAGGCCCACCCTGGGGCTAACATCTCGGTGTGGGCTGGGTTCAGTTCCCAATGTCCTGTGGTGGCCAATTCCTGTGGGCCTGCCAGGCTTTCCTCAGCGGGACGTTAACTCCTCTTTTTCATTTTGTGGGTTATGTAGCTCCAAAGTTTGTTCAGAGTTGCCTTTTACATGGATTGGAGTTGGTGGGAGATGGAGCCCTGTGGAGGTCCTGTTTCTACTCCGCCATCTTGACTCCGCCCCCTCCAAGACCCAGAAATCTTTTATTAATTTATCTTCAAGTTTGAATTACTTATAATAATGAATAGAATTGGTAAGATTATGACAGTTTAATGAAGGAAAGATCATTCAAGTTGGGGATATTAATATGAGATTTATGGGCATCTTTAAGGAAGACAATTAGTTCCATAGGTAGAAAAGACTTTCACTGGTTGGGAAACTCAAGATCCCCAACAAAACTAAGCAGAATGCAGGGATATGGAATTGTTAGTAGTTCAATGAAGTGAAAGCAAAGATTGAAGAAGAGGAGATACTGTGAGCCTAATTTGGAAAGGAACATTAGACACTATGACAGATATTGAATGACAAAGGAGTTTATTATTTATTTGGTACGGATATGGAAGCCATTCAATGTTGTTGAATGAGGGGAAAATGTAGTTAGAATAAACGTCATTGTATTTAAGGTCCTTACCACCTGATACCAGGAAGGTTACATCTTCCTTTCTGCTGTTCCCTGCCCTGATTCATTCTTCAGATCACTGCCAGTTCCCCCACAAATGCTTTATTCTTTTTACTATTAGAAAATGATCAATGTCCCATTTATATTTTCCAGGATGCTAAGCTTCTAAGCCCCACATCATTTGCCCTTATTCTTTTCACATTACTCCAAATATGAAGCTTCACTTCAAACCATTTATCTGTTTACTTTTCACAAATATGCCTTGTGTTCCCCTTTGAAGATCTCTTCATGATATTCCCTTGTTTCTAAAGTCTTATTATACTGTTTTTGTTGAGGAAAATCCTTCCAATCCTTTAAGACTCAGCTCAGTTCCAACACTCTCCATGATCATTTCATTTAGGAAAGAGCAAATTCTTTAATTATTTTGTTTCATAATGCATATTGTCAAATTTTTCAGTGGCTACCACATCTACCACGTTGTGTATAACTAATTAGGTCCATCACTAAAACATTTCTGGAATCTTCACTAAAATATTTCTAAGAAGTAATTATATTGCTAAAAGACTTTAAGGGACAAGAAACTTACTATCTTAAAAGGTGCCACATTTTAATCTTGATACCTTTACTCTAAGATTTCAAATATCATTAGACAACTTCTTACTTACAGTGAGGCAAGACCTGTCTCTCTGGAATGATAAAAAATAAGTTTAATTTCTCTTTCCCATGGCAGCTGTTCAAATATATGAAGATAGTTATCATATTTTCTGTCTATTGTCGAAGCATCATATAGAATTAGTACTGGTATTATGTAGGATTTATAGTTAATACAATTATAAGGATAATAACTTTCTTTTATTTATTGTATTCTAGATGGATTGTGATATGTTGAAACACAACCTATCTCATCCTTTGCTCTTGGCATTGTAAATGAAAGTAAAGTCACTTGTACTAGGTTATCTGAATGAACTGCTTCATATTATCCTTTGATGATGGCATTATTGCTTTGTGTCACTTCAGGGTAAAGCCAAATCATGAATGTAAGGCTCATTAACATGAAAGAGCTCCTAAAGGAGATGGGTTATGCAGAATTCAATATTTGCAAACATTTATAGTACCATCCATCTAACAGTCACCCCTTGGTTGGCAGTAGGTCAGTGTGATTTGCATTGGAATGCACTGTTTAGCTCTAGTAGCCATGTAGCTATGCATGTGCTCTTCTGCATTTCCACAGTCCTGCATTAACTGTTGCTGGCACAAATAGTGTAACTAAAGAATTTAAAGGAAACAAGATGCTTCTCCTCAATCAATTTTTTTTTTTTTGCCTTTTGGAAGGGGGGAGGGCAGGGCAATCAGGGTTAAGTGACTTGCCCAAGGTCACAGGGCTAGTGTTATATCTGAGGCTGGATTTGAAATAAGGTCCTCCTGACTCCAGGACCAGTGATCTATTCAGTGGGCCACCTAGCCGCCGCAAACCCCTCCCTCATTTTTTATGTGCCAACTAAGTATAAACAGTAGATTTCCTTCCCAAGTTTTCAAATTCAACATCACATATTTGTTACCACTTTCCCCTCCCCCTCGCCCATTAAGGTAACTCACTGGCCGTTAGGTTTATGTAATTTTAGGATTGAAAGAGACAATTCCATAAGAAAATTTGGCTCCAGAGACGTGTAATGACTTGTTTACTGCAGATTTTGGCACATAGTAACACTTAAATGCCTGATGATTGATGACTGA
Source organism: Petaurus breviceps papuanus (assembly GCF_028583685.1). Taxonomy (NCBI): domain Eukaryota; kingdom Metazoa; phylum Chordata; class Mammalia; order Diprotodontia; family Petauridae; genus Petaurus; species Petaurus breviceps. Next base: position 3,702,627 of record NW_027186320.1, read on the forward strand.
TTGCCTTAGGACACACAGAAATTAAGTTGTAGCAAAAATTAAAAAAAAAAAGGATTCAAACCTAATCCTTTTCCTTTGTTTATTTTGTGTTTTGTGGGGTTTTTTTGTTTGTTTGGGTTTGGTTTCTTTTTTTTTTAATAGGTTTATATGACTGTCCTTAGAAACAGTCAAAAGTAGAAGTATTGGAAACATTAGTTTCTCCATAAATATATAGACACTATTTCCAAAGCCTAAAATTTTCACAAGAGAAAAACTATAAGTTTTGTTGTTGTTGTTCTATTCTCCCTTCTGGAAGAAGACCAATAACATCAGAAGGGTGACATTTTAACTGGCAGGTAAATTAGATTTAAGCGAGAGAAAGCTGTGCAAAGTCATTAGCTTCACTCTCTCCTCCAGAGTCCACTGGCAAGATGTAAGTCCAGATAACTGGCAATAGTCTTCATACGTGTAAGAATTAAGTGAATGCTTATAATGACTTTTTACATAATGTTACATGTCTTATGTTCTTCCCTTTCCCTGAACTTGATGCAATAAATCCCCACTTCTCCACTTTAGAGTAGGAAATTGTGTTAATTATGAATATCATCATTGATGTTTAACTCCACATACAAATAATACATTGGCAAGTATGTCGTTTCAAATTAGGATCCCTGAACATGGCAAAGCAGATGTTTCTATTTTAAAAATAAATTAATATAAAAATATTTTGGTTTAGGGGAGGATACTAATTAGCAACTTTTCAATGCTACAGTTTAACTGCACACTGACCTCAACTTACTTCTTGTGAAAATACACTTTTGAAAGTCATATACATATTTCATTAAATTATGTAGAAATCTTTTTTTAATTATACAAGAACTGTTTATTGAAGATCTCTTGTCACTGAGTCAAGTCTGATACTTCAGGATCATAGCATGATAATCACCAGCATAAGGAGTATATAGCTATAAGAGCCATGATGGCCATCATTTTACATCCATTCCACGACATTTGTCTTTGAAGTTGTTTAGATCTGTTGCTAAAAACTATTGCATTTTCTGACAAATTTTTGGATGTGTTTTGTAACTCATCCAGTCTCAATCTTCTTTCAATCACTTTTATAATATTCTCTTGGATAACATCAGTTACTTCAACCACCTGATTCTGTTCATCCCTAATTTTGTCTATCTGAGGTCCAAATTTTTATCCACATGGGCCCCTGGGGAAAAAAAATCTTTATGTGAACCTTCTTCCAAAAGATTTCTCCTTTCCCTTTTCACAAAACTAGTGACATCATCATTTAGGTAGCAATTGAATTTAGGAGGCATCTTTATTACTCAAATATTGTTTTTCTTTTACCAACTTTAAGAGGCAGATATATACCACCTGGACATCTGCCAGGAGGTTTATGGTGATCCCTTGGAGCCATACCAGGCCAGGGGTAACAGAGCTTAACTGCACAGGGGAAGAGGAAGAGGGGAAAGAGTGAGAGGAGAGGAAGGGGAAAATTGGCCTTGTGTTTCTGGTCAGATGCAGAGTCAGCTATTTGGCTCTGTAGCCAGCCTGGATCCCAAACCTGGTTTTTGTGTATGTAGGTATATATATGTGCATATGTATGTGTTTATGAATACATACAAATATATGAATGTGTGTATATGTGTGTGCATGCATATATATGTCTGTATATGTGTCTATATGCATTTTAATTCCAAAATTACTGTCCTAGACTTGTCCCCTACTCATGTGCTTCCTTGTGCTGTCTTAGTAATAATAACACTATATTCAAGGTCCAATCAGAAAACATTGCTACCTAATTTTTATAGCTCTCAGTAGTCAATATAAATGTTTGTGAAAGTACAAAAATTTTTTTTAAATAAAAGCGGAGGACCCCTGCAAGTTAACCCAGTCCTTTGTGCCAAGTTTATCTCTGACTGAAGTGTTATATATAACAATATCTTGTAGCACCAACACAATATTCTCAGTACTGAGTGACTGTGAATATTCTGACATAATTATGAATTTAAAATATAACATACTCTCCATATAGAAGACAGAAGCAAAACATTTGTTCAGCACCAGAAAGCCAAATCCCAAAACCAGGAAACCAAATCCATCATAGCAACAAAGAAGTTAATACACAGTAGCACAGCATGGACCCACACCATCCTTTAGCCTTCCCATAAACAAACACTCATAAGCCCAGCAATCACAGCAGTGGACAAACACTCACAAGCCTAGTTGTCTCCCTGGATGCATCTTGTACTCCCTCCAGCTCTCACTGCTCTGACTCTGAGCTTCCTGTAGTCTCTGTTTCACCTTTCAGTAAATTCCTCCCACCACAGGCTCCGTATGATTACATTTGACCTATTAAGGGACAAAGAAGATCTTCAAATTCCCATTACCATTACATATCCTCATGTAAATGTTACAGGATTTTATCTCTTCTTAAAAAAAAGAAGCATTGTCTTAGTCTTGTATGGTTCAGAAGACCACTCACCCAAAATGACTCAGAGACTTCTCAAGGTAGAAGCAAAAATTTTATTACCATCTTTCTCAAGATAGGCCATTCCCTAATTCAACAAAAAAGTTAGAAGTGAGGAGAGCACTACAGAAGGCAAAAGCAATATTATAAAGCCCTAATGTGGGAATTTCACACCTTCTCCACAGTCCCACGTTACCATTGCTTGGTAAGGTAAGCTTGCAGTCTTCTTATTAATGCCAACCAATTGGCACAAAGCCCTCTCCAATCATTACCCTAATTATTACTAATGAGGCTTTAATTTTGTTAGATAACATACATAATATATGAGATCCACTACGCAGGAGCAGTAACAACCCCCGAATACTGAACCACCTTCAGTCCAACCTAGATGTGTCCCTATCTGGGCCTGAGATTCCCAAGGCCGCTGTCTTCTTTCTGATTTTGTCAAATCCCCCTGCTGCTGCCAGCTCCTTTTATTCTGCATTATTTCATTTTTAGTGTTACCTAGGAGTTCTCTGGGAACTGGGAACCCAACTTCTTCCCAAAGCTACTGACTCAACTCTTCCCAAGGCTACTACTGTCTGGTACATTTTATCAGTAGTCTTGTTTCAGAAATCCTTGCAGTTCTATAGAAACTTAACCCTTTGCTACCTCTCACACTATCATTCCTTTCCCCAAACTAAAAAAAAAAAACCCAAAACTCTAATTTGGTCTCAACAGTTAATCCAATCAATTGTATTAATACTCAATAGCTCTTACATTACCTTGAAATACACAATGAGCTACATATATATATATATATATACACATATATATATATATATATACACATATCTCTCTCTCCCTCTCTCTGTCTGTATCTGTCTGTCTGTCTCTCTGTCTCTGTCTCTCTCTGTCTCTGTCTCTCTGTCTCTGTCTCTCTCTCTCTCTCTGTCTCTCTCTCTCTCT